>NW_006399829.1:9554425-9564263 GCF_000299155.1 Elephantulus edwardii
GCCCTGGAAGGGCATTGGGGGATGGTTAGTGAGCTCATTCACCCCACTCACTTCACTGGCTCTCCTCCTCCCCTTTCCAGGCACCAGTGCAAACACAATGCCTTAGCTTCTGTTTAGTGATGGTACACCGCCTTTTCTTACATAGGGGAATAAGACATTTAGGGAATATCGTTTATTATCCTTTTCTTAAGGAAATCTTTTCCTTGGCTAGGGGAGACCACAGCTTCACTGAAAGTCTAGATGAGACACTTAAACAAATGTGATCACATACTTTTCCTGGAGATGGGCCTCTTCACAACCCTCCCCACTCTGCCTTCTAAATGCTCTGTAGCTACATGCTGGGACTTAATCTCCCCAGGAGGATAACCTAAGAGTACCTGTGAATCAGTCTTCTAAGAACTGTCCTTTCTCCTCATCAGGAAACCTGTATTTATAGAGGAGCTCCAGTCAGGGACATACAGATGTTTGGTTTCACAATGTGTGTTGTTTACCATCATCATGATTCTACACTGCCTCTCATTCCCAAAATGAGAAGTCAGCCTCTTTTAATTCTTCTGATGCAGCTTTTGTGATTTTCAAATCTTCAAGGATGGTGAAGGCTTTGGCAGCTGTGGGTCAGGCAGTTGTGGGTGTTGATAAGAGCTCTCAGTACTTTCCAAGAAGAATTTTGAATCTAGACTTTACAACATGGACATGGCTTCATACCAGTTCATTCCGGTTTGCCCCCCAACTGAGAATTTGCATCAGGAAACCTTGTTAAAATGTGGAATCTGATCCAATACATCTGGAGTGGACATGGAAGTTCTCAGCAAAAGGCTGAAACAGAATGAACTGGTTCATAGTCTTACTTTCCTCCCTCTCCCTCTCCCCCCCCCGCCCATTAAATTGTATTTCTCTCATCTTAACTTACTGATTGAATTAAGTGAGACCTTTCAGTTGAGAATTCTTGTTTCTGTATCTCGGTGGCAGAATTGCAGTTACTTTTCATTGCATCTTATAAATCCCTAAGTGTGACTCTTTTTATTTTTTCCTTGATTTTTACCTTTTACCAAAGTAGCTCTGCTGGCCTCATGGGTAAAGACTTACATTGACAACTCAAAGGCAGATGATTCAAATCCACTTGTTGCTCCATAGAGAAAGATGAACAATCTCCCATGCAATTTGCAATCTCTGAAAACCTGCTGGAGAATCAGCTCAGAGTCAGTTTCAAATCTACAGGAATGAGAAAGAATTTTATAACAAACCCAAGTTCACAACCTTCAATCTTCTCTTGAAAACCATGTTCCTCAGTGTTCAGAATTCTGAAATTAACTTATTATATAGTATATTAATAGTGGCATCACTAGCGATTATTGGGGTGATAGCATGTGACACTACAAAGAATGTAACACCCAAATGTTTGTAAAAATTGTTGTATAGTGTTGTACTAGAAATTATTTTTTAATAAAAGTATCCCTGTAGTTATTTATACATAGGTAGCTCTCGTGGCCTAGTGGTAAGAAGCTGATCAGCAAACCCGAAGGTGTGCAGTTCGAATTAACCAGCTGCTCCACAGAAGAAGGATGGGCAGTCTCTTTCTCTGCAATTTGCTGCCTCTGAAAACTGACTGGATGGTCAGCTCGTGTCCTTAAGTCAGAACCCTCTAATAGATGACCCTCCTGTGAGTTTCCAAAACTGTAAATCACACGGAAGGAGATTGTCCATCTTTCTCACAAGGAGCCACTGGTGATTGAAACCACCAGAGCAGCTTTGAGCTAACAGCACAACTCCCTACAGACCACATGACCCAAACTTCCTAGTTATGTGTAGTTTTAATAACAAGACATTTTTAGTAAGCCCAGCTTATATGTTTACTTACAAGGCTGGGTTAGGGAGGAGTCTCTGCTGTTTGTTCTGGGAACCTTCTAATATTGTCCAGTCAGAACTATCACTGTTACCCACGTACAGTGATACTTCAGATCACACCACAGGCACATGCTCTCATTTCCGCTGCTGTCAATACTCTCATGTTGTTGTTAGGTGCCATGGAACTGGATCCAGCTCATAGTAGCTCTGTGTGCAACAGAAGGAAACCCTGCCCAGTCATAAGCCAGCCTTAGAATTGTTACTATGTTTTAAACCGTTATTGCAGCCACTGAGTCCCATACAGAATATTTTGAAAGCCTTTTATACTGAAAACAGAATCTTTTCAGTCATTTATCTTGCCAAATTTCCTAGTGTTTTTGACTGCAGTATGGTGCTCATTAGTATTTGTGAACCTGGATTAGTAACTTTTCTGTGAGAAGTAACAGCTGTAGGAAAAGAAGGAGAAAAATGTAAACGCCTCCAGTGTTGCTGAAAATGCCATAATTTAATGTAAAAAAGACTTTCCACAACAATTTGTAAGTATTTATAATTATATAAGAAACATTACATTTAAGACATTTACAACTATCTTTATCAGAGATTATTACTCTGTGATTAAAATTGATGTTGAACATTACTTATACTTCTGTGTGACTTGATAAGGAAAGAATTTCTCCTATATTTTTAGACTCATATTTCTCATTATTGTCATAATGCTTTAGAGAGTTGTGAAATATATCAAATGTTTCCTGGCTCATAGTTTTGCCTTTTGAATAAAATAGCTTAGAACTATTAATTAATTATCATGCTTTTAAAATATAAGCATAAAAATGATCAGATTTCATAAATCCCAGAATCTATAGTGTGTGTGTGTGTGTGTGTGTGTGTATGTTGTGTATCATTGAGTCAAAACCAACCCATAGCTGACCTTCTGGTGGGTTTTCAGAGGCGGTTAATCACATGAGAGGAAACTGACCATCTATCTATCTGTGTATCTATCTATCTATCTATCTAATGTGTGCAGATATATGTATTTGCAGCATTATCCTGGCTTCCTGTCTTTCAGTGTATGCTGAATATTTTAAAGTCCACTTGTGCCACATGGCAGAGAACTGAAAATTCACTCAACCATGAGATGTAATTTAAAAGTACATTCCTAGAAGGACTTTGAGTATAAAAAGGATTCTGATATTTCACAGTCCATTCCCAACATTTCACCTTTGGAGATGATGTCTTTAAATTAAGCCATTATACGTGGAATAAGTAACATATTATGCCAGCTTCAAAAATTGCAAGTCAAACATAGCAAAGACATTGTCTTTTACCATTCCTTGGCAACGTTCAATGAAACACATAATCATTAAGTTAGAGTGGAGACAATTGGTGGTGAGAAAATTCAAGCCAGAGCTGACCAAAGGGAAGTGAAACCACTGGAGTGAATGACTCTCTTACCCTACGAGTGAGTCAACAGAGGGTCACTGGGAAGTTGGAGGAACTAAAGCAAAGCAACATTCATTTATTCATTCACAGATGTTTTTGTTTATTCATTCACATAATTAGAAGAACAAACAAGTCTGTCTTGGAGGAAATATAACCAGGTTGGTCCTTAGAGGCAACGAGGTGAAATCTTATCAGACATACTTTTGGGCATGTTTGCAAGAGGGGTCAGTTCGTGGGAAATGACTTAATGTTGGCAAGGGAAGAGGGTCAGCAAAAGAAAGGCTGACCCTCAAGGAGACTTGACAGAGTGACTAGAGCAGTGGGCTCTGACATTCACAGATCTGCAATGGTGCAGGACAGGGTAAGGTTCAGCACTGTTCACAGGGTCACTCTATGCCTGCCGTAGTCTACTCAATGGCACCTAACAACAATAGCGTCCGTTTACAAATACCTACAGGAAACATGCTACCTGCTAGACATCATCTTAGCATCTTTAAAATGAGTAAGAGAGATACAAAATGGGAAAATACGAACAAATTAAAAATAACAACCTTCTACTTGCAAATCTATCTAGGACTAGTCTATACACAGATAAGCTTTTCTGTTCTGAACACACAATGCAATAAGCTTATATACAGCCTCTGCTTTTAAACATGGTTAGCATATTTAAAAGAAATATTCCAAAACAGTCTTTCTGCAACCATTTCAAGGGATTCAGTGTTAAAATTCACCACTTATCTGTTGTTTTGTCATACTGTGGTGCTTGTGTTTGGAATGATACGCCTCGCCTTTTGCCTTCAAATCAAAGCCATCTCAGACCATCCCTCCAGGGGGTTTTCAGAGGTGGTAAATCACAAGGGAGCAGCTTGCCCACATTTCTCCCTCAGCGCAGCTGGTGGACTAAAACCATGTGCCTTTATATTGCCAGTATAGCTACTTTTCCACTAGGCCGCCAGATATTTCAGATACCCGGGCCGAATGTGGTAGACAGCAAGGCCACCCATTGTTTCAGTAGAACTTTCAGATAAAGTATAGAAATAAAGTCCTGGTGATCTGTTTCTACAGATTATCTAATGAAAACCTGATGGATCACAACTAAATATTCTTTTAGTATGCTGCTGGTAGATGGGGTCCCTAGAAGGGGAAATGCACTCAGAATATCTAGTGTCCACACACTGAATTCAAGCGTGTTAATTGTTGTAAAGTTAACCCACGAGGAGGTAACATTTTGTTCTGTTGTACATCAAGTTACCATGGGGGAGAAAGTCAGCTGCATTTCAAATTAACCACAGTAATATTACAGTGAGAAAGGAAAAGAGTTCCTGTGAGGAAAAATGTCTAACATTTTCTACTCAGGTACTCAACATGCTATTTTGTGTTTTCTTCTACTGTTTATTGGCTGTTAGTGAAGGGTGGGCTACTGTGTTGGCAGTATGATACAAATATCAATCAAGAAAATATCAATCCATTCAATATTCAGTCAGGAACTCTGTCTTCTCAAAGGGAGCATAGAATTTTGCCATTTGTTTCTGTTGCCAGCCAAATACAAATGTTAAAGATCTTTTTATTACAGCCATCTATACCTGGTTTCTTGTCACGTCAACCTGCTCTGGGAAATGAAACTTTAAAAGTAGACTTAATAAATAGGTATTAAGAAACAGTACTGTGCATGACGAATAATAATGACTGACATTCCAGCAGGTGACGCCTAATGGATTTGCAGGAGCTGCAGCAGAGTATGTGTGCCTCTAAGTGGCAAAGCTGTTCACTTTGGAATGATGCACCTCCCCTTTTTGCCTTCAAATCAAAGCCATCTCAGACCATCCCTCCAGGGGGTTTTCAGAGGCGGTAAATCACAAGGGAGCAGCTTGCCCACATTTCTCCCTCAGCGCAGCTGGTGGACTAAAACCATGTGCCTTTATAATGCCAGTATAGCTACTTTTCCACTAGGGACCAAAGGCATGAAATATCTCCTTCCTTCCATATTGAATTTCTTTATACAGCTGTATGTGTGTTGCACAGACTATGGCTGAGTTCCCTCATGTAAGCCTAGCAGCTTGTTTTTCGGTTGAGCATAATACAATCTGAGCAGAAGACAACTCCCAGTTGGCCACCCACCTCTCAGTCTTCTGACAGGGAACTGTGTGTCAAAGCATTCCACATTAGCTACATGTACACTTCTGCAATCTAAGTGACAAACAACAGAGCTGATTCTTTACCATTAGCTATAGCTTCCAGCTCTCATTTAAAAGAATGCAGAGAACTCTGGACATTTAAGTGGTTTTGGCAGGAGAGGAAACAGCTGTAAGGTTGTCTAGATTGTCCGTGGGAGCCGTTCAGCCTGTTGACAGTACTTAGAATGCCCAGAAATGTGTTGGTTCAGAGTGGTGGCAATCTCCAGCTTTATGATGTGAACTTGTGACCCTGGATGAGGCAATTGGCTCTCCTGGACCTTGATCTATCATTGGCCAGATTAGTTTTCTCTTTCAGATCTTTAGCTTCTAAACACATTTCTTTTTGTTAAAAGATTTTCTTCTCACTACAGATGAAAGGAGAGAAGATGATCAGGGAGAGCCGGGGTTTCCTGCTTCCCCCTGAGCCCTCTAGCTTCCTCAGGGATAGAGCCTTCCTTCCAAATCATGCCAATGGTCAGTCCAGAAAATCTTCGATTTAGGAGGCTTCATTCAATGCTGCTCATTTGTCCCACTTTGTGCTGTGAAGAGGGAACCGCTTAGTTGGCAAGGTGTATTTCCCCCCCCCCCGGCAACTAACATCTTCACACTTCTCTTTGAGACTTTTCCTGTTCTGTCTCCATGGCCACTCCATGGCAGCCCCACTCAGCGCCATCCCACACTCCTGGTTGGACATCCCTCTGTAGCTCCCTAACCATCTCACTCTGAGTTGGACCCAATTTAGAGGCACCTAATAGCAATGACCACCAGGGCTGTCCTCCACTGAAGACATATTTGCACGTGTCTTAAACCTATGGCCTGTGAAAAGAACCAGATAAATTCATTTATCCCAGGATATATAGCTTCCTAAGGATTTTGAAGGCAGTATGTTTTGCTGGGGTTTGTGCATTTTTCAGAGAGGATAATGTATCCAAATGAATACATCTCTCATGGTGCTATTTCTGCTGTCAACTCGACTCATAGCAATTCTCTTTACAATGGGATGAAACCTTGTCTAATTTGCTGTACCCTAATCTCTGCGGTGCTTGAGCACATTGTGCAATTCATTGTGCCAATCCATCTCACTGAAGAACTTCTTTCTTTCTTTTCTGACTCTTTACCAAAAATCACATCTTTTTCCAGTGTCTAGTCCTTCTTGATAACATGGCCAAAGCGAGTAAAACATAGCCTCACTATCATTGCTTCTAAGGAGCAGTCTGGCTGTACTTTTTTCAAGACAGCTCTTTGCTTATTTTTTTTTTGGAAGGGTCTGGTATATTCAGTAGTCTTTTCCAGGAATACCATTCAGAAGCATCAATTCTCTTTTAACTTTCCTTTTTTGTTGTCCATCTTTCAACAACAACAACAACAACAACATGTCTTGAGTCAGTCTTCATCAATCGCAAACATAAATCCATTCCTATTTATTTGTCATGATAACATTTTAATATGATATTCCATTTTCTCATAAATAAATCTATGTGTATTTGATTGTTGTTGTTGTTATATACCATCAAGTCACCTGTGACTCATAGTGACCCTATGCACAGTAGCTCTAAAATCTGTCGCATCCTGAGCCAATTTCACCCTCTTTGACCCACATGCCCCTGTTATCGTAGTCACTGTATTTAGTTTTAGGTTAAATAACTTTAAATTTTCCACCATCTTTGGAGCTTGTCTCTTATGTGTCTTCTTAACATCTTAAAATAAGATCACATGTTGTTGTTGTTGTTGTGTGTCATCAAGTCACCTATGACCCTATGTACTGTAGTGCTAAACCCTGCCCTACCTGAGCCAATCTCACTAACTCTGTCACATCTTCCCACATTACCCCCGTGACTGTGTCAATCCATCTCATCTGGGGTCTTCCTCTTCTGCTCTGCCCCTCCACCCTTCCAAGTATGATGTCCTTTTCCAAGGACGGGTCCTTCCTGTCCATGTGCCCCAAGTATGTGTGATAGAGCTTCAAAATCTTTGGCTCCAAGGAGAATTTGGTTTTTAACCTCTCCAAGACAGACCTGTTTGTTCTCTTGGCAGTCCATGGTATATTCAGTACTCTTCTCCATTAAATATAATGGTGTCAATGCTGTACTTAAATAAAGCTAACTTTATTCACCTTTATTCTTTGGTTTATATTGGTTTTGTGTCATGTCTTACAGCCCACTCCAGAAAAATAGTTTCTTCAGATTTGTTTTTATATGAAGAAACTGTATGAAATTTTCTATTAAAATCCTCATGATATAGAGCACACTGATTCTTTTTATAATGAACCATGGTAAAAATGGTATTAAGATCTGTGACAATTCCTAATGCTATAGCTAGAACTTAACTTCTCCTCAGAATCTAGTCTGTTTTCTCTTATGACTCCTGAAATCTTGTCACTGTGTTTTCAGGTCTCCTTTGTCCAACAGGAAGTCAAAAGCTCAAAATCCAACTTCTCTTTGTTTATTGTTCAAGACCTCATGACATTTATTTCTATGTGAACCTCATCTTGGAATCATCTTCCTCTTAGGATATTATTTTTCCTTTGCTTTCATTTCTTTTTATCAACATATTTTCTTGTATATATTTCTTAAGATGTTTTATTGTATCTTCATCCCTTTGTGGAAATGAATGCATGACAAAATGCTGGAGTACCGAGAGTGGAACAGTAAAGGCTACATGTATAAGGTTTCATTAATGAAATCGATCTTAAGTGGAGATTAGGGGGGGAACGGAAGTGCATGGCTGGAGACTCTTAGTACATTTTCTATGCACGATTGGCTGTAACAAAGATGCAGCTGTGGAGTGAGTGAGTGATATCCTGAGGACAGTAAGGAGATCTGTCTGATAGGGATACTGGAGCTGATTGCTTTATTATGTTTTCATTTGATTGAAGAGGCAGCTGAGGACGGGAGCTCTAGAAAAATGGACTAACAGCTTGCTGTTAAGGGAGGCAGCTCACTTCAGTTTCTAAAATATATTAGAAGGATTGGAATTTAAAGTCTCAGAGGCCCATTAGGAGAAAGTCCTGTGGCATATGTAGGAATAGGAAGGCCTGTCTGAACAGGATGCTGGAAGAAGCAAATGAGAGCGTGAAGAAGAGCCAGGGAATTTCAGCCACTGTGTATGAGTGTGAGCAGTTAATTCAAGTTAACTTTAATTCACTATTGTGAATATTTATTAACATCTGGATGAGACTGTTTTACTCAACACTATGTATAAAGTGATGGCTGTGGTGTCTACTATTGAGATGGTCTCCATCTCATGGTGGCTCTGTGTGTGTGTGTGTGTGTGTGTGTGTGTGTGTGTGCTGTGTGAAACACAGAGTACACAGTTGATTCCAACTCATGTGTGTCACTCGTTGGGAGGGTTTCAATGGCTGTGATCTTAAATAATAACCCAGAGATAGACAGGGTTTTCTACTGAGGTGCTTCTGGATAAACACAAACCATTAACCTTTTGATTAGCAGCCAAGCACGTAAACTCTTTGCACCACCTTTACCCAGGGACTTCTCATAACACTAAGCAGGTGCTTCAATAATGTACTGAATGCATACAACGGGTTTTCTGTCTCCAAGAAAATAAAAGGCAGTAAGTATATAAATGAATAAATAAGAGTGTGTGTAAGTGTGTGTAAATCTTTTAAAGAGGGTTCTGTGAACAAGGACAATAGCTAAGCCTCAGTCATAGAAGCTAGCTGGAGCACGCTTACTGGATAGAGGTCTGGACATGGAGGAGAGCAGATGCCTGTCCCTGCTTTGCTCTCTCACACCCTGGAGCAGCACCACAGCCTGGGCTGAGGTACTCTTGGGTGACTTGATTTAGGAAACCCTGAGCATACCTCTAATGTGATCAGAATTCAGGGTACAATAAAAACACTACATAGCAGAATTCTGGCGCCAGTATCATCCTGCCAGCTTCGTGTCTGTGGTTACTTACTGTGAGGTAAAAAAGACCGCGGAGAACCAGATAAAAGGAAATTTTTATCAGCTCTCAGATGGACAAAGTTCCACAGCCTCAAGGATGGATGGAGGCACTTGGGATGAGAAGTCGTGTGCAGGAAAGCTACAACAGAGGTTTTATATCGGGGGGAGGTAAGTTGATCTATTCGGTGGTCAGCTCTCTGTAGAGGACACTAATCAGATGCCCTCTGCCTGTTTCCATATAAGGAGCTACTTAGGACCTTAGGTGGGCTGTGTCATAGCTGATATTTAGGTAGGATGAGGCCAGTGGTAATGCTGATTTCTGACTGCCTGTAGCCATCTTACACCAGGCTGATTGGAATGTCTCCCAAGAGGTGCATCAGCATGGAATGTTGCCCATCTTCCAAGTGGCATTTAAGTTACAGGTAGCACTGGTTTGGTCCTGGAAAGATTCAGAGCCTGGGGTCCAAGTCTTCT
>NW_006399829.1:9565182-9609662 GCF_000299155.1 Elephantulus edwardii
AAACTAAAGGTGTGAACAATCTCAATCTCTTCACCATCCATCCTGTTGCTGCCAATTGGTCCAGTGGTAAGAATCTGTCTTCTTGACATTGAGCCTCAATCCACATTGAAAGCTGCAGTCCTTGACCCTGTGCAGCAAGTGCTTCAGGTCCTCCTCAGTTTTAGCAAGCAGGGATGTGACATCTACATAACGCAGATTGTTGATAGACCTTCCACCAGCATTTTAGGTAAAAAAAAAATAAATAAAAATCCAGGGAGCTTTGCATAAAACCAACCCTTTCCTTGAAGCCAGCTTTCAGGGAGGTCAATCTTGATCAAATGGATCATTGACTCTCAGTCCATCAGCCTGATGAAATGCAGGTAGACATCACATCCATTCTGCTAATAACTGATTTCATTTTAACCTGTAAAACTGTGAGGCTGGTCAATGACATCACAGGAGGACAAATCCGTAAGAGAATGGACAAGATCACCATGTACAGATCACCTCCCTCCCCCACAGGCACAGTACCAAGGACTATTCACAATACTCTGCAGGTAAACGTTTAACACCTCTTTCCAGGAATTCATTGCTGATTTCCAAGATCTACATATTTATTTCCCTTATGTAAATACTACACCCATGGCCAAGTTCAAGCTACCAATGTGATTTGTTTTTGTTGCTGGCCACCTGGATAATCAAGAATCATCACACTATCTTCAGATCCTTGATGTTATCATATTTGCAACATCCCATTTGCTATGTTTGTTGTTGCTGTGTGCTGTCAGCTATGACTCATAGCGACTGTAGGAACAACAGCTCCAAACCTTGCTCTATCCTTAACCATCCTTATGATCTCTACCATGGTCAAGCCCATTGTTGAGGCCCATTGTTGTGTCAATCTATGGCATTGAGGGTTTCCTCTCTTTTGCTGACACTTACAATTCCAGAACTATATCTCTCCGGGGACTGGTTCCTCCTGAAAAAGTGCCCAAAGTAAGTAAAGATGAAGTTTCACCATATTTGCCTTCACATACTTCAAGATAGATTTGTTTGTTCTTTTGACAGTCAATGAGCTAGATATTCAACTGGTTCTTGGAATATAATATGGACATATAATGGGACTACTCTTGAACATCTAAATACCTGCTATTTCTTAGAAAGGGCCATGATGCTTCAAAAGAAAAGAGGAACACCCTCAATGAGAGGGATTGACACAGTGCTTGATCAGCGTTGGGCTCAGGTGTATCAGAGAGGATGAGAACGGCACCGGAGAGGACCAGGTTCAGGTCTCATGTACGTAGAGGTGCGATGAGTCCTCAATTCTATGGCACCAGCAACAACAGTGGACACAGTGCTGCAAAGGAATCTCTAAGTCTTACAGGACCACACCTCAGTCTCTTCACACAGCTGGAGGAATTTTGTCCTGAAGGAAGAGTAACTGGTCTGAATGTCTTGCTCAGCTTCATGTCTTAAGATTCAGAGTAGACACTTGCTTGCATTTGTGGGTTCCTGTGTGTCATTTTCTGGAGGCTGAGAGCCCCTAAGAGAACAGTCGTACTGTTGGGAGTCACAGGAATGCTGTCCACTCTTCCTATGCCATGTCTAGTCTCAGCAGGAATCATACTGATAGATTGACTGTGGTGACTACCACCAGTGGGCAACATACTGAGAAATTCAGAGCTGCTTAGGTAACATTTTTCTTATAGAGCCTCAGACGTAAGGTGGACAATATGCTGATATGAAGGTGAGCTTTATTACAGCTTAACAATGAGTCAACTGAGCAGTAGGAAATTAATAATACAGAAGTATTACAGACTGATCAGGCATAATGAAGGAGGAAGGGAAAGATGAGAGAGAACCTTCATGGCGGAGGTAGCAAGATAACAAGGCATTTAAAGGTACATGAAGTACATTAGAGGTGCATATCATGTAAGGTACCTATTTCATTGGGAGCAGATCTCATATAAAAGCACCACTTGCCTGTCAGTGAAAGCTTGTGTGTTGCTATGATACTGAACAGTTTTCATCAGAACATCCAGACTAAGACAGAGTAGGAATACTTTCTTGAATATCAGTTAGGAAAAATCTTACAATTCATGTTGATCTGATCCACAACTGATAGTAGGAATGGCACAGGATTGGGCAGTTTTGTTCTCTTGTACATGGGTTTGTCATGAGTTGATGGCCAAGCCAAATGCATCTAACAACAAGGTGATAATTAGGGTATATGCACAATAGTCAGTGAATGACTGGAGATAAAAGTAGAAGAGGGGAGAGAGTCCAAGCCAGATGCTAAGGAGTGTTGATATTTTCCCCCCTTGAGTAATAAAAGGCAAGTATGTAGTTTTGAAAGAATTATATAAATAACTCTAGACACTATTCCACTACCTGAAGATTGTGGATAAAGTCTCCAAGTCAGTACATAGACTGTTCCCTCCTTCCACACTGAGGCTTTTCAGGGTTGGTCTCTAACCTGCTCTTAGAAGGAATGATTTCTCATTGCCAAAACAGTAGCCTACTTATTTCAAGTGAATCTACTCCTTATCTCTACCCAAGAGAATTAACCCTTCATCATTTAAGTGTCTCTCCCTACCCTGGCAGAAAAATGACTGTTCTCCTTGGAATATTTTATGCTTGCATATGCATTACAAAGCTAGACAATGACTAGGGATGATCGAAGAATTGATGCCTTTGAGCTGTGGTGCTGGAGAATATTATTGATTATACTATAGACTGCTAGGAAAACAAACAGGTTCATCCTAGAGACAGTGAAACCATGCTATTTTTTGGATGCAAGGATTCTGAAGCTTTGTCTGATGTACTTTGGGCATGTTGCAAGGAGGGACCAGTTCTTGGAAATGAATGTCATGATTGGGAGAGTAGAGGGACAGTGCAAGAGAAAAAGACTCTGGATGAGATGGATTGGCTCAGTGACTAGGGTAATGGGAGTAGGTATCTTAGACATGATAAACTTGGTTCAGGATAGAACAGGGTTCAGAGCTGTTGTACATAGGGTCGCTATGAGTTGCCAGTGACTTGACAGCACATAAAAACAGCAACAAACATGGAATTTGACAGACCCTGCTTTCGCTTACAGTTGCAAGATTTTCTTTGTCCTGTTGTCATTAAGAAATGTCTTTATGTTCGGACTGAGAATGGACTAATTGTTTCCACATAATTTTTGTTTTCTTCATTCTTCTTTGTACTGGACAGAAAGACATCAGTAGTTGTACCTCAGATGCCTGCTTGCACAATGTTAAGACCTCTTTCCCTACTCACCTCTGAGGAGCACTCTGGCTGCACTATTCTGAAGACATAGCTGTTCTTTCTGCAAGTCCATGGGATATTCAGTACTCTAATTCCAACAAAACAACAAAGATTGTGAAACTTCATCTCACATACATTGAGCATGTTTTCAATAGAGTTATGTCCTTGAAATGGACAATCAACAGGATGGATTTACACAATGATTATCACAGTCGGCTTAAAAATCGTACAGTTTGTGAGGAGTAAGGATAGTGCAGTTTCAAAGGAAGTCTCAATCTGTTTTATGTAGGATTACTGTGTTCGTGTTGGCCCAAAAGCACGTAACTGCAAAACCTAGTAGAGCTGAAAAAATACAGACATTGAAATTCACACAACTCCACTTTGCATTATCTAGTAGGATGAACCTAAATAAATCATTTACCTCCTTAGGCCAGATTTTCTCATGTTGTTGTTGTTAAGTACCATCGCGTTGTAGACAACTCATAACAACCCTATGAATGAAAGATCTGAACAATTATATAACTTTCATTGTTTATCCAAGTTTATAGAGTTTCCGGAGGCAAGCTATTTTGGAAGTGGATGCCATTCCTGCTTCCAATCATGTTTTAATCAGGGAGCTCCACCAAACACTGTCCACCATTGGTAACCATTATCGCATTTGATGCATCATTGTCACAGTGTTCAGAATCACAGCAACCATGAGTTACCTCTGTACAGCTGATTTTCTTATGTAGGAATAGAAATAAGAGCCCTTACCTGTCTTAGCATGTTATTGTAGCTATTAAATTATACTTTGCTTATTGTCACTGCGTCTATTTCAACTCACAGCAATTGAATGAACTGAATAGATTTGCCTTATAAGGTTTCCAAGGCTACAAATCTATAAAGAAGCATTAAGTTTTACTGTTGTTGTTGTTGTTGTTGTTGTTGTTACTGTTGTTGTTGTTAGGTGCCCTTGAGTCGAGTACAAATCATAGTGACCCTATGAACAACAGATATGAAGCCTGTCCCATCCTAAGACATCCTCATCATTCTAACATATTTGAGCCTATTGCTACAGTCACCATGTCAACCTATCTCATTAAGGATCTTCCTCTTTTTTCACTGATCCTCCACCTTTCCAAGCATCATGTCCCTTTCAAAGGAATAATCTCTCTTAGCCACATGTCCAAAATAAGTGAGACAAAGCTTAGCTATCCTTGTGTCCAAGAAACACTCTGGCTGCACTTTCTCAAAGACATATATTTGTTCTTTTAGCAGTTTATAGGCTGTTCAGCACTCTTTCCCAATATTATAGCTCAAAGGTGTCAGTTGTTCGGTCATTCTTCTTAATTTTATAGCGCTGAGATGCATAGTAAATTTGAAAAGACCATGACCTGAGTCAAGTGCACCTTAGTCTTTAAACTAGCATCATTGTTCCTCAGCAATTTGGAGAAGTCCTTGTCTGAAGACTTTGTCAATGCAGCATGTCTCCTAATCTCCTTACTGCTGATCAGGGGTGCTGATTGTGGATCCAAGTAAAATGAAATAATTCACACTTTCAATTTTTTCTTCTGTCATGAAGTTGCCTATTAATGCAGTGGTGAGGATTTTTGTTGGCTTGATGTTGAGATGTAATCAATATGGAAGGCTATAGTCCTTGATCTTCCACTGCAAGCATTTCAATCCCCCTCACTGTCAGTAAGCAAGGTTGTGCCATCAGCATAACATAGATTGTTGATGAGTCTGAAATTTGCATGAAATCATTAAGCAGCCAAAACAAAGGGAAAAGATGCTGAAGTAAAGAGCTGAACAGAAGATTTCAAAGGGCAGCTCCAGAAGACAAAAGAAGGTATAGTGGAATGTGCAAAGTGCTGGAATTGGAGAATAAAAAGGAAAGACCTCACTTGGCGTTCCTCAAGCTGAAGTTCTGGAAAGCAAATTGAAGCTTTGAGTTGTAATACTTAAAGATACTACAGGGAAAATCTTGTATGATCCAGGAAGCATCAAAAAAAGAAGGAGGGAATTCATAGAATCATCGTGTGATTTAGCTAACAAAAAGAATTGACTGACATTGAAGTATTTAGAGATGAACTATATGAGCCAATTGTAATGAAAGAAGAAGTTCAAGCATCACTGAATCCATTGGCAAAAAATAAGGACACAGGAATCAACACAAAACCAATTGACATGTTTCAACTAGCAGATTGAACCCCTGGATGGGTTCAATGGTCTCTGCCAGGAAATTTGGAGGACAGCTGCCTGGCCAACTGACTGGAAGAAAGTAATATTTCTCCCATTCTCAAGATCCAACAGACTGTGGAAATTTGTAAATAAAATCATTAAAAGCACATGCAAGCAGAATACTGCTGAAGATCATGCAAAAATTACTAAAATAGTACATAGATCAAGAACTGTCAGAAATTTAAGCTGAGTTTAGAAGAGGTTATGTTATCTGGGCATTGCCGATGTCAGAGGAATCCTCTCTGGAAAAAGAGAGTACTAGAAGAATGTCTCTTTGTGCCTTATTGGGTTGTGTGGCTTGTGACCAGTTGTGGCTAAGATTGAGAAGAATGGGAATCACAGAACATTTAATTGTGCTCATATGAAACCTAGACCTAGACCAAGAGGCTATTGTAAGAACAGAGTAAGGGAACACTGTTGTTGTTGTTGTTGATTGCCTTTGAGTCGAGCACAGCTCATAGCGACGCTATGAACAAAAGGCCTGAAGCCCCTCTACAACTGTTACCATTTATTAAAGGTCATGGAGTTTCCAGAGGCATGTTGTTTAAGAGGTGGATGCCACTCCTGCTTCCAATATGGTTCAAAATTATGAAAGATGTGTGTCAGTGTTGTATCCTTTCTCAACACCTATTCAGTCTGTATGATGAGAAAAATCACTTGAGAAGCTGGCCTCTTTGAAGAATGTGGCATCAAGATCAGAGAAAGGCTCATCAACAACCTACCTGATGCAGATAACACAACTTTACTTGCTCTAAGTGAAGAGGAGTTGATGCACTTGTTGCAGAAGATCAAGTGCAACAATGAATGAATGGAATTCCAAAATCTCTGTAGATGTTCATTGAAATGAAACATAAATAAATTCATTTAAGAAAACAACAAAAAAAACAAAAAAAAATAGAATTCAGAAGATAAACTTTTAAATAATACCATGAAAAAAATAAACAGAGGAATTGATGTACCTCAAGTCATAATGGAGATCTTGAAACTACTCCTGAGGAAGAGGAGCTGCCCCTTTCTGTGTGTAATATTTGATCTCAGCTTATATT
The DNA here is from genome assembly GCF_000299155.1 of Elephantulus edwardii. Classification (NCBI taxonomy): domain Eukaryota; kingdom Metazoa; phylum Chordata; class Mammalia; order Macroscelidea; family Macroscelididae; genus Elephantulus; species Elephantulus edwardii. The sequence continues at coordinate 9,571,701 of NW_006399829.1, forward strand.
ATTTTGTACTAATTTTTGTTCTATTCGAAGAATAAATAAATGCAACACATTTTCCCTTAAAAAAAAAAGACTACACCCTTCAATATGGATTGCATCTCAAAGTCAAGAAAACAGAAATCCTTACCACTGTACTGATAAGTAACATCATGATAAATGGAGAACAAAGTGAAACTGTCAACAACTTCAGCTTACCGGGATCCATAATCAACACCCTTAGTATTAGCAGTCAGGAGATCAGGAGACATATTGCACTGAGATCAGGAGACATATTGCACTGAGAAAGTCTGTAGTCAGGGACCTCTCCAAATTAGGAAAGATGAACAGAATAGAAAAGGGCAGACTAGAGAAGAGTATATAGACACTCTAATAAATGTTTTTTTTAATAAGAACAGCCTACTAAAAGCTGTTTCTTGGTTTCTGTGCATTTGCAGATTCACAGATAACCAACGAAAACCTGTAAATAAAAGGTAACTACTTAGGACCAAATTTTAACTTAAGGAAAATGGCATCAACTTTTATTCTCCATTAAGAAATCCTTCTATGGATTGAGAAATTATGGTACATTCTCACGATTGAATACTATACACCATGCAGGAATAATGATTTTGCAAATCACTACCTAACTTGGAAGGGACTGGAGAGCATTAAGCTAAGTGAACTAACTCAGTCCCATAGGGACAAATATGTAAGACCATTATTGGAGAATGAGTATGAGGATCCAAGGGGAAAGGGTGGGAGCAGAGGGGTGAGGAGGTGCGTGGGGCGTGGGGTCATGGTATGGCTAATCATAGGATCACACAATTTGATGGGTGGAGGGTGGGGTGGGTAAAGGAAATGGGAAAGATCCCCTGTGAAAACAATGTATGTGAGCATTTAAGTAAACCAGTATATAATAAACTTTTGTTTTAAAAAAAGTCATTCTAGAAAAATATTTAAAGACAATCTTAGCATGTGTGTACTCTGTCACATTGATCCATTGTTCCAAAGGTGAAAGTTGTAGAGCAGAAAGACCTTGGTGGATGAAGCACTCTTGGTGACTGTCGCTGAAATGCAAACGCGGCTTTAAATAGTAATGAGAAGGCACAGATGACTCTTCACAGCCAAGGCTCTCAGGGAAGGCCCTTGAACAGAAGGAAGCAGAGTGTCATGAATGTGTGGTTGGATTACTCTTTTTTTTTTTTTCACATGACTAACAAGGAAAGGGAAATTTCTAAATGAAGATCTGCAAAGATTAGCCATTCTCTTCCCCCACCAGTTTCTCCCTGAGAGGTACCATTGGCAAATGAAGCTAACCTGAGTCTGAACCCCTTCCTTCCAAGTCCTCGAGACTCTATTTCGAAATGCCTGCTAGCTTTTTAACCCAGTGCATGTGGACTGCTCTTAGAAGAACTAACAAAGCTAAGTGGCTCATAAGCATCATACAGGGTTTTCAAGTCTTTTCAGCAGCCAGTTAGTGACTGGTGAGCTGATGGCATTTTGTTTTCTTAAGTTGCTATGATTCAGGAAATTAAAGCCTTGGCTGATATGTTAACCAGGGTTCTCTGAGATGCACACATGCAAGAGATTTACTGGAGGATTAAGACGCACAGCAGTTTATTAGGGGAAATGCCTGTGAGGGAAGGAATAGGGGAAGGCTGGGAGAGCCATCAGACTGCAGTGCATGTTTGGCCTCCATGAAAAAGAAAGGGGTGCGGGTAGGAGGAAAAGGCAGGAAAGATGGAGTGCTGGAAGTTCTTAGGCACCAGAGCAGTTCTAAGAAAGGTCCTAAAACCCAAGTTTAGTATGTTATTGTTGTTATTAGTGCTGTCAAGTACAACTCATAGTGACATTATAAATAGACGACCTGAGCCCTGTCCTGTCCTGTGTCCTACTCATCATCTCTGACACACTCAGACCCATTGCTAAAGTTACCATGTCCATCTATCCTGTTGGAGGTCTTCCTCTCCTCCTACTCTGACACTCCATCTTTCCAATATCATGTCCCTTCCAAGGAGTTGTTGTTGTTGTTGTTGTTATGTGCTGTCAAGTTGTTTGCGACTCATAGCGACCCTATGTACAACAGCCCTAAACCCTGCTCTATCTATCCTGTGCCAATCGCATGGCCTCTGACACACCCATCCCAATTACCCCAGTCACTGAATCAATCCACCTCAGAGAGGGTCTTCCCCTCCTGTGATGTCCCTCCACCCTCCCAAGCATGATATCCCTCTCCAAGGACCTGTCTCTCCTTACAAAATGTCCAAAGTATGTCAGCCAAAGCCCCAGAATCCTTGCCTCCAAGGAGTACCCTGGTTTAACCCTCTCTAGGATGAATCTGTTTGTTTTCTTGGCAGCCCATGGTACATTCAATACTCTTCTCCAGCACCACAGCTCAAAGGCATCAATTCTCCTTCTATCCTCCCTAGTCATTGTCCAACTCTCTGATGCATAACAAGTGATTGCAAAGACCATGGCCCGTATCAGGTGCACCTTAGGCTCCAGAGAGACACCGTTGCCCTTGAGTACTTTAGAGAGGTCCCTAACAGCAAACTTTCCCATTGTGATATGTTTTTTGATTTCCTGGCTGCTGGTGCCAAGAGTGTTGACCATGGAGCCAAGCAAACTAAAACTGTGAACAATCTCAATCTCTTCGCCATCCATCCTGATGCTACCAGTTGGTCCAGTGGTGAGAATCTTTGTTTCCTTGACATTGAGCCTCAGCAGCATAGTAAAACTCAAGTCATCTGTCACAGGGATGACCTGTCTCCCAGGAATGGACCTGCCTTGGGGCCCTATAGGATTATAGGCCAATTAACTATGCAGCAGTGGCAGACCTGAGAGACACTTTTTCATGTCTGCCACAGCTACCATTGCAAACTTTGGGAACAATAATTAATGAAAGCAAAAGAAATCTATAGTAGTACAAAAACAAACTTGCAGTTTGTATAATAGTTGGTCAGCTTTTTCTTAGCAATTAAGGGTATATAAACTGAAGAAGATGTGTGCCTTTTTTTGGAGGCTATCATCTCAAAATGTCATTTCAAAGTTACTTGGAGTAGCCCTTATATTTAAGGAAAACTTCAGCCCCTATCAGAAATTTATCAATGCTGTCATTTTCCTAGCCAGACAGAGTTTTATTAAGGAAAGAACTGGCATTTTCCCTTTGTAATGGCTTGACATTCTGTTATGAGAATGTTCATCCTAACTTCAGTACCTTTTTTCTTCTAACTTGGTGTCATTGTTGTTGTGTGCCACCAATTTATCTGTCATTCCTCGCAACTCTATGTACAATAGCTCTAAACCCTGCCCTATCCTGAGCCAGCCTCACTGACTTCGACACATCTACCCCCAGGTATGGTGGTACTGTGTCAATCTATCTCATCCAGGTCTTCCTCTCCTGAGCTGTCCGTCCACCCTTCGAAGCATGATGTTCTTCTCCAAGGACTGGTCTCTCATGGCCACATGCCCAAAGTATGTGAGACGGAACTTCAAAATTCTTGCCTCCAAGGAGAAGCCTGGTTTCATCCTTTCAAAGACAGAACTGTTTTCTCTTAATGGTCCATGGTATGTTCACTACTCTTCTCCAGCACCAAACTCAAAGGCATCAATTCTAATTCTTTAGTCTTTGTCTCACTCTCAGAAGCATAGCAAATAATTGTGAAGAGTAGGGCCTGAATCAGGCACACCTTAGTTTCTAAACTGACATCGTTCCTCTTTAGCATTTTGGAGAGGTCCCTGACAGCAGACTTTCCCACTGCAATTCATCTTTGTGCTTTCTGATTGCTGGTACCAAGAGTGTTGATTGTGTAGGTGCAAACTGTAGATGTTAACAATCTCAATCTCTTTTCCATCTATCATGGTGCTGCCAATTGGCCCAGTGGTGAGAATTTTTATCTTACTGATGTTGAGCTTCAAATCCATGTTGAAGCTAATTACAGTATTTGGTTGGTTGGTTTGTTTGTTTGTTTGTTTGTTTGTTTTTAAAGAAAACTTTCAAAGTGTTATACTGTCTTTAGATTATAATAGTTCTTATGCACTGTCAAGTTAGAACTGATACACAAGATGCAGTAATTTGAACTGGAGATTGCCTCTCTTTCTCCAGTAGAACAGCTTGTGGATTTGAACTGCATGCCCTTGGATTGGCAGCACAACTCTTACCACTAAACCACCAGAGCTTATAACTAGACCAAAATGAATTCTACACACCGTACTTCTCTCCTGATTTTATTACTATTAAATAATGTCATAAGCAAGTTATTTATGAGTAACAGGTGGCCAGAAGAGAGAGAAGAGCTCTAGTGATAAACTCTGTACAGAGTGGTGCTGCTAACCCAAGGGCCACAGCCCTCTGGTTATTTGAATCCACCAGCTGGTCCATCAGAGAAAGTGGGGCTGTCTCCACCCATGTGATTTACAGCCTCCAAAAGCCTGCTGGAGGGTCAAGTGAGTTGATTCCAACTTGATGGCAATGAGTATTTTGAGAGTATGACCAGAAATGAATTAATATAATTTTTTTCTTTTATATTGGTTTTCTAACAAAGTGTATATACACTGTGTTTCACACTATTTTTTATCTACATTCTGTTTCATACAATCATTCCAATGCATTAGTGTCATAAAATTAATCACCATTGGCCTTTGGCCATCATTACGCTGCCTTTTCATGTCCCTGCTGGAAAAATTGTGTGTGTATGTATAAATGTGTGTAAATATGGATAATGTATGTATATATGTCTGTGAATATATGTATATATGTATGTATATATATGTATGCATATATATTATAAATTAGATATATATTATAAATTTGTTGCTGTTATGTGCCATGGAGTCACTTTCAACTCATAGAAACCCTATGTACAACAGCCTTAAACCCTGCTCTGTCCTGTGCCAATTTCATTGTCTCCAACACACCTACCCATAGCCTCCATCCTCCCTCCCTTTTCCACTTTGGACTTTTGTATACATCTTACTAGTAATCTTCTATTACTGAATCAATCCACCTCATAGAGGGCCTTCCTCTCCTGCACTGTTCCTCCACCCTACCAAGCATGATGTCCTTCTCCAAGGACTGGTCCCTCCTTACAATATGTCCAAAGTATGTCAGACGAAGACTCAAAATCCTTGCCTCCAAAGAGCAGCCCAGTTTAACCCACTCCAGGATGAACTTGTTTGTTTTCTTAGCAGTCCATTGTACATTTGATAATCTTCTCCAGCACCGCAGCCCAAAGGCATTAATTCTACTTCTATCCTTTCTAGTTATTGTCCAACTCTGTGACACATAACAACTGATTGCAAAAACCATGGCCTTTATCAGGCACACCTTAGTATCTAGAGTGACACCATTGCTCTTCATAACTTTGGAGAGCTTCCTAACAGCAGACTTTCCCATCACAATACGTCTTTTAATTTCCTGGCTGCTGGTGCCAAGAGTGTTGACTGTGGAGCCAAGCAAACTAAAGCTGTGAACAATCTCAATCTCTTCACTATCCATCCTGATACTGTCAATTGGTCCAGTGGTGAGAATCTTTGTCTTCTTGACACTGAGCCTCAATCCATCTTAAAGGCCTGCAGTCCTTGACCCTGGGTAGCAAGTGCTTCAAGGACTTGAACACTAATGAGCGAAGACCAAATGACTTGTGCACGATATCAAGAGTATCATCCAGGAAGAGTGGAAAAGGTCATTACAAAGACAGAGGAGGAAGAAAAGACCAAAATGGATGTCATAAGAAACTCTGAATATTGCACTGGAGCGCAGATAAGCAAAAGCAAAAGGAAGAACTCAACATACTTAAGAGCTGAACAGAAGATATCAAAAGGCAGTGTGGCAAGACAGAGTAAAATATTACAATGAAATGTGCAAGGAGCTGGAGTCAGAAAATCAAAAGGGCTGAATTCGAGTAGCATTTCTTAAGCTCAAGAAACTATTCAAACCTCAAGTAGCTATAATCAAGGATGCTTTGTGCATAATATTGAATGATCCAGGAAGTATTAAAAGAAGATGGAAAGAGTATACTGAGTCACTGTATCAAAAGGAATTGACAGACACAGAAGAATTTAATGAAACAACATATGAGCAAGAGCCTGTGGTTATGAAGGAAGAAGTTCAAACTACTTTGAAGGAAATAGTAAAAAATAAGGCCCCCAGAATAGATGGTATACCAGTTGATGTATTTCAGCTAACAGATGCTGCCCTGGATGTGCTCACCAAGTTGTGCCAAGAAATCTGGGGAACAACCACTTGGCCAACTGACTGGAAGAGATCTATATTTGTTCCCATCCCAAAGAAGGGTGACCCAACAGAGTGTGAAAATAGAACAATATCATTGATTTCACATGCAAGCAAGACTCTACTGAAGGTTATCCAAAAACAACTGGAACAGGACATCAGTAGAGAACTGCCAGAGTCCAGGCTGGGTTTAGAAGGGGTCATGGTACTAGGGATATTGTAGCTGATGTTAGATGGATCTTTGCTGAAAGAGGGAATACCAAAGGAATGTCTGTTTCATTGATTATGCAAAGGAGTTTGACTGTGTGGGTCATAACAAACTGTGGCTGACTCTGAGAAGAATGGGAATCCCAGAGCACTGAACACTTGATCATCCTAAGATGAAACCTATACTTGGACCAGGAGGCAGTCGTCAGAACAGAGCAAGGAAACATTTATGTGGTTCAAAATTGGGAAGGGTATATGCTATTTCCATACCTTTTCAACCTGTATGTGGAACCAATTATCCAGGAGGCTGGCCTCTATGGGAAGTGTGGCATCAGGATTGGTGGAAGATCTATCAACAATCTGCATTATGCAGATGACACAACCCTGCTTGCTGAAATAAGTTAGATATATAATATAAAATTACTCGCCATTGATCCATGCCTATCATTACCCCCAACTTTTGAGGTCTAAATGGATCTTTCCTAATTTCTTCAACTCCTCACTCTGCCCATATATCTCTGCCCTCAAAATTTCACACCCCCCCCCCACCTACCCACAGCCTCCATCCTCCCTCCCTTATCCACTTTGGACTTTTGTATACATCTTACTAGTAATCTTCTATTTTCACAATAATAATCTTATAGAGTATTTGTCCTTAGCTCTCACTGTTGCAATTCAAAGCAAAGTGAAGCTTCTGTCAAATGAAAGGGAATCCCAGATTTCAAGGCAGATTTGACCTGAATTTCTAAATTTGTCAAAAGGAATGACCTTTTCTTGAGAATAAAACCATTGCAGGCCAGTAACTCCATAATACAGAGTGGAAAGATAGCTAACTGTCACATATTTGTGATCAAACAACTCTCAGAACTCAATATCTGCAATGCGTGTTATTAATATGGATGAGGTTCCAATGCTTTTGACATTCCAGCCACAAGAACTATAGCTTTAAAAATTGTTCAAGATAGGTGTAAAATAAAAACTGGAGCTCTTGCTGACTGAGCATGACAAGATTTTTTTTCACTGTAGTCCTTAGTTTTACTGTAAGTGAGATGAAACTGAAATCAGTGGGAATTCCTAGGCCCCAAGAAAAACTGCCCACTAGTGTGGTTGTTCATTATAATAAGAAGGGATCAAGGAGCTGTGATGATAAGAAAAAAGTGGATGGAGAAATGCCATAGACCAAAGTGGGAAGATTATTTTCAGATAAGTATTAATCAACGTTATATTTACTTACCATGTGCCTATGTAGCGAAGATAACTTCATGACTGTACCTGTGGACTGCAGCTGCTCTGTAGCAGTCAAACACCCTTTCAAGAATTCTGTGACAAGAAAGTGGGATGAATGGAGACAAGTCATCATGTTTACAGAAGTCTACTGTTGAGTGACTTTCGTTTGAGGAAAATAAGCTCAAAACTCAACCACAACAGCTTCAGAAAGGCTGGAATAGTATGTTAGCAGAATACTGATGGTAAATATTTGTGTCGGGAATAGTCCTTTGGCAGAGAACTACCAGAAATACAAACCAGGTGTAAGGGAAGCCATGATACTAGAGATATTATTACCAATGTTAGATGGATCTTGGCTGAAAGCAAAGAGTACCAGAATAGTGTCTACCTGTGTTTCTTTGACTATGCAAATGCATCATGATAGATTTTCCTACCATGATGCATTTACATAGTGGAAATAAGTATTCCAGTTGTCATCAATTTCATTTTCTTTGGATCTATAATCAACAAACTTTATGGCAGCAGTCATAAAATTAAAATATGTTTTGTCTTGGGGAAATCTGCTACCAGGGACATCTCCACTGTTCTGAAGAGCAAGGATGTCAGTTTGGAGACTAAGGTGCACCTGATCCAAGCCATGCTATTTTCAGTTATTACTTATGCATATGAAAGTTGTATAATGGATAATAAAGACTGAAGAATAGATGTTTTTCATCTGTAGTGTTGGCAAAGAGTATTGCATAATCCATGGATTGCCAAAAGAACTAACAAATCTGTCTTAAAAGAAATTCACCAGGGTGTTCCTTAGAGACAGTGCAATGATGGTGAAACTACATCTTACTGACTTTGAACATATTCTCAGGAGGAACCAGTCCTCAGAGAGAGGCATCATGTGAGAAAAGCTGAAGGGTCAAAGAAAGAGAAGAATGCCCTCAATTAGATGGATTGACAGTGACTGCAACAATGGGCTGGAGCACATCAGGGATTGTGAAGATACTCTAGGGCGAGGTTCAGAGCTTTCAGGCATAAGGTCACTGTCAGTCACAGTCGACTCAATGAACCCAAACAACAACAACAACAACAATTTGTTAATACTCTTTTCATTTCCACATGGTGGCCCTTTTCCATCACAAGTCTGTTCATTTCATTCTTGACTGCACTTGGTTTAGAAAAATACCTACTTTATAATTACATTTCTGGGTGGGTAAAGGAAATGAGAGCAATCTAGTGTGAAAAAGAATGTACATGAACTTTGTAAGTAAACCAATATAATATAAAATTTTATTTTAAAATTTTAAAAAATGTTTCCAAAGTCACTTTTATCTCAGCAACATTCAACCTGTTGGACAGAAAAATACTGAAATCAGCATCATGTTAAAAACATATAGATAGATAGATAGATAGATAGATAGATAGATAGATAGATAGATAGATAACGTGTATAAATGGGAAATTAAGGAGGTTTGCTCAGTTTGTGGAAACATATAACTAATTTTGTTGTTTCAAAACTACAGAAAGCAAGAAAAATGACCTTTGAGCCAGGGTACCAGTAATTTTCAAAAGTCACTAGGCTTGCAAAAATTCTATTTGACCCATAAAATTTGTACTTGGCTCAACCATTTCTATTTTGCAATGCCAGTGTATTTTCCAACCAGATAGCTCCATCTCTTAATGTTCCTAGCTTTACTGGGGCAAGGATCAGAAATATATGTCCATTACAAATATGTCAGTTCTTCCCCACTCCCCACCTCCAGTAGGCATTAATCAAAAAAAGAATAACAGGGGGAGGGGTTTGTGCGGGGAGAAGGGTGCAACAATGAATGAATGGAATTCCAAAATCTCTGTAGATGTTCATTGAAATGAAAAAGAAACAACCTAAATTAAAAAAAAAAAAGAATGACAAAGTAGGTTAAGATTTTTATAATTTCTAATTCTTCATGGTGTTTATGTAATTATTCATTTATTTTTTTTCTCACTTTGGACAATTATTCTAAAGCTCTCTACAAGTCTTTAAGAAAAATGGAAATATAAATTTCTTGAGATAATTTACAATTTATTTTGTCCTTGTTTGTTGAAAGGAGGTTTTCTTCTTCTGTCATACATGGTATGTGGCATCGAGAGCTTATAAGGGGAATGGTTCTTTTATCTGTTTTTTAAAAAACATTCAAAGTAGCTGTTAAGCATCTAATTAGTCATCAAACATAGATAATATACTATAAGAGGCAAAGCTGTGAAAGTAAAAGTTCAAAACAAATGCTTGATCTCTAAAAGATTGCAACTTAGCTGAAGTGGCCAAATAAGAACACACATACAATGAAATAACAGTGCGAATGAGTCAGAATTAACCACACATCAGTGGAGGACCTTCCCATAGCTCAGCCAGAGGAGTGATTAACTGGGCCACTGAAGCAGCCAGCATCACTGATGATTGGAACAACTTGGGAAGCCTACATGGAAAAAATCCGGGACTTAGAGTGGTGGATGGCAAGGCAGGCGTTAAGAGAAATACCACCTCCTAAAGCGTAGTTCCTAAGTGTTGGGGGTACAGTCCTAGATAGTATTATGCATTTGTTTTAACTGCGAAACAGCTCTTTCTGAAATGACTGTAAAAGGAAAATTCCCCTTCGAAGGAAGAATTTGGAAATTATTCAGTGCATTTTGTGAGCAAATGAGGCTTGAGTTTTGGAAGGTCCAGGGCCTCATCTTTCACAGATCGTAGAAGAGATTACATGATGGGGAGGCCAAGGATTTCTGGCCAGGCATCATCAATACAGACAATATTTGTGAGCATCCAGGCCCTGGAATCCTGTGGAAATTTACCCCTAGCAGGTGGGATTCTGACTCAGAGAACAAGTGCAATTCTAATTTAATGCAAGATGGAAAAATAGCTTTCAACATCTTCATTGAACTGGCTTGAACAGAAACAACTTCACATTCAGTAGTGTTATAATATCTAAATATAACGTAAACAAATAGACAACAATATCTAGTAAGTGAACATAAGAAAAATAGTTGAGCACAAAATGTTTTATCTCAGAGACAACCTTTGTCCAACACTAGGACTCAGTGGTTGGTAAATAGAATCTTTAGCATTCTTTTTTCGGTTTTTCCTATTTACATGCCTCACAGTTGCCATTGTCTGATAGGGACCTGTCTGACCCTACATTATTGAGTCAAAGTCATAAATCCTTGGACTTCACTCAAGATTTTTATTTAAAAGACAATTTTTATTTAAATTATCTCAGAAATCACAGTGCCGGCAAAGTCTTATGCATAGAGCATCTGCCTTGTGAAGGAACCAAATAACAGTTTTGGAGAGTTTTCATCCTGTGTGTCAAATGACCTGTTAGCATGAAAAGTATCAGGGTAATGACAAAATTAAATGAATTTCATAATATACTTACTGGTAGAATATTTATTGAAGGAAGAAGTCCAAGTTGCGCTGAAGGTTTTTTAAAAATCGATGTCCCAGGAATTGCTAGAGTATCAACTGAGAAGTTTCAGAAAATGGTTGTAGTGTTGAAGTGCTCATTCATCTGTTTTAGGGTAAAACAACCACGCATGCTTTCTAACAAAACTAGCTGTTGAGTATTGAGCTGATTCTGAACTCATGTGTCCAATAGCCAATTCATGGAAACCTCCATGCTGTCTATCCTTGAGTTTTACCTGCCTTGCAGGCAGAGCTCTTTTATTATACACATAGAGCATTACCATCTTAAAAGCAAGGTTGCCCTTATTAACAAAGCTTATGGTCGGCTTCATTTACCTTTCTGTGCCCTATTAACTTGGACTAGATGGCTTCATCTAATTTTGTACCCTCTTTCCTAACACAATGTGCATTTCTCCTTACTGTGGTATTTGAATATCCTGGTATCTACTAAGATGCAGACATGAGGCTGCAACTCATAACAAAAGGTCTTTTATTTAAGAAGCCCAGAAACCAAATGTATAGACACCCTTTTTTCCTTATCACCTTAATGTAAATGGAACATCAATAGTGTAACTTGTATAAACTTTTTTACAGATGTAACCTCGAGTAGTTTCAGGTTTAACTGGCTCTGCTGGCAGTCCCGTAGTCCGACTCTTCTTCTTCTTTTTTTTTTTTTAATTAATTTTAATGAAAATTTAGAGACTTTTAATTTCCATTCATTCATTGTTGCACTTTTCTCTCTGCCCACCCTGCCCACCAGTTCGATTTTCCCTTTGAAAAGTAAAAAGAAGGAAAAAAAAAGAAAAAAATTCTATCATTTGTGTACAATCCCTCCCCCACCCAGTCCACTCCATTATGCAGCCTTCATTCTGGACTCCTGTCATGACAATAGTACCTAATCATGTATCCCTTTTAAACAGTCCTCTCCTTAATATATTTCGATGCAATATACATTATTTATCCTCTCTTTTCTTAGTTTCCTCCCAACCTGATGTCAGTTCTGCTTTATAAGAGTAGCATTATGTAGAGGTTATCTTTTTGTGACTGTGATATTTCACTCAGAATAACATCCTCGGGGTTATATTTTGTATAATAATTCATGAGTTCCTTGTTTTTCAATGCAGCATAGTATTCCATTGTGTGAATATGCCACAGTTTTTCTATCGATTTGTTGATGGGCAGTTGGGTTGTTTATAACTCTTTTCTATTGTGAACAAAGCATATATCTGCTTGGGTGGTGGTTATGGTTTCTTTAGGGTATATTTCCAGTAGTGGAATTGCTGGGTCAAATGGTATTTCTATTTCCAACTTTTTGAGTAAGCGCCATACTGCCTTGCATAATGCTTGAACCATTTTAAACTGCCACCAACAACAGTCAGTAAGGGTTTCAGTTTCTCCTCAACCTCACCAGCATTTGTTGCAGTTCTGTTAAATTTTGCTATTTTACTGGGATGAGATGACATCTCATAGTTGTTTTGATTTGTATCTCTCTTAAAGATAGAGATTTTGAACATTTCTTCATGTGTTTGTTGACCATCTCAATGTCTTCTTTGGTGAAGTGTCTGTTCATATCCTGTGCCCATTTTTTCAGTTGGGTTGTTTACCTTTATCTTGTGCTGCTAAAATATTTTATAAACTCTAGGTACAAGTTCTTTTTCAGACATGTCATTACCAAAATTTCTTCCTCAGTTTGTGGCTTCCCTTTTTACCCTGCTGGAGAAATTTTTGAATGTTCATAGGGCTTAGATTCTAAGAAGGTCCCATTCATCTATTTTATCCTCTCCTGGTTTTAGATTTATCAGGATGCTTGGAAGATTGCTTATGTTGTGGATTAGGACTTCTAGAGTTCGTCCAAACTTTTCTCTAATGGAGTTTATAGTCCTTGGTTTTAGTCCTAGGTCCTTGATCCACATTGAGTTGGTTTTTGTATATGGTGTGAGGTGTGGATCTTGCTTGAATTTTCTACAGATAGTTTTCCAATTTTGCCAGCACCATTTGTTAAAAAGGCTGTCGTTTGCCCACTTAACTGAGTTCATCTCCTTGTCAAAAATCAGTTGACCATAGAAACATGGGCTGATTTCTGGATTCTCAATTCTACTCCATTGATCTATATGTCCATCATTGTACCAGTACCACGCTGTCTTGACCACCATGGCAGTGTAGTATGATTTGAAATCAGGGAGTGAGATGCCTCCTACCTTGTTTCTCTTTTTAAGGAGTGCTTTGCTTATTCGGGGACTCTTTCCATTCTAAATGAAATTGTAGATTGCCTTTTCCATCTCATTGAGGAATGGGATTGGTATTTATATTGGGATTGCACTAAATGTGTAAGTTGCTTTTGGTAGTATTGTCATTTTCACAATATTGAGTTTTCCTATCCATGTGCAAGGTATATTCTTCCTTTTCTCTAGGTCTCTTTTTGTTTCTTATAGCAATGCTTTGTAATTTTCGTTGAATAGATCCTTTGTGCTTCTAGTTAGATTTACTCCCAAGTATTTAATCTTGTGATTAACGATCGTGAAGGATATATTTTTTTTTACTTAGCTCCCATTTTCTTTGGCACTGAAAAGAAATCCAATTGACTTTTGTATGTTGATCTTGTATCCTGACACTTTGCTGAATTGGTCAACTATGTCCAGGAGTTTTCTTGCTGAGTTTTTAGGGTTTTTTAAGTATACTATCATATCATCTGCATATAGGGATAATTTTACCTCCTCTTTGTGAATTTGAATACCTCCTATTTCCTTCTTTTGTCTTATTGCTATCACTAAGACTTAGAATACAATATTGAATAGGAGAGGTGATAGTAGGCATCCTTGCCTAGTTCCTGTTCTCAAAGGGAATGCTACTAACCTCTCTCCATTGAGAACAATGTTGTCTCTCCGGTTTGCATACTTTTTACTATTTTGAAGAAATCCCCCTCTAATCCTATTTTGTTGACTGTTTTAATTAGGAAAGGGTGTCAGATTTTGTCAAAGGCCTTTTCTTCATTGATTGTTAGAATCACATGGTTCTTGTTCTTTGCTTTGTTAATGTGATGAATTAGATTAATTGTTTTCTTATGTTGAACCATTCTTGCTTACCTGTTATGAATCCCACTTGATCATGGTAAATTACTTTTTTTATGCATTGTTGGGTTCTATTGGCCAGGATTTTATTCAGGATTTTTGCATCTATGTTCATAACTAAAATAGAAAACCCACAGTTTTCTGTTTTAGTTATGTCTTTACCTGGCTTTAGTATCAAGGATATGTTTGCTTCATAGAATGAGTCTGGGAGAATTCATCTTTTTCTGTTTTCTGAAATAGTTTATGTAGAATTGGTGACAGTTCTTCTCTGAATGTTTGATAAAATTTACTTGTAAAACCATCTGGTCCAGGGCTCTTTTTGGCTGGAAGTTGCTTTATTACTTTTTCAGTTTCTTCTTTTGTAATGGGTTCAGGTGTTCAGTTTCAGTTTGTGTAAGTTTAGGTAGGTTGTTAATGTCTAAGTATTTGTCCATTTCCTCTAGGTTTTCATATTTGTTTGAGTATAGTTTTACATAATATTCCATTGTTAGCCTTTTTATTTTAATTGGTTCTGTTGCCCCAATCTTTTATCACTCATTTTCATCTTGTAGAGCATGTCAGAATAAATTCCCCTTTCTTGATTTTTAGTACCTGAAGTGGCTGGCTACTGAAGGTTTTTCTCTCCACAACACATTTATGTCAAAAAATATGAAAGTCAACTCTCAACTGGACCAACCGAATGGAAAAGATCCAATTTGTGTCCATTCTAAAGAAAGTTGTGTGCTGAGCCAACTCAAACTATGTCATTAATATCACATACAAGTAAAACTTTGCTGAATATAGTTAAAAATCAGGTATATATCCATTGTGATGTCACCTGTAGCACACAGCCTGCAGGAAAAAAATGATTCTGTAAATTACCGCCTAATTTAGCAGGGACTGGAGAACATTATACTAAGTAAATGAACTCAGTCCCATAAGGACAAATACTGTATTTGTTGTATCCATTGTTGTAGAAACGGATAACTGGTGGAACATAAGGGGGCTCTAGAGGGGTGAGGGGGGACTAGAGGAGTGAGAATAGGTGAGGAGGAGTAATCTTAGAGTTTCAGTTTGTTGGGTGGAGGGAGGGGTAAGTGAAGGAAATGGGAAAGATCCAGTGTGAAAAAACAATGTATACGAAAACTGTAAGTAAATTAGTATAAATTTTTTAAAAAAGAAGATAGAGTGATACATTGAAATAAAACTGCCTCAAATTCAAGGCAGATTCAGAAAAGGGCATGTAATGAAAGAATATTATTGCTGTCAGATGGACTTTGGCTATAAGCACAAAATATCAGAGAGATGCTTACTTGTGCAAAGACATTCAAACAGCTTGGATCATGACAGATTATGGGTAACATTGTGAAGATTTTGGATTCTTACTTCATATTGGGCTCAAGAGGTTTGAAGAGAACAAGGCAATACTCTGTGGTTAAAAAACACAAATCTTGTACCTCCAGGTTGTAACCTTATGCCATACTTAATCAGTTTATACAATGAGCAAATAATCTGAAAAATTAGGCTGGAAGAAGAATTTGGCATCAAGTTTTGAGGAAGATTCATTCACTACCTTCAGTATACAGTTGATGCAACCTTGCTGATTAAGAACTTGAGAGGACTTGAAGAACTATTGATAAAGATCAATTTTACCTTCCAGCATGTGTTACACTCAACATAATGAATACAGAAATTGTCACAGCTGGGTAAAAAGCAACATAATTATTAATGGAGAAAAAAATTGATGTTTTCAAGGAATTCATTTTACTTGGCTCTACAAATACCATTAATAGAAACCATAATCTTAGTTATTATATATTTAGCTTTTGACCCAAATGTCATCATGCATCCAATGCAAAGCCGGAGCTGGAAAATGATAATTAGATCAAAGCATATGGAATCAAGATTCATATTAGTAGCTAGCTTCTTGATGTCAGTTATGCCAGTGTAGACTTTGTTTATGCTTCCAGTTGATAGTACATGATTTATGGACAGGCTACAGGTTCAGGGTACTGACAATTCAAAAGTGATGAGGACAAAATTATCATATAAAAGCAATAGAAATATATGCAGTTTTAATTGCTTATTTTCTCATGACTGGTGAATTACCTGGCTCAATCCATGACTTCTTGGCCATGGCTTACAGCCTCATTATACAAATATGACCTAAAGTGACATTTTCAGACTATTGGATGAAGGTATCCATGTAATTGTTAGAATTGTAATTCATCCAATTATTGGAATGAGGTCAAAACGAATTCACTTCTGGAAATGTCAGGACAAATGCATAGCATATTAGTGTGCTCAGTAAGCCAGAACTTTTTACATAATGTGAACCATGTGAGTGACAATTTGAAAAAGATAATAAGCAGACAGTAAGCCACGTTTGGCCTTTTATTTCTCAAATAACAATCTTATGACCCCAGCTCAGAAATCCCTCCATACACAATTTAGAAAATAAACAGCATAAATTAAAATGCAGAGCATAACTTCACCTTGTTCCCTCCAGAAGTGAACCATGAATTTTGCTCCCATTGGAAGCTCATTTATTACCCAATCTGAGATGCTGTAATACAGTTTCTACCCATGTGTTGCAGAGCAGAAAAAAGCAGGTTTTTAAAGTTTTTTTTTTATCAATACTCTTCCACCCACTGCTGTCAAGTTGATTCCCACTCCTCTCAGCCCTGTAGATCAGAGTAGAATTGCCCCAAGAGTTTCCAAGCTAAAAAGCTTTACTGAAGTTGTTGTTATGTGCCATCAAGTCAACTACAACTCATAGCAACCCTAGTACAAAAGCTCTGAAGCTTGCCCTATCCTGAGCCATCTAACTTATTCCAACACACCTAACCCCATTACCTCAGTCATTGTGTCAATCCATCTCATCTGGCGTCTACCTCTCCTGCACTGTCTCTCCACCCTTTCAAGTATTATGTCCTTTTCCAAGGACAGGTCCCTCCAGGCCACACGCCCAAAGTATGTGACTGCCTCATTCCATCCTGCAGAACTTGAACCACTGACTTTTTTGTTACCAGCTGAATGTTTTAACCACAGTACTGCTAGAGCTCCTTATTACTCATTTAGGGGGCTTTTTTAGGATGCATCTAAGAATGCAGAGTTTGTGTTTTGCTAGAGAAATAGAGAAGGAGAAGAGGAAGACAATCCGGGAAGAGCAAAACAGTATTGCTTCTCTCACATGAAGCTGCATGTGAACCACCTGCAGGAACTTGTTAAGATGCAGATTCTGAGTGTGAAGATGAGCAAGAAATGGTGTAAGGAATGGAGATTTTGCTGATGCTGCTATCCACACTATTTAGCTTGGACCACAAATTATGGATCTAAGGTTACCAAGTCATGGAAATAATGATTAAAAATACTGTCTTTCTATATTTCTGAGTCACTCAGTGTGAGTAGAACACTTACCACTTAATATTTTACATGTAGCATGAGCACTGGTACATTAATTTATACCTTGCTCCTGTTCCCACTTCAAAAGGCAGCCGAGTCATCATTCTTGTGGTTCTAGCTGGTGACCAGCCCAAATAACACTTCTCTTTCTAGGTTTGCTTACAAATAGCCTAAATCTAAGTAGAAGGTATGAAGATGGGTGAGCATCCTGGTAGTTAATGAGAGTCACAACTCAAAGAAAAGAAAGAAAAAGACTAAAGATTGTAATTTTAACTTCTTTTCTCTGAGTAAAATATCCAAAAACCTCCTTGACTCAAGAGTAGGAAATGGCTGAAATTGAATATCCCACCAATTCAGTCAAAGTTGGATTTGAATTGATTTTGGAAAAGCACATAGCATGCATTCTTTAAAAATGGGTGACTGCAAAATCTGTATCTGCTTCATAAAAAATGCTTTTGTGGGATGTTTACAAGAATAAACCCTTAAGCTTTGTTGGTTTCTTTTTTTAATAAAAGTTTTATTTTATACTGATTTACTTACAAAGTTTGTATAAAATGCTTTCACACCAGATCTTTCCCCTTTCTTTTACCCACCCCTTCCTCCACCCAACAAATTGTATGACCCTATGATTAAGCTTCCCCCTTCCTCATTCTTCTGTCCCCCTCCCTGCCTCAGATCCTCATACACATTGTGTGTTTTATGGGATTTGTTTATTTGTTTTGGTTTTTGTCTTGTTGTATACCATCAAATTGGATCCGACTGGCACAGGTGGAGATTTCCCCTCCTTCTCCAGAGGAGCATGTGGTGGATTCGAACCGTGCGCCTTCAGGATTGCAGCACAGCTTCTTGTCACTAGGCTACCAGAGCTCCCTATGGGGTTTGGTTTTATTTGTGGTTTGTTTGTCATTCTTGTTGTTTTACATTCAAAAGTACAATGAGAAAACTATGGAATTTTTATCCCTCACTCCAAAATCATGGAGTCTGTTAGGGAAGTCACTAAACAAATATGAAACTCACTGCCGTCAAGACAGAACGACTCTTAAATAATCCTCTACTGAGCTTCTGAGTGTGCAAATCGCATAGGGGGAGATTGGCCTTCCTTTTCCCTCAGAGCCACCGAGCCTCTCTGGGCCAGTAGGACAACTCTTTATGGACTATAAAGAGCTCCCTCGTTAGGAGCACCACAGAGCTCCTTATTAGCAAAGTAACAAGTTACGGTTCAGGTTAGAAACACTCAGTATATAATCTTTCAGTCAGAAGAGTTTCTTCTTAGGTGTCCTTATAGTCAGAGTCTTTTGCCTCTGGAACCTGCCACAAGGCCCAGGGTCACTCAGACAAATGTTACAAAGCTCTTACTTCTACCAGCTCTGCCCCACCACTCCCACTCCTATTCCACCAGTAGGACGAGGCCAAGGTGAGTGGCTCTGGCTCCCTGTGCTAACATATCTAATTCAGCGCTGTCGCACACCGGCCTCTGATTCTCCACCTCGTTTGCTGCTGGCTTCGCTCCTACTGGTATCACTGTCTTCATCGTGGAGATATTATTCTGTCTTGAGTGGAACTTGCTGGCTCAAAGGATACACTGAGCTGTCTACATTTTACTTGATGATAGTGAGATTCCCCAAAAATAAGCCTATTTTTATGCATGTTCAACTGATATGCAGTTGATAAATTGCTGGATGCCATCAGTTTAATTTTTGGTTCAAGGTAACCCAGTGGGACAGAGTTAAATGATAATCTTTGTGGGAGTTCTACTGGTCTTTCTTGCTGGGAAGCTGCTGAGAGTGCCTTTCAGTCAGCAATTTAGGCCTTAACCACTGTACCCCCTGGGTTCCTGGGCTATGATTAGAAGAGGTATAAATAACCTACCATGTAAATGTAAACCTTTTCTATGTCTGTAATATGTTTTTAGAACAGAAGGTTGTCACTTCTGGCATTTGCTTAGGTTAATACATTGCATATTCCCAAGAAATTGTTTTTGCCTCTGTCTTACGAGTGTGTTGGGTAATTGCACAGAAAGAAGTTTCCTAGGTGGCACAAATGATTTGCCCTCCACTACTAATTTAAACCATAAAGCTATGTGAAGCTAATCCTTTGAAAGGAAGCAGTGGAAAATGTCCACCAAGATGCACTGACACAGTGACTTCAGCAGAGGATGGCACAGGATAGAGGAGGGCCCAGGTTGGCTATTCACAAGGTCACTATGAGTCATACTCAACTCAATGGAACCTAACAATAACAAACCACAAAAGGTGCCCTGCAGGCGTAGTATAGAATATAGTGGGCAAACTGAAAAGTCGCTTCTTCAACGCTGCCAGTTATTCCTCGGGAGAAAAGATGGGCTGTCTCCTCCGATAAGGGAGCTCTGGTGACCTAGTGGCAGGAAGTTGTGCTGTCTATCCAAATGAAAAGGCTTAAAAAACTCTAAGAGTAGGAAAGAGGATGCTTCCAAACCCCCACACAGAGAACACTTGCTCGGAGAGTTTTGTCTAGGCTTGTTTTCTTTTAACTTCTTACTTAATTTATCAAGTTTAAGTTCATTCAGAGTCCTGATTCTAAAATGAACAGTTCAGTGGCTCTCAACATATTGATAAAGTACACCAAACACTTCTATATAGTTCTAGTGCATTTCCATCACTCCAAATAAAACCCTTTATACAGTAAACAGTTTGGACATTAAATCTCGTATGATTTACTGACCCTGAAAACGCCCGGGATGGTCCTGACTCGATGGTACACAAGAACAACAACAGCATGCACTTACCTCAGGGAGCTCTCTGGTGGCTTAGTGGTAAAGCCACCACTGTTAACTAAAAGGCTCATGGTTCAAATCCACTAGATGTTTAATGGGAGGAAGATGGACAATCTCCTCTCATATGATTTACAGCCTCTGGAAACCTGCTGGAGGGTCAGCTATGAGTCAGTTTGACTCAAAGGCACATAACAACAAGCACTCATCCCAGCTCCTGGCAATTACCTATCTGGGTCCTAGCTCTGTGGATTTGCTATTCTAGATATGTCATTTATATGGAATCTGCAATGTGACCTTTCATATCTGGCTTCTTTTAATTAGCATAGTGGGGTTTTATGGCACCTTTAATTAAATTTTTTTATTTTATATTGGCTTACTTATAAAGTTCATATGTTGTTGTTATGTGCCGTCATTTGCGACTCATAGTAACCCTATGTACAACAGCCCTAAACCCTGCTTTATCCTGTGCCAATCGCATTACCTCTGACACACCCATCCCAATGACCCCAGTCACTGAATTAATCCACCTCAGAGAGGGTCTTCCCCTACTGCCTGTCCCTCCACCCTACCAAGCATGATGTCCCTCTCCTAGGACCTGTCTCTCCTTACAACATGTCCAAAGTATGTCAGACGAAGCCCCAGAATCCTTTCCTCCAAGGAGTAGCCTGGTTTAACCCTCTCCAGGATGAATCTGTTTGTTTTCTTGGCAGTCCATGGTACATTCAATACTCTTCTCCAGCACCACAGCTCAAAGGCATCAATTCTCCTTCTATCCTCCCTAGTCATTGTCCAACTCTCTGATGCATAACAAGTGATTGTAAAGACCATGGCCTGTATCAGGTGCACCTTAGTCTCCAGAGAGACACCGTTGCTCTTGAGTACTTTGGAGAGGTCTCTAACAGCAGACTTTCCCATCACAATACAGTTTTTGATTTCCTGCCTGCTGGTGCCAAGAGTGTTGACTGTGGAGCTGAGCAAACTGAAGCTGTGGATAATCTCAATCTCTTCGCCATCCATCCTGATGCTACCGATTTGTCCAGTGGTAAGAATCTTTGTCTTCTTGACATTGAGCCTAAATCCATACTGAAGGCTGCAGTCCTTGACCGTGTGCAGCAAGTGCATGGGGTCCTCCTCAGTTTCAGCAAGCAGGGTTGTGTCATCTGTATAACACAGATTGTTAATAAATCTTCCACCAATCCCGATGCCACACTTCTCCTCATAGAGCCCAGCCTCTCGGATAATCTTCTCTGCATACAGGTTGAAAAGGTATGGAGACAGGACACATTCCTGGCGTACACCCTTCCCAATTTTGAACCATGCGGTGTTCGTATACATTGTTTTTTATACTGGATCTTTCCCGTTTCCTTTACCCACCCTTCCTTTCACCCATCAAATTGTGTGACCCTATGATTAACCTCCCCCCACCTCTCATCCTCATCCCTCTGCTTCCCCCTTTGAATTCTCATACACACTCTACAATAATGGTCTTATATGCTATTTGTCCTTATGGACTGAGTTAGTTCACTTAGCATAACATTTTCCAGTCCCTTCAAAGTTAGGTGGTGATTTATAAAATCATTACTCCTGCTTGATGTATAGTATTCCATCATGTGAATGTACCATAATTTCTCAATCCATCCAATTGTGGTTGGACATTTGCCCTGTTTCCATGTTCTTGCAATGGTGAATAGCACTGCTATGAACATTGGTGTACAAGTATCCATTTGTACCTCAGTTCTCACTTCTCAGAGTATATTCCAAGCAGTGGACTAGCTGGGTTATATGGAATTTCTATGTTCAGCTTCTTTAGGAAGCACCAAACTGCCTTCCAGAGTGGTTGTACCATTTTACAGTCCCATCAACAATGTATAAGGATTCCTATCTTGTAACATCCTCCCCAACATCTATTGCTTGCTGTCCTGTTAAACTTTGCCATTGCTACTAGAATGAAATGATATCTCATTGTGGTCTTGATTTGCATTTCTATTATTACCAATGACTTTGGGCATTTTTTCATGTGTCTGTTGTCCATTGGAATGTCTTCTGTGAAAATTCTTTCCGTATCTTTTGCGTGTTTTGTAATTGGGTTATCAATCTTCTTCTGAAGGCCCTGTAAGATTCTGTAGACTTTGATTATGAAACCATTTTCTGAGACAGTATTGCCAAATGTTTGTTTCCAATCAGTAGGTTTTCTTTTACCTGTTAAGAATTTTTTTTGATGCACACAAGGATTTAATCTTTAGAAGATAACATCTATCAATTTTATCCTCTTCAGATTGTGCATTTCTGGCGGTATTTGGCAGTCTCTTATGCCATGGACTAGGCAGTGGTATCCACTTCCATAAATAGCTTGCCTCTGGAAACCCTATGAACCTGGAGAAAGGATGAAAGTCATGCAGCTATAGAGGACTTTTGTTCATAGGGTCACTATGGGTCGCCTATGACTTGACAGCACTTAACAACAACAAGCCTTCTAAGCTTGGGCCCAGTTTGTCTCTTATGAACTTTATGGTTTTGGGCTTTACTTCCAGGTCTCTTATCCACCTTGAGTTTATTTTTTTGTGTATTGTGTGAAATACAGATCCTGCTTAAGCTTTCTGCAGGTAGCAGTCCAGTTTTGACAGCACCATTTATTGAAAAGGTTGCCATTTCCCTGCTTGATAGGTTTTATTTCCTTGTCAAAAATCAGTTGAGCATAGATAGCTGGGTACATTTCTGGATTCTCAACTCTGTTTCAATGTCTATAAGCCTGTCATTGTATCACTATCATGCTATTTTGGTTGCTACTGCTGTGTAGTAGTTTTTTTTGGTTTTTTTCTGTATTTTATTAATTTTCATAAACATTTACAGAGATTTTGGGTTTCCATTCATTCCTTGTTGCACTATTCTCTCTACCCTCCTCCCAGTTTGTTCTTGTCCAAATGCCACAGTGCTTGTCAAAGCCAGTTCTGATTAATCTTCTTTGTCAGTGTGTCCTTTGCCATTCCCTATCACTCCTCCCTGAGAGAGACTTCACCCTGAGTCATAAGGAAAAGGGGATGGCGTATTCTCTTAGCTACTTCCTGCTGAAAAGGGACGCTGTGGGTTTCAGGGTGAAGATCTTCTCTCACTACTCTAAAGGGCCCCTTTGGCAGTAGGAAACACATAGACTATTATGGAGATTGGTTTTGGGATTTAGATGCACTCTTATTGATTGTGCTTGGCCGTACATGTTCATATCCTTGAAGATGTATCCTGGGGGTGTTGCAACCTAGAAGGCACAAATTTGACTAACAAGTTATAAGTACATGAGTCCAAAAATTATGGAAAAGTAAAAGAAAAGATTCTTTCATTGTTTTACAAACCCTCCCCCAGGTCCCCTCCACCATGTAGCCCTCGCTCTAGTTTCCTGTGATGACAGAAATACCTAGTTATATATCTCTTTTAAACAGTTTTCTCCCTCCTCTGTTTCAGTGCAGTATACATTATAGAACCCATCTTACTCAGTCTCTCCCCAACAGTGGCATCATGTAATATTTGTCCTTTTCTGACTGGGATATTTCACTCAGCATAATGTTCTCCAGAGTCAACCATTTTGAATAATATTGCGTGAGTTCCTTGTTTTTTAATGCAGCATAGTATTCCATTGTGCGAATATACCACAGCTTCTCTAGCCATTCGTTTTTGATGGGCACTTAGGTTGTTTCCAACTCCTTGCTATTGTGAACAAAGCTGCAATAAACATGGGTGTGCATATATCTGCTTGGATGTCAGCTATGGTCTCTTCAGGGTATATTCCCAGTAGTGGAATTGCTGGGTCAAATGGTATCTCTGTAGTAGAAGGTTTTGAGATCAGAGAGTTCATTTTTGTCTTTCAGAAGTACTTTGCTTATTTGGGATCTTTATGCTCTCCAAATAAACTTGACTATTTCCCTTTTGATTTCCTTGAAATATGAATTTGGTATCTGTATTGGGATTGCATTAAGCATGTAGACTACTATTAGTGAAATGGTCATTTTTCTATTTCGGTAATGAAAGGACAAACACTGATTAGTGCCACTGTTGCAAAATAGGACTGGCATCGGGATTGGGGGGAACCTAAGAAAAGAAGGGATAAATAATGTATACTGCATTGAAACAGATGAGAGAGAGAACAGATTAAAAGGAATATAGAATTAGGTATTATTTTCATGACAAGGTTACAGAAAAATAAATGCATAGTAAAGTGGACTGTGGACTTGGGGGTGGCGGATTGTATAACAATGAAAATTTTTTTTTTCTTTTCAAAGAGAAAAGTGAACTGGGCAGAGGGGTGGGCAGGGAGGAAAATATGAAATAATGAATGAATGGAGAAAAATTAAATGGAAAGAATATACTATAAAAAATATATATGTTGTATTAAAAATCATTAATAAAAAATGCAAAAAATAGTCATTTTCACAATATTGAATCTTCCTATATTTGAATAGGGAATTTTTTTTCACTTATTTAGGTCTTTTACTTTGTCTTGAAAAAGTGTTCTATAGTTTTCTTTGTATAGATCTTTTGTGTCTCTATTTAGTTTCACTCCCAAGTATCTCAATTTGTGGTTAGCTATGTTGCTAGGTTGGAAGCAGGAGTAGCTGTAGAGGGCTTTGGGCCTTTTGTTCATAGGGTTGCTATGAATCGTGCTCAACTTGACAGTACCTAACAGCAACAATAACATTGTAAATGATATTGTTTTCTTGGTTTCCTTCTCTGAGTTCTTTTTATGACTGTAGAGGGATTCCCCTGATTTTTGGATATTGATCTTATATCCTGCCACTCCTAAATTGGTCTTCTAGCTCTAGCAGTTTTTTTCGTTGGTCCATGGGGTTCTCTGTGTATACTGTCATATCGTCTGCACATAGTGACAGCTTAGCCATCTCTTTGCCAGTCTGGATGCTCTTTTATTTCCTTCTATTGTTGTATTTCCCTAATCCACACTGTAACATGTGCTGGTTATGAATTTACTTTTATGACCTTTTGTACATTCAAAGAGTGGCACAACGGTTAAAGAATTCAACTCTTATCCAAAAAGTTGATAGTTCAAATCCACCAGGCACTATGCAGAATAAAGGTGAAACAGTCTGCTGGTGTAAAGATTTATAACCTTCGAAACTTCATGAGAAGTTTTATTCTGTACTGCAAGGTAAATGGGAACCAACTCAACAGCAGTAGGTGGTATTTATATACAATGGAACTAGTTTAACCCTTAATTGCTGGATAAACATTGTGACTGTTTCTACCTTTTAGCTATTAAGAGTATTGCTATTAAACTGCTTATACACAGACATGTTTGAGTAGCTGTTCTCAGTTCTTCAGTGTATGAACTTATCAGTATAATTGTGAGGTCAAGTGGTCATTTTTATGTTTAACTTTCTCTTAATCAGAAAATTGTTTTTCAAGTGGCTGCACTCTTTTACATTCCCATTAACAATGATGAAAGGTTCTAATGTAGCCTTTAGAGTTGTTATGAATTAGTACATTATTATTTTACTTACTTTTTTCTAGTGATTTATCTGTGTTAGTTGGTGTGAGGTTTTGGATATTTGGGGCAGGAAGAGAGAAACCAGGGATACTTAAAAGGGTTTTAACCTCATTTAAATTAGTAGTAATTACTTCTAAATTTTACATCATTTCCACTTATAAAAGACTTCATAGAAACTACTTTCAGATATTGGGGGGTATCTGTATTTTGGATTATCTTTTTTAGTAGCACTCACTTATACTAGAATGTAAATGTATTTTAAGTTGTGCATTATCTGAAGACTTTGGGTTTGACTATATTTTAAAACATTCTAATCATCCTTTGCCTCTTCCACCCAAAGGTGTCTTTTTAGCATACATCCATTAGAAAGTAGAATCAGGACAAAAATTGTGTGGGAGGCCTGTCCCTCCCCATTCCCCCTCACCTCCTGGCCTCAGCACAATAAAAACTCTGTTCAGAATTTGGCTAGCTGCTGCATTTCCCACATTCGATCAGGGAACACTTAAATTCATACAGTGTCCCTGTCCCGCCAAAAAGCCTATGGGCAGGATACCCCTTCAGGCTGGCACAAAGACGCACTGTGCGAACTATTTGTGTCCAGAGTAGCAACCACATATGGCTTATCAATAAAGCTTTTGATTTTGTTCCTTTACATCATACCATAATCACAGTAAGCATAATTTAAAAAAAAAATAAAACACATTCTATGACTTTAAGGTTTTGCCTACCCTATAGCTATGAATAAATACAGCTTTTTTCCATTTCAATGTGTTTGTTACCCAAAAATGCCACAGAAAGTGTATTAAACATACCAGATACAATGTTCACTTTAAAACTATGTCTTACTTTAGTGTTTTAACTGTTCATTGGAAAACTCAAAGTCAAATTAGAGTTAAGTTTAAAGCGCTATATTCCTATAGTATCTGGAGCCAGGAACCACAGAAGGAGTAACTTAAAGGACAGAGTTCATAACAGTAAGCGTCGGATGCCAGAGTTCATGGTGGACTGTCACTCTATTCATCTCCATTTACTTATGGTAAAACTTCTGATTCCTACTGCAAAGTAGCGTATGGAACCAGTTCTGTGTAAGCCACAAAGCAACGTTTCAAGCATTCCTTCTTCAATGGTTTTCAGATAATGAATCTATAATGTCAGATTCAGGTAATTCTAGGAAGTTGTTAAAGTTTTCAACCTTCTTTTACTCTTTATACATGTGGCAACTCTCTCTGTAAAGCATATGTGACTTTCCACTCTTTGTTAACAGAAAATTATATCATTTAATGTATGTTTGTGTGTGACAAATAAAGATAGTCAGTCTTCATAGTATGTACATTCACAAATGCAAAACTATGTATATAGATAGAAATTATAAGCTGCTATATGTACTTTAAAAGGCCTTGTCATTTAAATTGAGGAAGCAAAGGCATAAGCACACATAGTAAATAATGTAAGAAACAGTATAAGATGTAAGTAATCATCAGATAAACTGGATATATAATCAATTCATTGAGAGGGAGCTCTGCTGGCCTCATCCATAGGGAGTTGCTGTGTTGTTATCCCAAAGGCAGTGTGTCTCTGATTATTAAGATTCACCAGCTTCTTGCTTCTCAAGAGTAACATGAGCCGTCTCCTCTCTTGCAATTTCATGTCTCAGAAACCTAGTATCTAATATCATTAACATCACATGCAAGCAAAATACTTCTGAAGGTCATTTCCATTCTACAGGTGAAAGTTACTGTTGTTCTCCCCCCATTTTGGAGAAAGTAAAGAGAATAGAATAAGATGAGCAAAGGTCTAGAGTCAGGAATGTACTGGAGGGTGAGTAAATTGATTGGTCTAGAGCTAAGGATCTATTAATGGGAACAAAGGGAAATGGTCATTTTCGTCTACTTGATACTGCATTACAACTCCAAGTATAATGCCTTTCATAAAGCAAGTCCCCTATTAATACAACATTAGTAAATGAATAGACTGTGTCTATAACCCAAATCAAGTTATTGAGATAAAGGTAGGTAGTGAATTGCAACTCACACCAAATAGATCTGACTTCAAGGATTGTAATAAAAGATTACATGGGATGTATACACTATACTAAGACTGGCTTAGCTCAAATAGCAAATCCAGTTCATTAGTTTGTGTCATGAAATCTGACATGACAATTAGTCCACAGGTTCTTCCATGGGCCTACAAGACCCTGCTTCTCTGTGACCTCCTTCCACTCTGTTCTCCTTCTTTTCTAGCCACAAAGGCTTACTTGCTATACCTCAAACCTGCCTCAGGGCTTATGTTCTTGTTTCTCTCTTCTTAAAGTGTTCAGCCACAGCTTAATCCTTGAGGCTTGCTACCATTCCACTTTAAGGTCTATAATAACCACCCCCTGCACTATTTTACTAATCCATCTAGCTACTTAATATCTAGAACTGTGTCTGGCACATTGTAAGCACTCACACATTGCAGTTGTGACTACTACTTTCTCTAGCTCCTAAATCCTCCTTCCCAAGGGAACAGGAATGTATTCAAGAAACCCTGGGTGGAAATTGAGTAGCAGAGCTTGGAAAAGACAGGTAGAGTGGCAGGAGCCCAAGCCAACCTGTTTATGAAAGATGCCTTTTCCCACAGGGCAAAATCTCTGCCAAAATATATACTTTCTTAGGACACCCTTTACATGTATGTGCTTCTGAAACACCGCCTTGTCTGAACAAGAAGATCCATGAATTTGCCAAAACAATTAATTTCCTGGACTGAACAGACACAACTACTCAACTCAGTCTTGTAAACAAGCAACAGGTACCACACATCTCAATAGTTAAAGACTGGCTCTCTGATGCAACCCAAGTAAGGCAAAGGCAGCTATCCAACTGATAGAGAAGGGGCCCAGAAAGCAAGCAAAACAAGCTTATTTTCTCTTCACTGATGACTAAAGCTCATTGCCATCAGGTCAGAACCAACTCTTAGCTGACATTCCAGTGAGGAAACCAACTCCAGCCAAGAGTTGGTCCATCCTGATAGCAATGAGTTAATGAGAGAGAGACTACTAGGAAGGACTGTGAAGGTGAGTATGCTGACTTTGCCTCAAGTTTGATGAATCATTGTCCCAGGAAGACACCTTCTATAAGTCCTGACAATATGCTTATGAAAAGTCTTCTCTCTAATGAATTTAAAATAACAATGAAAGTGGAAGCATTGGCAGTGAGAAACGATGTCAGGTGACACAACATGAAGTATGTAGATTTTGTCGTCTTACTGCGCATGTGAAAATTGTTGGGCAAGTGTGTGTTTTATTATGTATATTTCACTAATAATAAGATAAAGTCATTACATCTCACAACTTTCCTTGGCAGACATTCCTCACTCGTTAAATATTCAGATAATTTGATAAATATGCGTGGAGCATGCTCTGTATTTAAGGAATGGTGTTACAACGGAACAGACTGAGAAATTGATGGTACATTCACACGATGGACTACTGTGCAGCGTGAAGGAGCAATGATTTTGTAAATTACTACCTAACTTTGGAAAGAATGGAGAGCCTTATGCTAATTGAACTGACTCAATCTTATAAGGACAAATACTATATAAGACCATTATTATAGAACGTGTGTGAGGATCCAAGGGTGGACCTGGGGGAGCAGGGTGGTGAAAATGGGAGAGGCGGTTAATCATAAGGTTGCACAATTTGATGGGTGGAAGAAGGGTTGGGTAAAGGAAATGGGAAAGAGCTGGTGTGAACAACCATGTATATGAATTTTGCTAAGTAAATGAGTATAAAATAAAATTTGTATCTAAAAAAAGGAATGGTCAGAAGGAGAATAAGATATGATGGTATTTATCCTCAAGAAGTTTATTATCCATTGAACAAGTCATATAACCAAGACACTGTTGATGTTGGTAGGTACAATCACCCACCAACTCACAGATCTGAACCTTGTCAACTTTGTCCTTTCCTGTGCCTTGTCAAAGATACTAGGTCAACACAAAATAAAATTCATTGCCAGCAAGCCTCTTAGGCAGGGAATAGTGATTGTCATGGTCCTTGAAAATGATAAAGAATGGAGAGATGGCTTCCAACTGGGAGAATGTTGAAGAATGCTTCATAAAAGAAAAGGTCCTCAAACTGACCTTGGAAGATGAATGGCATCTCCATAGGCTTAGTTGGGAGAGGTGTGAGGGACAGGGATGGTCATGCTAGGATTAATAGAAGGCTTTCAGGTTTCTCATCTGTGGAAGTATAGCTAATACCTGTCCTACCTACCAACCTTGAAATTAGTGAGAAGTACAAATAAATGATACTTGTATAAGTGCTCTGGAAATTAGATTTCCCTTTAGATGAAAGGCGAGAAAGTTTTGAGCAAAGTCAGGAAAGAAGAGTGTTCAGGATATGTAAATTGTAAAGTACATGAAAAGACCAAGTCCTTAAGAGAAATATGATACCAGTTACCATGAAGTTGATTCCAACTCATGAGGACTTCATATGTGTTAGTGGAGATCTATGCTTGACAAAGGTTTTAATGTCTAAGTTTAAGAAGGAGATTGTCACATCTTTCTTCCATAATGCTTCCGAGTGAACTTGAACCACCAGCTTTCAGTTAACCTTAAGTATCTAATATAAAGAAATATCCTAACCCACACCCTCTGCCGTTGACAGTGACTCATAGGGGCCCCATAGGGAGCTCTGGTAGCTGTGCTGCAATCCCAAAGGTACACAGTTTGAATCCACAAGCTACTCTGTGACAGAAAGATGGGCAATCTCTTCCTATGTAATCTGTTGCCTCTGAAAACTCACTGTAGAATCAGCTATGAGTTGGTTCCGATTCAACAGCACACAACAACAACCATATAGTGACCCCATGGTACAGGGTAATTCTGTTGTATGGTTTTCCCAAAGGTATAAATCTTTATAGCAGATTATATCATCTTTCTCCTGTGAAGTGACTGGTAGATTGGAGCCTTTAGATTAGCAGAAGAGTGTTCTAGTTAGCAATAACAGAGCTCCTGGAGAAAAGTGTGTTGTTGTTGTTGTTGTTAGGTGCTGTCCAGGCAACTCCAAATCATAGCATCCCTATGAACAACAGATCAAAATCTTGCCATCAACAGATCAAAACCTGTATCGTACTCACAATCATTGATGTGCTTAAAGCCATTGTGACAGTCACTGTGCCAGTCCATATCATGGAAGGTCTTCCTCTCCTTTGCTAACCATGTGCTTGTCCAAGCATGATGACTGATACACCTTGACAACATGACCAAAATATGTGATACAAGTTTCATCATCTTGCCTTTGAAGAGCAGCTTGGTTGGACTTCCTCCAGCACAGATTTGTTTGTTCTTTTGGTAGTCTATAGAATGTTCAATACTCTTCTCCAACACCACAATTTAAAGGTGTCAATTCTTATTCTATCTTCCTTTTTCATTTAAAAGAGAGGGATGTAGAGGGAGATAAAAACTTGCAAAGTGATTGTAGACAGATCACAGATGGACTTTATTATCAAGGAGTCTTTGATCAGGGCAAGGGAACAATGCATGGTTTAAAAACAGGAAAGTTGTGCACAAGAGCTGTATCCCTTCTTCATATCTAGTCAGTCTATTTCTTGATATGTCTTGGGAAAAGTGCAGCCAGAGCATGCTCCCTGGAGACAATGATGACCAAGCTTTATCTCTTCTATTCTGAGCTATTCCTTGGAAAGGAACATCATGGTAGGAAAGGTAGAGGGTCAACAAAAGAGAGGTAGACCTTCAGTGAGATGGATTGACACAGTGACTGCAGAAAATGGCTCGAAAAAAAAAAAAAGAAAATGGCTCAAGTTACAAGAATGGCATGGGATTGGAAAGGCAGGATTCAGATATGTTGTTCATAGAGTTACTATGAGTCATATTTGACTCAAGAGCACCTAACAACAACAATGTTCAATATATTTTCTGAGCAATTATCCAAGAAGAAGAATTTGACATCAGGATTGGAGGAAGACTTATCTATAGCTTGCCTTATACAGATGACATAACTCTGCTTGTTGGAAGTGAATAGGACTTGAGACACTTGGTGCAGAAAACCAAAGACTAAAGTCTTCAACATGAATAATATCTCAAAATCAAGAAAATAAAAATCCTCACCACCAGAACAACAGATGCATCATGATGGGTGGAGAAAAGATTGAAGTTGTTAACAATTTCATCTTACTTGAATCCACATCAACACCCAAGGTAACAACAGGAATTGAAATATGTTGGGGAAAATCTGCGACTATAGCTCCAAACAGCTAGAGAAACAGTTTTAAGACTCAGTGTGAGCCTGATCCAAGCTGTGATCTTCTTATTTACTTTCTGTACATCTGAAAGTTGGACAATAAATAAGAATGACAGATGAAATGATGCCTTTGGATTGGGTTGTTGACTAAGAATATTGAATATCTTAAAAATGCAAAAAGAACAAACAAATCAGTCTTGGAGAAAGGACAACCAAAGTGTTCCTAAGAAGAAAGGATGATAAAACTTCATCTTTTATACTTCAGGCATAGGAGTGGCAATCCTTGGAAAAGGATATGATGCTGGAAAAAGTAGAGGGTCA
Source organism: Elephantulus edwardii (assembly GCF_000299155.1). Lineage (NCBI taxonomy): Eukaryota > Metazoa > Chordata > Mammalia > Macroscelidea > Macroscelididae > Elephantulus > Elephantulus edwardii. Next base: position 9,604,027 of record NW_006399829.1, read on the forward strand.
GAGAAAGGGAAACAATCGATTAGATAGATTGATACAGTGACTATCAATGGGCTCAATGAATCAGAGATGGTGAAGATGGAGCAAAATGGGGCAGGGTTTAGGTATATATTGGTCTCAGGGTCACTATGGGTGGTAGTAAACTTGATAGCACCAGACTGATAAAAGAACAGAGATGTCTTGGAAATGATGCAGGCAGAGTGCTCTTTGGAGGCAAAAATGGTCAAGCTTCTTTCTCCTCTCATACTTTGTACATTTTGCTAGGAGAGACTACTCCTTAGAAATGGGTATAATGCTTGAAAAGGTGGAGAGTCAATGAAAGAGAGAAAGACCCTCAACCAAATGGATCGACATAGTTAACTGCAGTAATGGGTTCAAGTGTATCAGAGATAATGAGGATAGCACAGAATAAGACAAGATTCAGGTCTGTTGTTCATAGGGCTGTTGAGTCATACTCGACTCAATGGCATCTAACAACAATCACAATCACAGTTTCATATTTGGGGGAAATAATTTCATGCAGCAATGTGAATACTGAAACAAAGACTTCTGCATTGATCTGCTTTGAAAGGTGGTGAGAGGAGAGCATGATGAATGACTCTGGACATGCAAAGAAGAAACCAACGAGATAGATATTATAGATGAGACCTGAGGACCCCAAACACTCTGTGACTGAATCTTGATGGTATGGGAAACTGCTACATGTGTTTCACTAATCCAGAGTTAATGCTATGAGAGAAGAAAGCCTTTGCAATCTCTCATTGTAAGTTTATTCTTTTTACCTGAGACCCTGTGACTCTCAAAAATACAGCAAAATATGGCTCCTGAAAATTTCTTTCAGTACCAGTTTCTCTTTAAAAAATGTATTATATTGTTTAATATAACAGCTACTCTTTAACATTAAAGAGTATTGCAAACCACCAGCATCCTTTCATGTTGTGTTTTTATTATTGTTTTCACTAATTTTTTATCCTTCCTATTTTTACTCTTGAAATTCTCTCTGATTTTTCTCTTTAAGAAGAAACACATTCCCTCACAGAGATCTGGGAAGGTAATAAAAGGCCCAAAGATTTCTTCTTCTGATTACATTGCCTTCTCTATAGTGGCCAAGAGTTATAATGTGTACAAGATGATGCGTTTTGGTTCAGGAGCAACTAGGAGTGGAAATTCAATTAATCTAAAAAGCTACAAAAGAAAGGAAATCCCAGCTTAGAACTATCACTATATTTGGGCCCCATGGACTTGGTGTGTCAAAGGGTAATCAGGACCCCATAGCAGATTGTGATTTGAGATCTACTATGATGTAACACTCACTCACAGGATGGACAGGAGTGGTCTGGCTCACTCATAGGGTGGACAGGAGTGGCGTGGCTGCCAGAGCATCATGTGTTCTTCATGAACTGACCTTTGAAGGTTCTTTCTTGCTCAAAGCCTCAACGAAGTCCGTAGTTATGGCTTCCCAGAAGTATCTCCTGCTTTCCAACCAATAAATATGTTCTCAAACTCATTGACGTCCAGTTGATTTCAACTCATAGTGGCCCTCCACTGGGTTTCTGAGGCTGTCTTTGCAGAAGACTAGCCTACCCAAATTTCTCTCATGGAGAGGGTGGTGATTTCAAACTACCAGAGGTGAAGTCTTTTGGCTAACTGCACAATACACTAAACATTTCTCTATCTCCTATCTACTAATGAACATCAGATCAGCTAGGGGCCCACAGTAAGGACCCCTACTGAGGTGGACATCTCTCAAGGGCACGGCCACCATGACCAAGGATATAACTGATTGAAAAGGAAGTGGAGGAGAATGAAGAGTTTTCAAACCTTGTCATCAAGTCACCTGGGATGCAAAGTAAACACAAATTCTTAGGCCCTTGTCTAGTGGTGTAGTGTTAAGTGCTCAGCTGCTCATTGAAAGGTTAAAAATTCAAACCTGCCAGTCTGTTTTCAAACAATTACAGCTTTGGAAACTACATGAGGTAGTTCTCCTTTGTCCTATATGGTCACTCTAAGTTAGAGTCTACTCTGTGCCGACTTGGAATTGACTCAACAGCAGTGTATTTGATTTTGGTGTTGTGCTGCAGATTCAGATTTTGTAGATCCAAAAGAGGACCCTGGACTACAGTAGATAATAATTGGATGGATTTGGGAAACTGGTGTAGGTGGGTGATGAAGAGCAGACATGGAGGAGAATCTGGCCACAGTTCAAATCAGGTTTGGTAATTTAAGATCAATTACTCCATTTATCTAAGCTTCCAATCCATCATCCATGGAGTGTAGGTAATAATGTTCACCTCTGAGGGTCACTGAGAGGGTAAAATGGGGAATTTCATAAAATGTACATAGTGAAGTATCTAACACATTTCAAACACATATTAAATATAGGCATACTCTTTTCCCTTTTTAAAAATTAACTTTCCCATTACCCAACCCCATTAGAAGTAATATCAGTGTGGCTCCAGCTGGTAAGTTCCAATTATTGTTGTACTGTCACATTGGAACCGACTCATAGTTGATTTTCCAGGTGGTTTTGAGAGGCTGTAGACTGTGGAAAGGAGACTGCCCATCTTTCTCCCACAGAACAGGTTGTAGATTTGAACCACATGCCTTCAAGTTAGTAGCATAGCTCCTTATCTCTAGGCCACCAGAGGCTTAAATGGTGTATGGTGATGATGATTTGAAAGGAAAGAAGGATTGAAAGGCAGCCGTGGGTCTGGAGAGAGTTTTTCAGGTTGAGATCCCAACAGGGAAAATTTCTAGAATGTGGTTGAGGACAAATAGACTTCAAAAAGTCAGGGAAATTTGGAATGTTTCCATAATCTTGCAATGGTAAAAAAAACTGCTATGAACATTGGTATCTGGAGAACAATCACTTGGCCAACTGACTGGAAGAGGTGTATATTTGTTCCCATCCCAAAGAAGGGCGAACCAGCTGAGTGTGGAAACTACAGAACAATATCATTGATTTCACATGTAAGCAAGATTCTACTGAAGATTATCCAAAAACGACTGGAACAGTACATCAGCAGAGAACTGCCAGAAGTCCAGGCTGGGTTTAGAAGGGGTCGTGGTACTAGGGATATTGTAGCTGATCTTAGATGGATCTTAGCTGAAAGCAGAGAATACCAGAGGAATGTCTATCTGTGTTTCATTGATTATGCAAAGGCATTTGACTGCATGGATCATAACAAACTGTGGCTGACTCTGAGAAGAATGGGAATCCCAGAACATTTAATCGTGCTAATGCGAAACCTATACTTGGACCAAGAGGCAGTCGTCAGAACAGAGCAGGGCAACACTGCATGGTACAAAATTGGAAAGGGTGTACTTTAGGGACGTGTCCTATCTCCATACCTTTTCAACCTGTATGCAGAGCAGATTATCCAAGAAGCTGGGCTGTATGAGGAGAAGCGTGGCGTTAGGATTGGTGGACGATCTATCAACAATCTGCATTATGCAGATGACACAACCTTGCTCGCTGAAACTGAGGAGGACCTCATGCACTTACTGCAGAGGGTCAAGACTGCAGCCTTCAATATGCACTGAGGCTCAATGTCCAGAAGACAAAAATTCTCACCACTGGACCAGTCAGTAGCAACAGGACGGATGGCGAAGAGATTGAGATTGTTCACAGCTTCAGTTTGCTCGGCTCCACGGTCAACACTCTTGGCACCAGTAGCCAGGAAATAAAAAAACGTATTGTGATGGTAAAGTCTGCGGTTAGGGACCTCTCTAAAGTACTCAAGAGCAACGGTGTCTCTCTGGAGACTAAGGTGCGCCTGATACAGGCCATGGTTTTTGCAATCACTTGTTATGCATCAGAGAGTTGGACAATGACTAGGGAGGATAGAAGGAGAATTGACGCCTTTGAGCTGTGGTGCTGGATAAGAGTATTGAATGTACCATGGACTGCCAAGAAAACAAACAGATTCACGGTAGAGAGGATTAAACCAGGCTGCTCCTTGGAGGCAAGGATTATGGGGCTTCGTTTGACATACTTTGGACATGTTGTAAAGAGAGACAGGTCTTTGGAGAGGGACATCATGCAGGGTCGAGTAGAGGGACAGCGCAGGAGGGAAAGACCCTCTATGAGGTGGATTGATTCAGTGACTGGGGTAATCGGGATGGGTGTGTCAGAGGCAATTAGATTGGCACAGGATAGAGCACGGTTTAGGGCTGTTGTACATAGCGTCGCTATGAGTCACAAACAACTCGACGGCACACAACAACAACAACAACATGAACATTGGTGTACAAATCTCCATTTGTGCCTCAGTTCTAATTTTCTCTAATATTCCAAGCAGTGGAATAGTTGGGTCATATGACATTTTTATGTTCAGATTTTGTAGGAAATGCCAAACTTCTTTCCAGAGTGGTTGTGCCATTTTACAATCCCACCAACAGTGTGTATGAGTTCTTATCTTGCCACATCCTTTCAAACATTTATTACTTGTTGTCCTTTCAACTTTGTGACTGCTACTGGGGTGAGAAGAGAGCTCATTGTGGTTTTGACTTATACCTTTCTTATTGCCAGTGATTTTGAGCGTTTCTTCAAGTGTCTCTTGGCCATCTGAATATCTTCCACTGTGAAAAGTCATTCCATGTCTTTTGCATATTTTTAAATTTTGTTATCAGTTTGGTTTTTTTTTTTTGGAGATCCAGTAGAATTTTGTATGGAAGACAAAGGTTTGTCATCTGTTGTTGTGGTTATGTGGTTAAGGTAACTATGACTCCTAGTGATCCTAAGAACAACAGCCTTAAACCTTGTATTATCCCAAGCCAAACTCACCATCTCTAATATACCTTACCCTGTTGTCAGAATAACTGTGTTAGGATCTCTTATTCAAAATTGGCTTTTCCTGTAGCTGACCTTCCATCTTTCCATGCATGTTGTCTTTCACAAATTACTGGCCCTTTCTCCAGCATGCCCAAAGTATGTGAAAATGAGCTTCAGAGTCCTTGCCTCCAAGGAGCAACCTGGTTTTACCCTCACCATGACAGACCTGTTTGTTATATGGGGAGTCCATGGCATGTTCACTACTCTTCTCCAGCACCACATATCAAAGCCTTCAATTCTTCTTCTGTCATCCTTATTCATTATGCAGCTTTAGATGCATAGCAAGTAACTGAAAAGATCATGGCCTGAATCAGACATACCTTAGTCCCTAGACTGACATGGTTGCTCTTTAGTACTTTAGAGAGGTCCTTGATAGTGAATTTTCCCAATGCAACTCACCCTTTGATTGTCCGACTGCTGGTGCTAAGGATTATGGATCCAAGTAAAATGAAATCATTAACAACTTTCTCCATCTATCTTGATTCCTCCTATTGGTGAAAATATTTGATTTCTTCATGTTGAAATGCAGTCCATAATGAAGCCTGTAGTCTTTGATCTTTGAGAGCAAATGCTTCAAGTACTCCTCAGTTTTGGTGAGCAAGGTTGTGTCATCGACATAATTCAGGTTGTTGGGTCTTTTTCCAATTCTGATGTCGCATTCTTCTTCATCAAGTCCATCTTCTCAAATAATCCATGTATTAGGCTAGTTAGCAGATTACAAGAGTGAAAAAAGAAGTATCTACCTCAAGGAATTCACTATGTTCTGTTAGACCAGACCAAAAACAATTATATATGTATATTTTAC
>NW_006399829.1:9609762-9634184 GCF_000299155.1 Elephantulus edwardii
ATCCCTGGGATACTGGGTAGAGGGTCCTTAAACTTCCCAAAAGGCAAGCAACAATCTCTTCCTAGCATTTAAAACTCCTACTAAATATTTGAGCTCTGGTGATTGAGTGAGTGAAGAGTTTGCTGCCAACCCAAAGGCAAGTGGTTTGAATTGACCAACTGCTCCTTGGGAGAAGGATGGACAGTTCCCTCCTGTGCAATTTATAGTCTTTGAAAACCTACTGGAGATTGAGCTATGAGCTCGTTCCAACCTGACAGCAATGTGTTTGTGTTGAACTATGAAATATTTACTAAGTAGATAGCTAATAAATGGGAATCCCTACCTAATACATCCCTTCATAATTGAAGGCACAGGTTATAATGGCTTCAGTAATTCTTGCTATTATTTGAATCTTGATTTTCTGTTTATTATTACTACTTTATTTGATACCCACCTCCCCCTGCTCAGCTCAGCACTTCTGGGCATTAGGAACAGAGCTTTTTAATAATTAGAAATGTGAGTCTAGCATGACACCTCTATTAGCTAAGTAAGCATAGGTTTGTGAATTGTGCTTTACTTTTGTAACCAGCACCTTCTGAGGACAACCTCAACCCAAAGCCCTACCATTTGTTGCATTTTTGTGCTAATGCATCCATCATATAATAGGGACGATGAGTAGCACTTACTTGCTTCATGAACATTTCACCAAATTTTAGAACCATAAAAGGGAAAGCATCAAAGTCAGATTGTTCAGGTGGCAGATTCCTGGGTTGTGGAATGACAAGGTGGCCTGGCCTCCCCTAGTCTTTCCTAGCTTGAGGTGCTGCACCCTTGAGGTTCTTCTCTTGTGACTCTCCCTCATATTCCATTTGAGTCAAAAACAGTTTCATCGTGGAAAAAGTACCACCAGTGTTCCTCAGGCAAGGATGGTGAAGCTTCATCTCACATACTTTGAATATGTTGTCAGGAGAGGCTATTCCTTGGAAAGATAACATGCTTGGAAAGGTGGAGAGTCAGTAAAGAGAAGAAGACGACCTTCAAAGAGATGGACGTAGTGACTCTGCAGATGGCTCAAGTGTGTCGGGGACGATCAGTATGGTGCGGTATAGGGTAGGGTTCAGATCTGTTGTTCATAGAGTCCTGTGAATCATACTCAACTCAGTGGCCCTTAATGATAACAACCACCAGCCTTTCTCAGCCCAAGATGCTGCATCCTTGGGGTTCTTCGCTTCAAATGACCCCAACATTCCATTTCAGTCATCATTCTTGAGACTCTCCACAATCTCATTGCTAATCTAAAGCCAGAAACTATCAACCGTTTTCTCAGTTTCAAGCTTAAAACTGATACAAACTTGCTGGATAATTTTGATCAAAATAACACATGTATTTGTGTGCCATCTCATGATCATGTCAATTTTCCCCTTCTTGTGAGCTATTAAGTGTTTTCAAGGAGTGCATAGTTGTCAGTGAAACAAGCCATATAGAGCTGCAAGGTGTAAAGCTTAGCAACTCTTGAGCAAAGTAATGTTTTCATAGTCTTTGCAGCATTGTTGTTGTGTTGTTAAGTGCTGTCAAGTCGTAGATGACTCATTGCGGCCCTATAAACAAAAGACCTGAACACTTGCATAACTTTCTTCATTTCTCCAAGTTCATAGGGTTTCCAGAGGCAAGCTATTTCAGAGGTAAATGCCACTCCTGCTTTCAAGTTTGTTTTAATCAGGGAGCTCCACAAAACACTGTCCACCATGGGTAATGAGTATCACATTTGGCACATCAGCATAAGCACTGATTAATCAAAGTGCCCACTCATTGTAAGCAAACCCCTAGGATGGGGCTAGGGCACTTCTAAATGATAATGGTGAGAATGTAGACAGAGCATGAAGGTAGTGAGTAGATTTGAAGGAAATGTCCTAAAATGAATTTTCTTTTTCATTCTGTGATCTTAAAACCAAAGTGGCACATTTTCTACCCCAGAAAAATGTGTTCTTCCTTTTATGTCATAATTTAGGAACAAATTACTTTCTACAGGTGAAGGCAGGAGTAAAATGTAGAGATAAGAAAAAGTATTTTCAAACATAATATTATTAGCTTCCATTGAATCATCTTCATTCAACTCATAAAGACCTTATCTATGATATAATGAAACACTCCTAGACCTATAGTCACAATATTCTGTTGTGATCTATAGTGTTTTCATTGTAATTGAGGAATAAATTACTTTCTACAGCGTAAAATGTAGAGACAAGAAAAAGTATTTTCAAAAATAATGTTGTTAGCTTCCATTGCATCATCTTCAACTCATGAAGACTTTATCTATGATAGACCCATAGTCATAATATTCTGTTGTGATCTATAGTGTTTTCATTGACTAATTTTCAAAAACAGATCATGAGGCCTAGTCTATTCTAGGCTGGAAGCTCTACCGAAACATACTCACTATGGTACTCTACTCACTCTACTGGTATTTGAAATATCAGTGGCACAGACTCCAGAATCAAGCTGTGTTATTGTTGTTAAGTGTCATCAGATTGACTCTAACTCACAGGAACAGTGAGATCTGTACAATGAATAAGGATGACAGAAGAAGAATTGATGCCTCTCAGTTGTAGTGCTGGAGCAGAGTAGTAAATATCCCATGGACTGCCAAAAGAACAAATAGATGTACCTTGGAAAAGTGTACCAGAATGTTTCTTGGAGGCAAGGATGGCTAAGCTGCATCTCCTGTACTTTGGGCATGTTGCTAGGCGAAGCTATTCCTTGGAAAGAGATATCATGCTGGAAAGTTGGAGGGTCAGCATAGGCGAGGGAGACCTTCAACGAGATGGTTGAGTGACAGCAGCAGTGAGTTCAAATGTGCCCAAGATTGTGAGGACTGCACGGGATAGGGCAGGGCTCAGATCTTTTATTCATACGGTCACTATGAGCTGTACTCAATTCGAGGGCACATAACAACATAGCAACCCTGTATATAACAAAAACTCAGTAGAAAGCTCTGCTAGTCTCAAAATCTGTATTGTATTTAAACCCCTTGTTGCAGTCACCATTTCAGTCTATCTCCTAGAGGCTCAAGTCTGGACTTAAATGACATAGGTTGGCCTTTTCTTTACTGTCCTGGACCGTGTCTAGGCATTAGAATAGAAGTAATTAAGACCACAAAGTTTTGATCTGCTTTAATTATTTATTGCATCATTTATAGTTCTTTTAAGACAGCAGGTGCAATTTTAATTAAAAAACAAAACAAAACAAAAAATGGCACAAGTTGGATTATTGGAAGGGTGACCAGTTCACATTTTATAATTTGGAAATGATACTGTAATGGAGTCATACCAAATCATTTTTACAGCGATGACTAATGGTTTTCTTCTCTTTTTATTCCAGCCACACCAGCTATCCTTGACGGAGCAACCCCGAGTCTGCAAATATTTGATTCAGACCTAGAGACAAGTAAGAATTTTAATCTTTTTCTGCCTTCAGCAATATAGTTCAAGTCCTACTGTAACTCAAGTTACTGCTCTTTCTTTGTTTTACTTGGGATATTGGTAAGTAGAATTGAAATTGTACTGGCAAGCAAAAAAGGTATGTTTATAAGGGGTTTTCTTTTCTTTATTTCTTTCTTTCTTTTGTTTTTTGTTTTTTGGGTTTTTTTGCAAGGTACCTTCTTTATCTATTTGCTTATGCTCGCTCTGTAAGCAAGGTGAAATTAATGGAGACTTTGCTGTGGATATGAATCAGTGAATTCTGTGACCTTTGTATGAATTAATTACTTATATATTGAATTTTATGGTAAAGCTTGCGTTTTGCATTTTGTGCTACTTCCAAATCTTTCATACCACCTTAAAAAACATGATTAGATGGTTGGTTGTTGTTATTATGTAATATCAATTCAGGACAGACTTAGAGCTGACCCTCTAGTGGGTTTTTGGAGTCAGGAAATCAAATGGTAGACAGTCCATCTTTCTCCCACTGAGCAACTGGTATATTTGAATCACCTGTCTTTCAGTTGGTAGTGAAAACCCTATAAACTAGGCCCCTAGAGCTGCCTGATTACATGGTAGGCACTTGTTTAATTAAATTCTAGGAATGGATATTTTTCATTAGTTACATAAATGTTAGAGTCCAAATTATGCAATAAAAGAGAAGACAGTCTACCTAATTGAATTTAAACCACTACTGTTTTTGTTGGTAATTCTGGTGTCATAAAATGATAATTTGGGGTTTATGACTAAATTGCAGAGTAAATTTCTAATGTGAGATTGTAGCATCATTTTCTTGGATGTGATCCAAAGGGATGGTAGGTGTTTTTAGTAAATGTCATTCACTCATCAGTTGTGCCAGACCACAAACTCTTTACAGCCCTCCTTTTTTAGAACCATCTGACATGTTAATCTACTCCCTAATTAACACTAAGGATTATAAATGGGGTGTCTGTTTGATTATGTTTGGGTTATATCAGCCAGTAAGTAGATCAATGCCTTCATTCAACAGTTGGTGTGGCCTGTTGTTATTTTCTGTAAGGAAATAAGAAGGAATTAGTCAAGAATGTTTGCATAGTAGCGAATTTTCTATCCCACATCGAAGCCTACTTCCACACAAATAATACATTGCCTTCCACTTGATTTCTTCAACCTGTCGCCCTTAAATGTCTTGGTGAAGGTCTGGCAGAGTGCTCTTTGGAGACAAGGAGGAACTTTGTCTTGCATACTTTGGGCACGTTGCTAGGAGAGGTTGCTATTGCTTGGAGAAGGACATAATGCTTGGAAAGGTGGAAGGATGGCAAAGGAGAGAAAGACCCTAAACCAAGTGGATTAACACAGTGACTGGGCTTGAGTGTGCCAAAGATTGTGAAGATGGTACGGGACAGGGCAGGGTATTGTCCATAGGGTCACTATGAGTTGTACTTTACTTGATGGCACCTAACAACAACAACAACATTATCCTTATCAGGTCGCAGGTCTGTCTTAGTTTCTTAGTACTGCTTTAACAAAAATAACACAAGCTTGTGGCTTTGAAGAACAGAAAATTGTTTTCTGACTGTTCCAGAGGGTAAATGCCAACATCTGCATCTCAGCCTTATTGAGTCTTTTTTTGTCAGTAATCTTGTGTATTCTTTGGTATTTGGTCCAATATAAGTCTGGTCCATGTTTCTGTGCTTAAGCTTATCTCTTTATAGCTTCTTTTACAAGATTTTAGGTTTAGAATCCACTTTACACTGGTATGACCTCAACTAATAGACCGATTATATTTGATTACATTATGGAGGATGAGTACAGTATTTACATTATATTGCATTAACAGGTATAATGGTTAGGTTGCAATATAGATATTGAAGGGATACAATTTAATCTATAACAGTGCCCCATGAGTCTCAAGTTTACTGATACATAGTAACTTTTGCCAGTCATTTGACAAAAGTTGACTTCCTGTCAACCAACTATCATTCAGAACATGGACCCTTTGCCTTCTCAAAGGGAGAATTCCAATCTTCTAGCTTCTTTTGGTTTAAAAAAAAGCCAACTGTCACCAGACTCAGGTCTGGTTTGATAGAATAACCCATGTAAATCAATGCCTGTTACATGATTTGGGGATGGGGGAAAAGGCAGATACTATCGTCAAACATCTCACTGAAATCTGATAGACCCAAGTGCTTACACTACTTCACTCCATCACTAGGTAGGCACACTGTTGCTGGGTCACAAATATTTCAATCTGTAATATACATGGCCAGGAGGTACCAGTCCTTGGAAAAGGACATCATGCTTGGAAGGGTGGAGGGACAGCACAGGAGACAAAAGTACAACATGAAATATCCTGAAGATTAGATCTATGTGTGCTTTTATATATTCTCAGATTCAGTAAACTCTTTTTATTTCTAGAATACAAAGAATTGGAAAGTGTTTCATGGCCAGTCCTAGACAAAATTGACTAAACATAAATTAAGTCAATGCCACTACTCTTTCCAGGCCACCTCTATTTTATACATGGGCTACTGCAGTAACTGTTCAGTAGTTGTCTCCCTCATTTTTCCTTTCATCCCCTGCCCCATTTCTCATCTTTAGATTAATTTTCTTTTGCCAACAATACTTTTTTCAGTATTCAACATATTTATGCTCTAAATACCATTAAAATCTTTATTATGTTCCATGAAGTCATAGCTGACATTCAAGCAGGTTTTCAGAGGCAGTAAATTGCACATCAGGAGACTGCCCATCTTTCTCCCAAGGAGCAAGTGGTAGATTTGAACCATGTACCTTTGGATTGGCAAGACAATTCCTTATCATTAAGGCACCAGTGTTCTCAAAATCAACAGAATGTTAAAAATCTTTAAGTTTCCTAATTTCTTAAAATTTCACCTCCAAACCTTCTCCTTGGCAGGTTTTCAAGACACACTGTGATTTCCTGTCTTCCAATTACAACCTCCTTCCATTCCACCTGCTGTTGTCATTGTGTGCTGTAAAGTTGGAATCATAGCTGACCGTCATCTGGGCTGTTGTTGTTATTGTTGTATTCCATAGAGTCAGAAACAACCCATAGCTGACCCTCCAGCAGGTTTTCAGAAGCAGTTAATCTCATGGGAGGAGATTGGCCATCCTTCTCCCACTCTGGGCTTTTAGAGGCTGTAAACAGCGTGAGAGGAGATCACTCATCTTTCTTCCCCAGGGCAGAAGGTGGATTTGAACTGCATGCTTTTGGGTTAGCAACACAATTTCTTATTCACTGTGTCATCAGAGTTCCCTACCAATTGCTCTATAAAAATAAATCTAATGTTTCAACTAAAACAATGATGCTGTATATCTGAAACATAGCTACCTTGCTAATTGACTGGAAGAAATCACTATTTCCTCCTATTCCAAAAAATGGTGATCTACAGAATGTGGAAATTGCAAAACAATAACATTAATACAATATGCAAATTAAACTTTGATGAAGATTACAAAAAAACCCTGCTGGAAAAAGTACATCAACAGAAAACTTGCAGAAATTCCTGCTGGATTTAGATAAGATGGTGGCACCAGGGATATCAGGCTGGAAGCCAGGATACTGGAAGGACATCTATTTGTGTTTTATTCACTATGCAAAGGCATTTGACTGTGTGAATCTTAGCAATTATGGTTAAAATTGAGAAGAATTAGAATTCCAAAATACTTCTGTAAGTTCACTATGTACTGTTCTAGCTATTTTTGAATGATATTTAGCAGTATTTTGCTTGCATGTGATACTGATATATATTATTCTATAATTTTCATGATTTATTGCTTTACCTTTATTGGGGATGGGAACAAATGTAGATCTCTTCCAGTCAGTTGACCAGATAGCTGTCTTCCAGACTTCCTGGCACAGATTGATGAGCACCTCATCAATAATAGAGAACAGCGGTATTCTGGAAAGGTAGAAGGTCTGGGAAAGAAATGAAGACTCTAAAAAGATGGACTGACACAGTGACTGTAACAATAATCTCAAATATATCAGGGGTGATGAAGATGACAAAATATAGAGCAAGATTCAGATCCTTTTTTCCTAGGGTCACTATGAGTCATAGTCATCTCTAAGTCACTTAATTACAGCTCTCATTATCTAGGAGAGAGGTCATGAAAGCTCATACCACTCTTAAGGAATATATTCAATGTTGCTTTATAGTATAGATATTAGCAAATATCTGTTGTCTTCCTGTCTGGATTATGAACAGCTCTACATTATTCAAAGTTCTATAACTCAGTTTACTTACAATGGTGGTTGTTGTTGTTAAGTGCCATCAAGTTGAGTATGACTCATAGTGAGCCTATGAACAAAAGATCTGAACCCTGTTCTATCCTGCACGATCCTTACACTTCCTGACACCCAAGAGACCATTGCAGCAGTCACCGTGTCAATCCACCTGGTTGAGGGTCTTCCTCTCCTTTGCCGACCCTCCACCTTTCTAAGCATGATACCTCCTAGCAACTGATTCAAAGTATGTGAGGTGAAGTCTCATCATTCTTGTCTCCAAAGAACATTCCAGCCGCACCCTCTCCAAGACATAATTGTTCATTCTTGTGGCCACCCATGAGGTGTTCGGGATGTTTGATGCTCTTCTCCAAGACCAAAGTTCAAAGGCATCAATTCTTTTTCTGTCATCCTTATTCATTGTCCAGCTCTCAGATGCATAGCAAGTGATCAGAAAGACCATGGCCTTAATCAGACACAATTGAGTCCTAAAACTGACATCATTACTCCTCAATAATTTGAAGAGGGCCCTAACTGCAGATTTTCCTAGTTTAATACATCTATCTCCTGATCTTCTGACTGCTGATTCCAAGAGTGTTGATTGTAGATCCAAGTAAGATAAAGTTTTTTACCTTTTCAATCTTTTCTCCATCTATCATGATGTTGCCTATCAGTCCAATGGTGAGGGGTTTTGTCTTCTTCACACTGAGATGCAATCCATATTGAAGGCTGTCGTCTTTGATCTTCTAAGTGCTTCAAGTCTTCCTCACTTTCAGCAGGCAAGGTTGTGTCATCTGCATAAAGCAAGTTGTTGATGAGTTTTCTGATCCTCATGCCACATTCTTCTTCACCAAGGCAGCTTCTGAAATTACTTGCTTAGTATACAGATTGAACAACTAATAAATAAGTAATGAAAGGATCTAATAATAAAATTAACTAAGTAATAAAAACTTCTCCACTGGGGAAGGATGGACAATCTCCTCCCATGCGATTACAGCCTCTGAAAACCCACTGGAGGGTCAGCTATGGATCGATTCTGACTCAATGGTACACAACAACAACAACAACAACTAGAAAGAATTCTACTTTTTCATTAGAAATAAGTAATAAATATCATTAAAAATCATTAAATAGAAATATTCTTAGTGGGTCCTGTGAGTCATGCAAAAACACTTAATGTACTTGGCTGTTTGTCAAAAGGGTGACAATTTTAGTCCTCCCAGAAGTGCGTTGGAAGAAAGGCTTGATGACCTACTTCTGAAAACTTAGCCACTGAAAATCTAGTGGAGCACACCTCTACTCTAACATACCTAAGAATTCCAGCATGCCTTTGTGAACTCTCTAGCATGGTCGTGATTCTTGGGTTAGCGTAGCACATATTTTCAAGGATGAAACACAAGGTAAATGTCTCTCCCTGAGTGACCTGGGTGAATGATGAACAGTTTTAGTGACTCTAGAAAGTTAGAGTTCCAGAGTTTGTTGTGACCTTTGAGTTCTTCTAATCAGCGCTCTCTGATTTGCTGCCAAGTTGTAAAGTTTCCCAGCCAACACTGTTCTGAGAAAGGCCCAGCTTCTGCCAGCAGAAGCCTCTTGCAGAACAGGATAGCTGCACATGTTACTTCACAGTGCCCTGTGTTCACATAAGCCCCTGCTGTGAGGAATAGTCAGCTAATGTACAGATGTATCTGTAGAGGAAAACACCATGAACTTACTGTATAGGCAAGCCTTGACTTTGATCCTATGCACTAAGAAAACAAGTTATACATCAAAATTATAAAAACATGTGTGACCTTATCAAATTATTGAAGCGTAAGAATGACTGATTAGCAATACAAGTAGTAGTGTGCTTATGGCAGATATTTGGCTTAAACATATAGTTTCATATGGCTTCAACTAAACCATTTCCATCATCTAAGGACCTCTTTGAAATGCACCATGCTGTAAAGTAAAGGAGTCTTGGTGGCATAAGGCATTGCTTGTTGAGTTGCCAACCAAAAGACTAGAAGTTATAATTCACCAGCAGTTTGCATGTGTAGTTTCTTTTCATAAAGACTTATAGATTCAGAAACCTGACGGAGGGTTGTTACCATGCATCAAAAATTACTTAATGGTAGTGGGTTTGGGCTTAAAATGTATTATATATCTATCTCTCTAATTGTACAATAGACAGACAGACACTGACTTTTATTTACTCTCTGAGTTAGGTAAATTGCTTTCCCTGTCCCTCCCTTTCTTCTTGTATAGAGTGCATAACTCTGTGTGCATTCAGAAGCATGGAAGAGGAATAAATGCCACAGATGCTCAAGAATCAAACAAGAATTAACTAGTTTTGCCAAGCCATGTAAGCAAGTGCATTCACTATGATTAAAGGCACCCCATGAAATGAAAATAGAATTCTTGTGGTTTGCTGTAATGAACAATCATTTGATACTGGACTGTTTGAGACAGAATCAACATTATTTCACAATATTTGTCTTATTTATATTTATATTTATAATTAGTAGAATACTGGGCTCCACCCTGAGAATCAACTTGAATTTGATGTTGGGGGTTCTTTCATAAATGGATTGCTGTAACTGAAATTCAGGCTGAAGGATTAATACACATTAGAAGAACCATAAACCTGCCCAACTTATTATCTTGATAGATGTCTTTTCAGAGCTCATTTATAAGTCCCAGATATATTCCCAACCTGCACTCATGTCTTTGCTGTACTGGGTTATCTTTTTAACTTTTCATACAACATGGAAAAGCAGCCTTTAACTCTTTGTTTCTTTAGATTAACTGTTGTTGTTGTTGTTATGTGCCACTGAGTAGCTTGTGACTCATGGTGGCCTATGCACAGTAGCTCTGAACCCTGACCTATCCAGAGCCACTCTCACTGTCTTCAACACACCGACCCCCATTACCCCAGTTACTGTGTCAATCTATCTCATCTGAGGTATTCCTCTCCTGTGCTGTCCCTCCATCCTTCCAAGCATGGTGTCCTTCTCCAAGAACTTGTCCCTCCTGGCCACATGACCAAACCTTGTGAGATGGAGCTTCAACATCCTTGCCTCCAGGGAGAAACTTGGTTTTATTCTCTCCAGGACAGACCTATTTTTTCTCTTGGCAGCCCATGGTATATTAAATACTCTTCTCCAGAACAACAACTCAAATATATTGATTCTTCTTCTATAATCCTTAGTCACTGTCCAGCTTTCTGATGCATAGCAACTAATTATGACACCCATAGACTGGATCAGGTGCACCTTAGTCTCCAGACTTATATAATTACCCTTCAGTAATCTGGAGAGGTTACTGGCAGCATATTTAACCAATACAATTAATCTTTTGATTACCTGGCTGCTAGTACCAAGGGTGTTGATTGTGGAA
This sequence comes from Elephantulus edwardii, assembly GCF_000299155.1. Lineage (NCBI taxonomy): Eukaryota > Metazoa > Chordata > Mammalia > Macroscelidea > Macroscelididae > Elephantulus > Elephantulus edwardii. The sequence continues at coordinate 9,620,818 of NW_006399829.1, forward strand.
CTGAGCAAGCTGAAATTGTTAACAATCTCAGTCTCCATCTATCTTGATACTGTCAATAGGCCCACTGGTGAGAATTTTTATTTTCTTGACATTAAGCTTCAGTTCATATTGAAGACTGCAGTCTTTGACCTTCTGCAGCAAATGTTTCTGGTATTCCTCAATAAATAGAAGTTTAAAACCAAATTTGAATTCTTTAGAAAGCAAATATTTGCAGGGGAGGCCCTGGCTTTCCTGTAGTATCAATACACATGGCTTTGTGCACCTGCCACCATGAAGCTTCTGCCAGGTAAACCCCAATTGAGTCTTCAGAGAAGTGGAGAAGTACCTAGGTGTTGTACTCACATAACCAGAGTTCTTGCTGCCTTCTCTGCACTCTGAAAGCTTTTTAAACTGTGCCTTCTGCACTAAGCCCCACATGGACCTTATACACAAGGCATCTCCCCTCAGGAACCCTAAGTTCTTTGAGTACAAGCACTGAGTCCCTTTATCTTTTTATGCACTATCCCATTCCTCATTATTTAGCCAGGACCTTGCACAAAATAAGAGCATCACAGCATTTGTTAAATCAACATGATACTGAGTCTCAGGAATGACCATAGAAGAACAAGCAGAGGTGTTAGGATAACTCATCTGTCTCAGTTCAGCATATTTCCCTGGCACAAATGTAGTGTCCTTTAATCAGAAAGAAGATCTAATTCCTCTTCTATCTTTTCTCTGTGGAGAAAAGAAGACAAGAATTCGTTGCAACACCTCTGGAGGTATTTCCTCAGGCTAGAGCAGAAGGGTTTCAGTTCATGCCTTAGGAAGTGTGATGAAGATTTTGAAGCTTGCTAAGCTGGAGACCATGGAGTGTCCTTTATGTCTGCACACAGCATGTTTTTAATATACATAAGCTCCAAATAACAACAACAACAACCTGTAAATAGGGATTCATTTTCTCTCCCTGTAAATTTATCTATCTGTATATGGTTGTGTAAACACTACAACTATCTCAAAGTCTCACTGTCAAGCAGAAAAATGACATAGAAAAGTTCCTCGCACAGAGTGTATGTGGGATAAATTCAAGATATTTATTTCAGACTGACTCGAAGATATCCGTATTTGTTCACATTTCAAAGGAAGGTGACTCAACAGAGTGTGGAAATTATTGAACAATATGAACCTGGAGAAAGGATGAAAGTTAAACAGGAAGTGTCCAGGACTTTTGTCCATAGGGTCACTATGAGTCGCCTGCAACTTGATGGCACTTAACAACAACAACAATATCACATGCAAGCAAGAATTAGCTGAAAATTATAAAAAAATGACTGGAACAGGATATTAACAGGACTGTCAGATGTGCAGGCTGGTTTAAGAAGAGGCTGTATTACTAGGGATATTATAGCTAAAGTTAGGTGGATCTTGGTTGAAAGCAGAGAGTACCAGAGAAATGCCTATCTGTGTTTCATTGACTATGCAAAGGCATTTGACTATGTGGATCACAACAAATTGTGATCTGACTGTGATAAGAATGGGAATCCCAGAATATTGATTACGCTTATGTGAAACTTATACTTGGACCAGTAGTCAGCCCTCACAACAGAGCAAAGAGACACTTCATGGTTTTAACTGGTGTCCTATCTCCATATGCAGAACAGATCATCTGGGAGGCTGGGCTCTATGAGGAGGAATGTGGCATCAGGATTGGAGGTAAACTCATCAATAAACTGCGTTATGCAGATGACACAACCTTGCTTGCTGAAACTGAGGAGAACCTGAAGCACTTTGCTGCAGAAGGTCAAGGACTGCAGCCTTCAATATGGATTGAAGTGCAACATCAAGGAAACAATGATTCCAACCATTGTGCCGATTGGCAGCATCATGATAGATAGTGAAGAGATTGAGATTGTTAACAGCTTCAATTTGCTTGGCTCCACAATCATCACGCATTGTACCAGCAGTCAGGAAATCAAGAGATGAATTGCACTGGGGAAAGTTTGCTGTCAGGGACATCTCCAGAATACTGAAGAATAACAATGTCAATCCAGACTAAGGTGCCCCTGATTCAGGCCATGGTCTTCACAACTACATGCTATGCACAAGAAAGCTGTACAATGACTAGAGGTAATAGAAGGAGAATTGATGCCTTTGAGCGTGATGCTGGCAAAGAGTATTAAATATACCATGAAGTGCCAGGAGAACAAACAGTTCATCCTGGAGATGATGAAACTAGGGTCCTCCTTTGGTGACAAGGATTCTGAAGCTCTGTCTAAGCATATTGCAAAGAGGGACTAATCCTTGGAGAGGGACATCATGCCTGGGTGGGTGGGGGGACAGCACAAGAGAGGAAGACCCTTACTGAGATGGATTGACTCAGTGACTAAGGTAACAGGGGGTAGGTGTGTCAGAGATAATAAGATTGGCTCAAGATAGAGCAGGGTTCAGAGTTGTTGTCCATAGGGTCACTATGAGTTGCAGATGACTTGATGGCCAACAACAACAACAGCAACTTGTTGCATGTTTATGTGTTAATTCCCACCCTAGGCGACAGAGTAGGGCTGCCTCATGGAGTTTCCTAGGCAATTATCTTTGCAGGAGTAAATCACCAGATATTTCTCCTGGGAAGTTGCTGGATGGGTTTGAATCTCCAACTTTTAGGTTAGCAGCCAAGTGCCTAACTGTGGTATTCCCAGTTCTCCTCACGGGACTACCACTAAGATTCTCACCATCAGGAAGCACTGGCAGTATAGTCTATAGAGCGTTGTACTGCTAGCCCAAAGGCCACATCTCTCTGTTGGTTCAAATCCATTTGTGGCTTCAAGCGAGGACAATGAACAGTTCCCGCCCATGTGATTGATTTGCAGCCTCAGAAACCCACAGGAGCATGCGCTGTGAGTTCCAATTTGACAGCAGCAAATTTGAGTGTGTTCAGTTTTGTTCTGATTTTTTTAGATTATCCCTCCCATTACTATTATTATTGGAAGAGCAGTAGGGGTCTGTCCCCCTGACCCACCAGTAACATCCCCTACTTAAGTTTATTTCCTGGAAGGATAAAAGGGCCCTAAATATAGTGCCTATATATGTCATTGAGTCGCCTGCGACTCTTAAAAACTCTATGCACAACAGCCCTAAAGTCTACTCTATGCTGTGCCAATCTTATTGTCTCTGACACACCTACCCCTGTTACACTAGTCACTGAATTAATCCATCACATTAAGGGTCTTCCTCTCTTGCACTATACCTCTACCCTCCCAAGCATAACACCCCTCTCCACAGACTGGTCTTGCCTTGTAACATGTCCAAAGTATATCAGACAAAGCTTCAGAATCTTTGCCTCCAAGGAGCAGACTGATTTCACCCTCTCTAGGATGAACCTGTTACTTCTCCTAGCAGTCCATAGTATATTCAATGCTCTTCTCTAGCACCACAGCTCAAAGGTGTCAATTCTCTTTCTATCATCAGTCATTGTCCATATTTCTGATGCATAGCAATTAATTGCAAAGATTATGGCCTGGATCAGGAGTACCTTAGTCTCCAGACTGACATGTTGAAAAGAGGCTTGGTGCTTGGGAGGTTGGAGTGGTAATGCAAGAGAGGAAGACCTTTGATGAGATGGAGTGATTCAGTGACTGGGGTAATGGGGGTAGGTGTGTCAGAGACAGTGAGATTGGCACAGGATACAGCTCGGTTTAGGGCTGTTGTACAAAGGGTTGCTATGAGTCGCAAGTGACTCGATGGCACATAACAACAACATAAGCACACCATTCAAATCCACCAGCTGCTCTGCAGGAGGATAGGCACTTTCCTCCCATGCCATTTACTGCCTCTTAAAACTTGCTAGAAGGTTAGCTATGGGTTGGTTCCAACTCCATGATACTCAAAAACGTATTTTAAATATATATTTGGTTAGTGCACTTTTAAAGGAAATAAAATTCTCATGGAGCCATGAAATTGCCTGACTAGCCTAGTCTGACAAAGATTGATTTTAAAAAAGATAAATGTTGTGAATTTTATCTTTTATCTCTTATTAAAAATATAAATGCAGACCTTAAATGTGTAGACCAAGAGGCTCCAGGTCTAGAAGCTGTGCTTTCATGCCCTGCCATTTGCACTGTTGTCTGTACTTTGAATTTAGGTACAGAAGCAGAGAACACTTAAAAAGGAGGGCTGAGAGGCTTGCCAAGATGCAGATGGCCAGAGGATAAGACAGACATGGCAGCAGGCCCAGAAAGACAGGCACCCAAACAAAGAGGCGGTGCTGGGATCTGGAGCGAGGGTGTGGGCCAGGACTCTGGCTCTTACTGCACAGCCTGCCTCAGACCTGCCCTCCTGCCAGAGCAGGTAGACTGCTTGTCACAGTGCCAGCACTTCATAGAATGTCCTTCTTGTTCCTTCCTGCTTCCCCTGACAAAGACGTCCTTCCGGAAAGAAGAGATGAGATTTAGCAGAGAGCTTCATGGTGTGCAAATAAAATAGACCTTTCTCTTTTTTTCCGAGATGGTGGGCAGCTGCACCCCGTCCTGCAATAAGCTCAGTCCAGAGTTCAGTGTTGCACCTTTAAACTTTTGTAACATCTGCTACCTAGACAGGCCTTTTGCAGTAACTGTGGATTATTTTTCTGGTAAGATTCCTCATGTCTGCATTTATAAACCCATCTCAGACATCAAGGATGAACCTACCCAGAGCTGATCCTCCAGCAGGTGTTCCTCAGAACCACAACTAGACTCTTAAATTTTGTTAACCAAACTTAAAATTTGTTTTCCCTTGAGAAAATTAGCTAAAAATAGAATTCCTATATTAACAACGACAACATATAAGAACCAGTGATTAGGTGCCCAAGTTATCCCCTGACAGCCAATTTGTTTTCGCTACAGGTGAGCGAGCGAAGGCTGCCTCTGAGGGTAGGGACAGGAGGCCTGTGTACATAGGAGATGGACCACACCCACTCCATCTCATCCTTCTTCATTTTCATTTTTCCCCCATATTTTCACTCTGTCTTTTTGAGGGGAAGAGCTAACTGCAGCAAGAGTTGAATTAGGTAAAATTTGCTTTTAGTACTATCCCCAAAATTTAGATTTAGACTGAATGGTGATTTAAGTTTAAACTGTAAATAATTGATCATGAAGAGATGTATCTGCTCACGGAAACCCCATTAGAACAAACACTGGCATCCCACAATGAGATGCAGGTGGGATCAATGTCCTCTGTAGGGAATTCATTTCCTGATTTATAGACGTAGATCATCAGATCTTTCTTCCTAGAAGTTCTACTGACACCTACTCAGTAACACACAAGCCTCTACTAACAGAACTGAATAGTGTTCAGGTGCCTTAACTAGGAATTGAACCCTTGTATTTCCACAGGGAAGGCAAGAATTTTAACACTGCGCCACCACAGCACCCGTGCACAGGATCTAAGCAGCCTCTCCGAGAAACTGTCAGTCCAGGGGAGCAGAGTAGTCCAACTCTCCCAGTCCTGCAATCCTTTTCCTGGCTACAGTGTTTATAAAAATGGGTGCCTTATTTATTAGTGGCCAAGTATTGACAGGATTAGGAGGACATCCTTAGCCCCTGCTAGAGAAAAACAAAAGACTCAGAGGGAAGAAATAGGGTAAAAGATACCTGATAAAGCTAGGCTGCAGTTAGGAAAAGAATTAAAGCTTTCAGATGGTTACACTGAGCAAACTTCTGAGGCAGCTGATAGATAGAGTCCATAGGACACAGATGTGGATTAGAAGTCATAAAAGACCAATATACCCCACCTGACCAAAAGGAAGGCCCCTCAGCAAATTGAACATGCCCCTTCAAGGAAGATCTGTGCGATTAATCTGAAGAAGACTTTAAAACTTTTAAAAGAATTATTATTCTTTACAATTACCTTCTAATAATATTATCTTGACTATCATCACTACCTGTAATATGTACCTTTCAAAGAATGACAAAAAAATATTCCCTTGGGGGCTGTTTCCTCTGGGAAAAGACCTGAATCTAGAAGGCGGTGAGCTTAGTTGGTGAGTGCAGAGCCCCAGTCGGAGCCTACAATCCCAGTTGTTAATTATCATCAAGTTGGTTCTGACTCATAGAGCCCCCAAGCACCAACTGTTCAGTCCTGTGCCATCTTCACAATTATCAGCACATTCAAGTCCATTGCTACCGCCACTGTGTATATTGACTGCATTCCAACCTAGATAACTCATCCTACAACACTATAGCAGACAGTATTTTATTGTGATCCACCAGGTTTTCAATGCATAATTTTCAGAACTTGATCTTTAGTTCTTTCTTTATAATCTATTTTAATCAGGAAGTTCTGTCTTGTCTTCATGTATTTGAAATATCGGTGGCATATATTCCAGCATCAAAGCAATACCAAGCCAGCACATTACAACAACTTCATAGTCACAGAGGAGCAGTGAAAAGTCCTAATGGGCTGGCAATATAGGCAGATGAATAGTTGGTCATCATCAAGTCAATTCCAAATCATGGTGACACGTGTGTTACAGAGTAAAACTGCGTCATAGGACTTACTTAACGGTAATCTTAGTGAAAGTATGTTTTTCTTCCATAGTACTACTGCTAAGAGGGTGTGAACCATCAACTGTTAGGCTAATAGTGGAACACAAACTGCCCCCATTGCTTGCTTTCTATTTTCATATGTATTTGCAAATTCTGTTACATAGACAGATGGTAGGTAGGTAGGTAATTGTGCTCATGTGAAACCTATCTTTAGTCCAAGAAACTGTTGACTGAACAAAGCAAGGTAAAACTGCCATGGCTTAAAATCAAGAAAGGTGTACATCAGAGTTGTATCCTGGAACAAGCTCGAAGAAAAATTTATCAATAGCCTGTGTTATGCAGATAGTACAACCTTCCTTCCTAAAAATAAAAGGACTTGACTTCCGCAGAAAATCAAAGACTACTACCATTAATATGGATTACATCTCAACATCAAGAAGACAAAATTCCTCACCACAGGGACAATAGGCCATATTATGACAAATGAGGAAAAGTTTTATATTGTCAACTACTTAATCTTACTTGGATCCACAATCATCATTGCTCATCTTTCCCCTACAGAGTAGCAGGTAGATTTGAAACACGTGCCTTTGGGCTGGCAACACAACACCTTATCATAGACGACCATAGTTCCTACTTTCAGTACCAGCAGTAAAGAAAACTAAACATATTTGGGTGCTGCATTTGGTAAAATCTGCTATCAAAGACTTCTCTAAGGTGTTAAGGAGCAACGATGTCAGCTTAAAGATTAAGGTGTTACTGATCCAAGCCATGATATTTTCCATTACTTTTTTTTAAATAACCAGTGGTTTATTTACTATTTAGTATTATAACAATGAATATGCTTGGAATAAATAGGGATATGTACTAGTAGTTAACGTTGGGTTGGAAATCTGATCCTTATTTTATAAGGCTAATCTTTGGAAAAGAAGGGTGACCCAACAGAATGTGGAAACTACAAAACAATATAATTGATTTCACATGCAAGCAAGATTCTACTGAAGATTATCCAAAAATGACTGGAACAGTACATCAGCAGAGAATTGCTAGAAGTCCAGGCTGGGTTTAGAAGGGGTCGTGGTACTAGGGATATTGTAGCTGATGTTAGATGGATCTTAGCTTTGATTATGCAAAGGCATTTGACTATGTGGATCATAACAAACTGTGGCTGACTCTGAGAAGAATGGGAATCCCAGAACATTTAATCGTGCTAATGCGAAACCTATACTTGGACTAGGAGGCAGTCGTCAGAACAGAGCAGGGTAACACTGCATAGTTCAAAATTGGGAAGGGTGTATGTATGCCAGGGATGTGTCCTGCCTCCATACTTTTTCAACCTGTATGCAGAGCTGATTATCCGGGAGGCTGGGCTCTATGAGGAGAATTGTGGCATCAGAATTGGTGGAAGATCTATTAACAATCTGCATTATGCAGATGACACAACCCTGCTTGCTGAAAACGAGGAGGGCCTCATGCACTTGCTGCGAAGGGTCAAGGACTGCAGCCTTCACTATGGACTGAGGCTCAATGTCAAGAAGACAAAGATTCCCACCACTGGACAAATCAGTAGCATCAGGATGGATGGCAAAGAGATTGAGATTGCTCACAGCTTCAGTTTGCTCAGCTCCATGGTCAACACTCTTGGCACCAGCAGTCAGGAAATCAAAAAACGTATTGTGATGGGAAAGTCGGCTGTTAATAAGCTCTCTAAAGTACTCAAGAGCAAAGGTGTCTCTCTGGAGACAAAGGTGCGCCTGATACAGGCCATGGTCTTTGCAATCACTACTAGACAGCACATAACAACAACAACAACAACAACAACAACAAGGGATATAAAAGTTTAAAGATATAGCACACTAATATAAATGATTGGCAAAAGTATGCTCAATAAATAAGGTGTTTTTAAAAAAATTATTTACTGACTTTATGTAACTTTTATCTTCTAAATGAGTAAGAGTAAATTTTCATTATGTTGAATTATCTAAAAATAAAGGTGATTCGGGGAAAGAAAGATTGGAAGGCCCTTACAGAATAAGTATCATGTCGTATATATAAAAAAGGAAGTTCCATGAAATTTCTAAAAATAAAATATACCAGGAAGGCACTAATCATTTAAAATCTCTTGTAAAACTTTATTTTTTAAACAGAAGAGGTCACTGAACAATTGTTCATTAAAAACTAACATCAAAACATAACATGTAACTTAAGTTGAAGAGGATAACAGCTGTAGATGGCAATACTGGGAAGGAAAACACTTGCTTTTAGATCAGCAACGAAAGATTGTTGTTGTTGTTGTTATGTGCCGTCAAGTCGTTTGCGACTCATAGCGACCCTATGTACAACAGCCCTAAACCCTGCTCTATCTATCCTGTGCCAGTCGCATTGCCTCTGACACACCCATCCCGAGTACCCCAGTCACTGAATCAATCCACCTCATAGAGGGTCTTCTCCTCCTGCGCTGTCCCTCTACTCTACCCAGCATGATGTCCCTCTCCAAAGACCTGTCTCTCCTTACAACATGCCCAAAGTGTGTCAGCCAAAGCCCCAGAATCTTTGCCTCCAAGGAGCAGCCTGGTTTAACCCTCTCTAGGATGAATCTGTTTGTTTTCTTGGCAGCCCATGGTACATTCAATACTCTTCTCCAGCACCACAGCTCAAAGGTGTCAATTCTCCTTCTATCCTCCCTAGTCATTGTCCAACTCTCTGATGCATAACGAGTGATTGCAAAAACCATGGCCTATATCAGGTGCACCTTAGTCTCCAGAGAGACACCGTTGCCCTTGAGTACTTTAGAGAGGTCCCTAACAGCAGCATTTCCCATCGCAATACTTTTTTATTTCCTGGCTGCTGGTGTCAAGAGTGTTGACCATGGAGCCGAGCAAACTGAAGCTGTGAACAATCTCAATCTCTTCACTATCCATCCTGATGCTACTGATTGGTCCTGTGGTGAGAATCTTTGTCTTCTTGACATTGAGCCTCAGCAAAGGCAACAAAAGATATGTAGTTTAAAATGTTTTTTCAGGGTGGCACTATCATACACTGTATACAAACCTGGGAAATAACTTATTCTTGGAAACCTCAACAGGTTTTTATTTGTTTGTTTGTTTGTTTGTTTGTTTGTTTGTTTGCTTGGTTGGTGATTTTTTGGTTGTTTTTTTGTGTGTGTGGTTTTGTTTGTTTGGTTGGTTGGTTTTAGCAGTTAGTAGTTGCTCTATTTTATTCCAACCTCTGAAGCCCGAGTAAATTTCTTGTCTGTAGATTTTTCTGTTCTGGAAATTTTATATAAATATGATCTTCTGTACTTTTAAGGTTTACCTATGTTGTCTCATGAAGCAGTGATTCAATGTTGTTTATTGTCAATTAATATTTTATTGCATAGATTTACCATATGTTTCTTATCCATTTATCTGTTAATGGGCATCTGAGATGTTTCTGTTTGGGAGAGTTAATATAAATAATGCTGCTATGAGCATTTTTGCATAGATATTTGCATGGGTATATATTTCCTTACTTCCTTTTTGAGAATCAGGATCAATTTGGGGAGGGGAATTTTTTTTTTGCTATCTTTTCATCAGGACAGCTCATATGTGTGTGTGTGTGTGTGTGTGTGTATGTGTATACATGTATATGTGTATGTATTTTAATGAAAGTTTATAAAGAACTTGGATTTCCATTCATTCATAGTTGCACATTGTCTTCCCTGTCCCCCCTTCCCCTCAGTTCGGAAAGCCTCAAGTGTTGTCTCATTGCCGATATCAGAATGCTAAGCTTGCATAATTTATTACAAGTGAGCCCAGCAAATGTAACCCCAGCATGCCTTACTCAATCACCACTCCTGTCTTTGCTCATTGTTGTTGTATGCCTTCGAGTCTGAGCTGACCCATAGCTAACCCTCCAGTGAGTTTTTAGAGGCAATTAATCACACAGTACGAGAATGGCCATCCTTCTCCCACAGAGCTACTGGTGGATTTGAATCACGCATCTTTGGGATTGCAGTGCAACTTCATACCATGAGGCCACCAGAGCTCCCTTGTCTTTGCTAGACTGCAATATATGTATTCAAATTGAGAATATGGTGGGTTTCTGTGTACAGCTGACCAAGTGACGTTTTCATATGCAGGCTAATATGAGTGAATCTACAACATCTCTCAAAAAAACCCCCCAAAAAACCTTCCTCAACTCATTGCCATCAGAGTCAGAACTGACTCATTATTGCCTCTCCCATGGATTTTCAGAGGCTGTAATTGCATGGAAAGAAATTGCCTATCTTCCTCCCATCAAGATCTTGGTGGATTTAAACCACTGACTATCTTCCTCCCATCGAGACCCTGGTGGATTGGAACCACCAGAGAGACAGCACCTTTGGTTAGAAGCTCAGAAATCCTACAGAAAGTAAAAGCTTTCATTTTACTGACTCAGGTAAATAAGCACTAAGTCAAGACTTCTACTTTATTCATAGTTATATATTTCGCTCTGAGGACAGCATCTGATACATGTTGTTGATGTTGTTGTTGTTAAGTGTCGTCCAGTTGAGTACAACTCATAGTGATCCTGTGAACAAAAGGTCTGAACCCTGTTCTATCCTGCACCATCCTAACACTTCCTCACACACAAGAGCCCATTGCAGCAGTCCCTGTGTCAATCCACCTGGTTGAGGGTCTTCCTCTTCTTCACCGACCCTCTACCCTTCCCACTATTATTTACATCTCCAAGGAATTTGGAAGCAGAAGTGGCATCCACTTCCTAAACAACATGGCTCTGAAAACTCTATGAACTTTGATAAATGTTTATAATTATAGAAAGGCTTCAGGTCTTTTGTTCATAGGGTCTCTATGAGTCGTGCTCAACTTGACAACAATCAGCAGCAACATGTGAAGCAAAGCCTCATCATTCTTGCTTCCAAAGAGCACTCCAGTTGCAGTATGTCTCCAGGACATATCTATTTGTTCTCTTGGCCATGCATGGGATGTTCAGTGCTCTTCCCCAGCACCACAGCTCAAAGGCATCAATTCTTTATCTATCATTCTTATGGCTTGAGCAGACACACCTTAGTCTTAAAATCAGTACTCCTCAATAATTTGCAAAGGTCTCTAACTGCAGATTTTCCCATCTCAATGTGTCTCCTTATTTCTTGACTGCTCATATTAACGGTGTTAATCGTGGATCCAAGCAAGATGAAGCTGTTGACAGTTTCAATCTCCTCTCCATCCATCAGGACACTGCCTATTGATCCAGTGGTAAGAATCTTTGTTTTCTTGATATTCACATGCAATCCATACTGAAGCCTGCATTCTTCGATCTTTTGCAACAAGTGCTTCAAGTCCTCCTCACTTAAAGCAAGTAAGGTTGTGTCATCTACCTAATGCAAGTTATTGATTAGTCTCCTTCCAATCCTGATGCCACATTCCTCTTCATAGGTCCAGTTTCTTGGATAATTTGCTCAGCATATATATTGAGCAGGTATCGAGATAGAATACAACCCTGTCATATGCCCTTCTCATTTCCAAACCATGCCGTATTCCTGTGCTCAGTTTGCACAACAGCCTCCTGGTCCAGTTATAGGTTACTCATGAGCACAATCAAGTGCTCTGGGATTCCCATTCTTCTCAATGTCAGCCACAACTTGTCATGATCCACACAGTCAGATGCCTTTGCACAGTCAATAAAGCACAAATAGACATTCTTCTGGTATTCTTTACTTTCAGCCAGGATCAATCTGACATCAGGAATGATATCTCTGGTGCCATGGTCTCTTCTAAATCCCACTTGAACATCTGGCAATTCCCTATCTATGTACTGTTCCAGACATTTTTGAATGATCTTTAGCAATATTTTGCTTGCATGTGATATCAATTATATTGTTCAATAATTCCCACATTCAGTTGTATCACCCTTCTCAGGGATAGAAATATGAGCCTCTTCAAATCTGATACATAGTATGAGCAAAATGCATCATAAAGAGAAAGTCTATAGGACTCACTGTGGCAATGAGGATAGGTAGGTGTGTAAAGAGACAGTGAGACTGGCTCAAAATAAGGCACGTTTCAGAGAGGTTGTCCTCAGGGTTGTAGCTGTGAGCACATAACTGTTAGCTTAGGTTTGATTGTTTTATAGGCTCAGAGCCTATCATATAGGCACAACATATGCCTATGATGTCTTAACAATCAGATTCCATGAGGATGACCCAGGGACCTCACTGCCACCACCAGCATGTTAGCTTTCATTACCTTTGTTCATCCAGTTCTTGTTGTGTACCACTGAGTCAAAACTGACCCACAGTTGACCCTGCAGCAGGTTTTCAGAGGCAGTTAATCAGATGGGAAGAGAGTCTCCATCCTTCTCCTGCAGAGAGGCTGATGGATTGTCCATCCTAGATTCTCAAATTACAAGTCATTGTGGTAACCATACTAGGAAGTATCTCATACCTTCTTATAATTGGGGTTTTAGGGTTTGGTTTTGGTTTGGGGGGTGGGGTGGGGTTGTTTTCTTTTGCTTCTTAGGCTTGGTGGTTTTTGTTCTGTCTTTTGGCTTCTTGGTATCTGAGTTTATTGTTCAGAGATGAATTTTATGTCCATGACTCTCCCATTGCCTTACATCTCTATTACCAGCAGAGGAGGTTAAATAAATCACTTGAAATTATACAATTCCCTCCACTTTAGTACACTATAAACAGAGCCTTGTTTTGACTGTAATTATAGTATGTGGGTGATGCTGCTGTGAAAGGGGTATAATTATAACATTATGGCTGAGAACCATCTGAGTAGAAAACACTGAGATGTATGTACTGTGCAAAGCTTCAAATAGGATTATACTCACTTTATCAGTGAATAGGAATTAAAACTCATTAGTTAATTGTATCCAACAGCTATATAT
>NW_006399829.1:9634284-9660824 GCF_000299155.1 Elephantulus edwardii
GGATAGAGTGAAAAAAAAATCTTGTACTTTTTACTTTTCACATGCTCGCAGAATTCTTAGATTAAGTTGTAATACAGACTAGAAAAGCTCTCCAAATTGAAGGAAGCGCGAATAAAATTATAAAGGGTTTAGGAAAAGCAATTCTCTTGCTTGCTTTTCCTGTTTCCTCTTCCATGAGAAGAACCTCACAGAGTTGTATCAAATGCTTCTATTTCACATTTTATTTCCTGAAATACAACTTTCATTCTTCCTCTTGTCTAATGACCTTACGTTTTGTGTCATCATAAATTAGAGAAAACTATGCTTGTGCCAATGTTTATGTCAGAGTTTTGGTGAAACTTGCATGTATTTGTCATTGAAGTATAAATAAAAATGCATCTTGACTGTGTACGTGAAGAATAACGCAATTAAAAAATAAATAAGGAAGACCAGAGTTTTCCAGCAACAAGAACTAGAAAGTAAAAAGAACAAAGAGACCGAGCCTGTAGAACTTTCTCCCCAAAATCACAAGCTTCTGAAAGCTTCTTTTTTTATTTTAAAAATTGAGTATATTTCTTTTTTATTCCTCTTCTATATACTCATTATTGACATCTTTTCCCTCATTCTCTCCCCCTCCCCTAGCTCACCCCACACTTGCACTCCTTGTTCCCAATTGTTCTCATACATATAACACATAGTCATATGTTCCTTTCAAACAGTTCTTCCCCTAAACTGTTCTATTGCAGTGTTAATTATCTATCCACTCTTTCTCCATTTTCTCTCCAACCCCTCCTATGTATGTCCTATTTTATAACAGTGGTGTTATGCAGTATTTATCCTTTTTGTGACTGAGATATTTCACTTATCTTAATGTCCTCAAGACTCCTCCATGTTGTGTGATGTTTTACTATTTCATTGTTTTTCAATGCTGCATAGTATTCCATTGTGTAGATGTACCATAGTTTTTCTATCCATTTGTTTTTTGGTTGACACTGGGTTGCTTCCATATCTTTGCTATTGAGAATAATGTCACACTAGACAGGGACATGCATACATCTGTTTGAGTTGTAGCTCTCATTTCTTTAGGATATATTCTCCATACTGGAATTGCTGGGTCAAATGCTATTTTTATTTCTAACTTTACTGAGTATGTTTCTATTTATACTCTCACATTCACAGGAAACAGGTCTGGAAAGGATGTGCATGTCCCTTATAAGAGCTTTAAAAATCTCACTTCCTTCGAGCCAACTCTAACTCTTAGAGTTTCTATAAGAGAGGAGAACTACGTTATGTATGGAGTTTCCAAGGCTGAAATCTTGGCAGATGCAAACTGCCACCTATTTCTCCTGAGGAGTGGATGATGGATATGAGCTGCCAAACTTTATGTAACGAGCTGAGTGTTTCAATAACTGCACTACTAGAGTTCTCACTACAACTCATAGTCCTGTGAACAAGAATTCAAAAATTGTTCCATCATGCACCATCCTCACAATCTCAACTGTACTCACATCCACTATATTTGCCACTGTGCCTGACAATCTGTCTTGTTGGATTGACAATAGGAAGATCTTCCTCTTTTTTGTTGATCCTTTATGTTTCCCAACATGTTGTCTTTTTCCAAAGACCTGTGCTCAAAGTACATGAGAAGATGTGTCACCATTCTCTTTCTAAGTAGCAACCTAGTTTCACTTCCTCCAAGACAGATTCGTTCGTTCTTTTGGGAGTACATGGGATATTCCATACTCTTTGCTACCATTTGTTTGTCAGCCTGCATGTTACTGGAAGCTCTGTAACCAGTATTTTAAATACCAACAGGGTCACCCAGGGTGAACAGGTTACAGTAGAGCTTCCAGACTAAGAAGCAAAAGTGGCCATCCATGCTTGAAATAACAGACCTTCGAAATAGCAATGGCAGTCCAGACTGTATTCAATACTCTTCAGCAACACCACAATTCAAAAGCATCAATTCTTCTTCAGACTTACTTATTATCCAATTTTCACATGCATAAAAAGCAATTGAAAATGCCATACCATGATGGTCAGGCTCTGAATTCCTTGCTCCTTAGCCCTTTAGAAAGGTCTTTAACAGTAGATTTTCCCAAAGAAGCATATCTTTTGGTTCCTTGACTGCTGCTACTGTGAGTATTAATCGTGGATACAAGTAAAATTAAGTTACTTGACAAATCCAATATTTTCCTCATCTATCATAATGTGAGAATTTTTGTGAGGCTGTTTTTTTAAAAAGAGAAAATTGAAATACCAACTAAAGCTTACAGAGACTTTGGACTTCCATACATAAATTGTTGCACACTTTCCTCCCTAATCAGCTGTCCCCCTTCCCCCAGTTCCCTATTCTCTTTGAAAAGGGAAAAAAATTCCTTCATTGTTATGTAACCCTCCCCCTCCAGTCAATTTTACTATGCAGCTCTTATTCTGGACTGTTGTCATGAAAATAATACCTAAGTATATGTTGTTGTTGCTGTTGTTGTTGTTGTTGTTGTTATGTGCCATTGAGTCACCTACGACTTACCCCATGCCAATTTCACTTTCTTCGACACACCCACCCTGATTATCCCAGTCACTGAATCAATTCACCTCATAAATGGTCTTCCACTCCTACGCTGTCATTCCACCCTCCCAAACATGACATCCTATGGTGATGAAGGAAGAAGTTTATCCTGCTTTGAAAGAATTGGCAAACATAAGGCCCCAGGAATTGATGGTATACCAATTGATGTATTTCAATCAATAGATGCTCCCTTAGATGTGTTCACCAACTTGTGTCAAGAAATCTGGAGAACAACCACTTGGCCAACTGACTGGAAGAGATCTATATTTGTTCCCATTCCAAAGAAAGGTGATCCCACAGAGTGTGTAAATTATCAAACAATATCATTAATATCACATACAAGAAAGATTCTGCTGATTATCTAAAAATGACTGGAACAGCACATCAACAGAGAACTACCAGGAGTACAGGCTGGGTTTAGAAGGGGTTGTGCTACTAGGGATATTATAGCGAACGTTAGATGGATCTTGGCTGAAAGTAAGGAGTACCAGAGGAATGTCTGTGTTTCATTGATTATGCAAAGGCATTTGACTGTGGATCACAATGAACTGTGGCTGACACTAAGAGGCACCTAATCATATAGTCCTTTTAAACGGTTCTTTCCCTCATCTGTTTGAATGCAGTATACATTATTTACCCCCTCTTTTCTTAGGTAACCCCCAACTCCGATGTCAGTCCCATTTTACAACAGTGAGACTATGTAGTATTTGTTCTTTTGTAACAGACATATTTAATTCAGCATATTGTCCTGCAGAGTCATGCATTTTGTATAGTATTTCATGAGTTTCTTGTTTTTCAATGCAGCATATTATTCCATTGTGTGAATATACCACAGCTTATCTATCCATTCCTTTGTTGATGGGCACTTGGATTGTTTCAAACTCTTTGCTGTTGTGAACAAAGCCACAATAAACATGTGTGAGCATATATCTGCTTCAGTGGCAGTTCTGGATTCTTTAGAGTATATCCCCAGTAGTGGAATTGCTGGGTCAAATGGTATCTCTATTTGCAACTTTTTGAGAAAGATCCATACTGCCTTCCATAGTGGTTGCATCATTTTACACTCTGACCAACAGTGAATAAGGATTCCAGTTTCACTACAACCTCTCCAGCATTTGATGTTTGCTGCCCTGTTGAATTTTGCTATTTATACTGGGGTGAGATGATATCTCATCATTGTTTTGATTTCCCTCTCTCTTAGAGATAGGGATTGTGAACATTTCTTCATGTGTTTGTCTGCTAGATGATATTAGTTCTGAGAGTAACCAATTTAATACATCATTAGCATTTCATTAATGCAGATAAAAAGCATATAAATTCACCAAACCTAACCTCTGAGATCTTTCAGAATAGTTTTCAAACAATGGCTACTCATTAGGAATTTGATACATGTATTAAGGAATATTTTAACCCATAATTATAAGTTATTAATTAAAATAAATGACCAAACTTAACCTTCATGAATGAATTTAGGAGAAATTAAACCAAAGATAAGTAACAGGTGTTCAACAAAAGGGGAATCTGTATTTGTAAAGTAATACGGAAGTCATAAACCTTACTTGAGAGAAGGCAAAACCAATAAGGTTGCTTCTCTTTAAGAGGACTTTGGCAACACACAGTTAGAAAATCTACCTGCTGGTTCTTAGTTCTCACTTTGGATCAGCAGATTCTCTGTGACTTAGTAGGGAGAAAATAGAGAAACTAACTACAAAGGATATTAAATTATTTGTCAAAACTATTATAATAAATTAAATAGGAAAAGCATGGACCTGGATGTGAAATGAGATGATTTATGCAGATATAGTTGCCTAGTGTTAAGAAGCTGTACTGAAATCCCAAAGACACATGGATTGACTCCACCAACGGTTCTGCAAGAAAAAGATGAGCAGTCACCTCCTATGGGAATTACTGCCTCTGAAAACCCACTGGTGGGACAGCTATGGGTCAATTTTGACTCAACGGAACACAGTAACAACAAATATAAAACAATGGGACAAGTTGAAACAACTAAGAATATTCTGATAATCTTAAAAATCTTCCCCCTTTTTTGGATAATGAGCCAATCATCTGGAGAAGAAACCAAAGTTCTTTCCCTTAAAAAAATGTTCCACTTAGAAGGAAAAATTGAGAAGTAGGTTTCAACCTACTAATGAATTGGAGTACTATAAGCATGAGGAATCCTTGCATGGTATGAAATAGTTAACATGCTCAGCAGTTATTCAGAAGATTGGCAGTTCAAGTCTACTCAGAGATGCCTCAGAAGGACGGTCTGGTGACCTACTTTCTGAAAAAAATCAGCTTTGATGTTATGAGACACAAATCTACTCTAATGCACATGGGGTCACCCTAAGTCAAAGTTGACTCAATAACAACTGGTTTTTAGTTTATTGCAAGCATAAAATTATCTTAAGTGACCAGGGAAGAGGGCCAAAGTTTACAAAGAAAGAAGATAGGCCCTGGGCTTTCATTGAGGGCTCTTTGTTCACATTTTCTTTAGACCATGATTTTATTCAAAGTCATATAAGAGGGTATTTAAATTTGGTAGGGATAATATTACAGCAAGTAGTGGTGACACTTAAATGCTTCCATTATATTCACCAGCCCAGTTATATGCAGTTGCCTGGGGGATTTGCAAGCAAGGAGAGGAAAATGCCAGTACCTGCCAGTTTCAGATAATAAAATTATTTGCTCTAAAAACTTTCACTGCATTATTAAATTAGATGAGTCAGGATAAAAAAAGTAATAAGACTAACTTTCTTATGTGGCTTATGAGTTAATTTAGCTATCAAGATAGAGATCGAAAAGAAGAGTTTTCAAAATTCTTTGAGCCAACATTACTGGGATTCATTGGGATTTATATAAAACTTCCCAATGACTAGTAAAGATAATATTGTATAAATAAATGGATTTTGGCATAATTATTAAAATTTTAAATGTTAAACAGATATGTCTTGGCATAGCGCAGCCAGAATATGCTCCTTGGAGACAAAGATGACAAAGCTTTGTCTTACATGCTTTGGGTATGGTGCTAGAGAGGCTATTCCTTAGAGAGGGACTTCATGCTTAGAAAGGTGGTGAGTCAGCAAAAGAGAGGAAGACCCTCGATGAAATGGATTGACACAGTGACTACAGCAGTAGGTTCAAATGTATCAGAGTTGAGGATAGCCCATGAGAGGAGAGGTTTGGATCTGTTGTTAATAGGGTTGCTGTGAGTCCTACTAGACTCATATGGCACCTAACAGCAACTGTGCAACCATCTCAGATGCTGGCAATTGAAATAAAATCTGTAATAGTAATAAACATCATAATAATACAGAGTATATGGAAGCTTTTCTGCATGACATATATGATAAATATAATTGTTGTTTAGAGACCCAAGCTGGATTCTCCAAATAAATATGTGTAATGGCTGGGCTCTATGAGGAGGAATGTGGCATCAGGATTGGAGGAAGACTCATAAACAACTGCAGATACACAACCTTGCTTGCTGAAACTGAGGAGGACCTGAAGCACTTGCTGCAGAAGTTAGTCAAGGACTGCAGACTTCAATATGGATTTAAGCTCAACATAAAAAAAACAAAGATTCTCACCACTGGGCTGACTGGCAGCTTCTTGATAGATGGTGAAGAGATTGCAATGGTTTACAGCTTCAGTATGTTTAGCTCTACAATCAACACTCTTGGTATCAGCAGCCAGGAAATCAAAAGATGAATTGCATTGGGAAGGTCTGCTGTCAAGGACCTCTCCAGAGTACTAAAGAGCAATTATGTCAGTCTGGAGACTAAGATGTGCCTTATCCAGGCCATGGTCTTTGCAATTATTGGTTATGCATCAGAAAGCTGGATGATGACTAGGGATGATAGAAGGAGAATTAATGCCTTTGAGCTGTGGTGCTAGAGAAAAGTGCTGAATGCATCATGGACTGCTAGGAGAACAAACAAGTTCATTTTAGAGAAAGTGAAACTAGGCTGCTCCTTGTAGGCAAGGATTCTGAAGCATTGTCTGGCATACTTTGGGAATGTTGCAAGAAGAGACCAGTCCTTGGAGAAGGACCTCACGCTTGAAAGGGTGAAGGTACAGAGAAAGAGGAAGACCCTCAATGAGATTGATTGACTCAGTGACTTGGGTATTGGGGATAGATAGGTCTGTCGGGAGACAGTAATGTTGGCTTAGGATAGAGCAGAGTTCAGAGCTATTATATGAAGGGTCACTATAAGTGGCTTCAACTCTACAGCAGTTAACAATAACAGCAATAATGGCATTTATCTTGAGCATCATCTCAAACTATATGCATGAGTTCAAATGTCATTTAAGATTATTGCTATAAACTCCAAGGTAATTTTAAAAATGGTAAATGTGCTCAACAACGTAATAAT
This sequence comes from Elephantulus edwardii, assembly GCF_000299155.1. NCBI lineage: Eukaryota > Metazoa > Chordata > Mammalia > Macroscelidea > Macroscelididae > Elephantulus > Elephantulus edwardii. The sequence continues at coordinate 9,641,209 of NW_006399829.1, forward strand.
ACATCTTTGTTTTCTTGTCTGGTTCTTCCATATGTGTTGATTGTTTCTCCAAGTAAAATTAAACCTTTGATGCCTTCAGTCTTTTCTCTGTCCATCATCACATGTTGCCTGTTGGTCCAGATGTGAAAATTGTGATGTCTTTTCAGAAATTAAGTGCTAGAAAAAGTGTTATTTGATGTGGAATTGTAGAGAAGTTTTGCAAGCAATGGAAGGAGCAAGAAAATATAGATTGTTTTCAGTTCCTCAAAAGAAGACATTCATCATCAGATTTCATATATGAAAATACTTATTTTACATATTCTTTAAAACATATACCAATTTAATAATTTCTACATGTACAGATCAGTAACAATGATTACTTCCTTCAAGTTATGCAAATATCCTCACCTTTTCTAAATTATTTCTTCCCTATTTGCATAAACTCACTGCCCCCTTAACTTCCTGTCTAACTCTTTGTTTAGCTGTAATCAGTTTGATCCTTTATACACAGTGTTTTAAAATATCACAATGCTTCAGGTGGACTTTTAAAAATATGTTGAATAAATTATTGTTTTGTTTAAAGAAGTCTTCAGGGGATTTTTTTTTTTGCTTAGAATTTTTTTAAGTTAATTTTAATGAACATTTACAGGGATTTTGGATTTCCATACATTCATTGTTGCATTTTTCTCCCTGCCCGCCCCTCACCCCAGTTGGCTCTTCTCTTTGAAAAGGAAAATAAAAATTATTTTGTTGGTATAGAACCCAACCCCGTCCCGCCCCGAGTAGACTCCACTATGCAACCTTCATTCTGGACTCATGTCATAACCATAATACCCAACCATATATCACTTTCAAACAGTTCTCTTCCTCTTTTTGCTTAGAATTTAAAGATTACATTAACTCAATAATTTCAGAGGTCCATCCAGCCTCAGTGCCTCCATAAAATCTAGATTCTGTGAAAAGTTTGAATTCTGTTTTGCATTTTCCCCTTTTGATCAGCGTCCTGTAGAATATGTAATCAAAATATTCAGTGATGGTAGCTGGAGACTATATAGTTCTTTGGGTCTCATAGAAAAGAAACCAATAACTACTTGGCATATTTTAAATAAGCAATTATCTTTGTAATGATACCATAAAGTAGATAATTTACCTTATTTAACAGATAAGAAAATTGAGCCACAATAAGAGTTAGGGGCTATATCCAAAGTACTTACAACTTATAAATGAAGAATAATGAATTGACTCCAAGCATCCTGACTCCAGCACTCTTATTCATCTCCACTGTTATGTGCTGCCTCCCTGTATCTTTTTGTTTTATTATGCTGGCTTATTTACAAAATGCAAATACATTGTTTTCCAAAACATATTCTTCCAATTTCCCTCACCTCCCCATCAAATTGTACAATCTCATGATTAATTCTCCCTCTCCCCCTGCACATCCCTATATCATTTTGATGTAGAATTCCTCCTTTATAATAAATGAGAGTACTATGAAAAGAGTTAAAAGACTCTTAGGATAGGACTCTCTGGGCATGGCATCCTCTTTGGGTCCAATAAATTATAGCTCTCGTTATCACAATAAATTCATTAAGATCAACTTTAGTATATGATTTGTGAAAGCCAAAATCCTAGATTAAAAAAAGAAGAAGAACATTTATTGAACAAGGTTTATCAGTTTTTATCTCTCAGAAACTCAGTAAGGTTATTCTTCTCTTACCAAGAAAAAGATGCCATAGTCAGATATCTCCAGTTCACTGTTTGAGGAAACTCAAGGACCAGGCAAAAATATTCTTTTCCTAAAAAGCATTGTCTTTGGATATAAACCCAAAGAACACTGACTCCATGACCTCAGTTCCTGCCATCCCACCTGAACTCTGTTTTATTGTAAACCACAGGTTTTATCAGCCATACCTCATTCTTTCATCAGAAATCACTGTTACAAACCACAAAGGAAAAAATCCTGTTAAACTTATGAATATGTATCATGAGCATGCTAGCAAATGTAATGCAGTTCCACTGATGCATGAATAATAGCCATGCTGCTTTGTGCAAAGACCAGCAAACGTTCATAAAATAAAATTGTATCAATAGTTACAGCATGATAAGAGACCACCCAGGAAATCTTGGTTGCTATAGAAAGTGGCAGCCAGGGCTCCTAATTGAGGACTATTGCTTCTTGAGTTAATGCTGGATTCTTCCTAGGGGAGGTATTAAGCCTGTTTTGTCACAGAAGATGTGAAACCCAACAGCTGACCCAAACACTTTTCATTGTTGATAATGCTATAAAATGTCTCAAGACAGGAACTCTATGTTCTAGTCTTGACTAACTGAATATTTCCTGTTTGTTGATCTACAACTTCACAGACAGCTTAGATTCTTTTTCTCCATTCTATTGTAAAAGCCTTTATAATTCTACTAAATGATTGAATGAAATGCTTGCAAATATTCCTAGCCTTTCTCTGTTTTGTTTTGGAGGTTTGTTTGTTTTTCTTTATCTCCTCTATACTTTTACTGTCTCTCATATCTATTAACCAGTGGTATTCTAAATTTTGGAAGCAGGAAGGTGGCACAAGGCCCTTGAGAATGCACTGACTGTGAATGTCACAGACCTGCACCAAATCCCACTTGTGCTGCTTACTGCCTGAGTGAACTTACACAAGACATTTGACCACTCAGCACACCTTAGTCTTTAAACTAACATCCTTGATCTTTTGCTCTTTACAGAGGTCCTGGACAGTTTATTTTTCTAATGCAACACATCTTGATTTCTTGAGTGCCGCTACCATGGGTACTGATTATGGATTCAAGTAAAAGAAAATCCTTGACAATGTCTGTTATTCCCATATACAGTGAGGTCACCGTATGTCGCACTTCTCTGACCAGCAAGAAGTGCTGAGTGATGGAATGAACTTGAGACTTTAGTTAAGAGGTAAGGGGAGAGGAACTCATGGTTGACTGTCCTTCCAACCTGTAATCCTCATAGTTTTTATTAACAAGTTTTACATTACATAAGCAGTAAAATATGGTAAAGGGACTTCAAAATGTTTTTTTTTTACTATTTCTTTTCTCATTTACTGACCTTCTCTGTTTCCATAACCTCATCTTTATCAGAAGGCAGCTTCAGTGGAAGAATCAAGGTTTTCCCAATTCCAGTGTTTGTTTTGTCTTAACTCAGGCAGCTCCTGCCCTGGTCAGCTTAACCCCTACAAATCAATCTTTCTTTTACTTCTCATGATGTTTCCTATTAGGCCACTTATGTGAATTTTTATTGATATTGCGCTGTAATCCATATTGAAGGTTGTAGTCTTTTCTATTCATCAGTAAGTGCTTCAAGTCCTCTTCACTTCTAACAAGCAAAGTTGTGTCATCTGCACAAAGTAGATTGTTGATGAGTCCCTCATCATTCTGAATTCTTCTTCATATAGTCCAGCTTCTAGAATGATTTACTCAGTTGTTGTTGTTATGCGCCATCGAGTTGCTTGTGACTCATAGAGACCCTATGTACAAGAGACCTAAATGCTGTTCTATCCTGTGCCAACCTCGCTGTCTCTCAAACACCCTCATTCCCACTACTCCACTCACAGAATCTATCCGTCTCATCGAGGGTCTTCCTCTCCTGTGCCGTCCCTCCACTCTCCCAAATATGATGTCCCTCTCCAAGGACAAGTCCCTCCTTGCAACATGCCCAAAGTATGTCAGACGAAGCTTCAGAATCCTTGACTCCAAGGAGCATTCTGGCTTCACCCTCTCCAGGATAAACCTGTTTGTTTTCCTAGCAGTCCATGGTATATTCAACACTCTTCTCCAGCACCACATCTCAAAGGCATCATTTCTCTTTCTGTCATCCCTATTCACTATCCTACTCTCTGATGCATAGCACGTAATTGCAAAGACTATAGCCTGGATCAGGCACACCTTAGTCTCCAACCTGACATCATTGCTCTTCAGTTCTCTTGAGAGGTCCCTCATAGCTGACTTTCCCAATGCAATTTGTCTCTTGATTTCCTGGCTGCTGTACTGAGAGTGTTGACTGTGGAATCAAGTAAATTAAAACTGTTAACTATCTTAATCTCTTCACCATTCATACTGATGCTGCCAATTGGCCCAGTGGTGAGAATCATTGTTTTCTTGATGTTGAGCTTCAATCCATATAGGAGACCATGATCTTCTGCAGCAAGCACTTCAGGTCCTCCTCAGTTTCAGCAAGCAGGGTTGTGTCATCTGCATAACACAGGTTGTTGATGATTCTTCCACCAATCCTGATGCCACATTCCTCCTCATACAGCCCACCATCTTGGATGATCTGTTCTGCATACAGATTGAAAAGGCTTGGAGACAAAATACATCCATGACGGACCTCTTTCTTGATTTTGAACCATCCAGTGTCTCCCTGCTCTGTTCTGACGACTGCCTCTTGGTCCAAGTATAGGTTTTGCATTAACACAATTAAATGTTCTGGGATTCCCATTCTTCTCAGAGTCAGCCGTAGCTTGTTGTTATCCACACAGTCAAAAGCCTTTGCATAGTCAATGAAGCACAAATAGACATTCTTCTGGTATTCTCTGCTTTCTCTTTTCACTGCTACCTTGTCCCATTTTGCATATGACTTCTTTTCAAATTGTGGTTGTTATGTGCCATCGAGTTGCTTGCAGTCGCAAGTAACACTACGTACAACAGCCCTAAACCCTACTTTATCCGTTGCCAATCTTATTGTCTCTGACACGCCTATCCTCTTTACCCCAGTGATGGAATCAATCCATCTTATCGAGGATGTTCCTCTCCTAAGCTGTCCCTCCACCCTCCCAAGCATGATGTCTCTCTCCAAGGACTGGTCCCTCCTTGAAACATGTCCAGAGTATATCAGACACAGCTTCAGAATCCTTGCCTCCGAGAAGCAGATGACTTCACCCTCTCCAGGATGTACCTGTTTGTTCTAGTAATCTATGTTATAGTTAATACTCTTCTCCAGCACCAAAGCTCAAAGGCATCAACTCTCCTTCTATCATCCTAATCCTGTCCAGCTCTCTGATGCATAGCACCTAATTGCAAAGACAATGGCCTTTATCAGGCACACCTTAGGTTCCAGACTGACATCGTTACTCCTCAGTACCTTGGAGAGGTCTCTGACAGCAGGCTTTCCCAATGCAATTTGTCTTTTAATTTCCTGGCTGCTGGTACCAAAAGTGTTGATTGTGGAGACAAGAAAACTGTAGCTGTCAACAGTCTTCACCATCTATCATAATGCTGCCAATCAGCCTGGTGATGAGGATCTTTATTTCCTTGACGTTGAGCTTCAATCCATATTGACGGCTACAATCCTTGGTCTTCTGCAGCAAGTGCTTCAGGTCCTCCTCAGTTTCAGCAAGCAAGGTTGTATCATCTGCATAATGCAGATTGTTAATAAGTCTACCTCTCATCCTGATGCCACACTTCTCCTCATAGAGCCCAGCCTCCTGGATAATCTGTTCTGCATATAGATTGAAAAGTTATGGAGATAGGACATATCCTTTATGCACATTCTTCCCAATTTTGAACCACACAGTGTTCTTGCTCTTTTCTGATGCCTGCCTCTTGGTCCAAGCATAAGTTTCCCATAAGCTCAATCGAGTGTTCTGGGATTCCCATTCTTCTCAAAGTCAGCCACAGTTTGTTGTGATCCACACAGTCAAATGCCTTTGCATAGTCAATCAAACATAGATACACATTCGTGTGGTACGCTCTGTTTTCAGCCAGGATCCATCTGACATTAGCTGTAATATTCCTAGTGTCACAGCCTCTTCTAAATACAGCCTACACTTAGGAAGTTCTCTGTCAATGTACTGTTCCAGCCATTTTTGGATGATCTTCAGCAGAATCTTGCTTGCATATAATATCAATGATATTTTTCGATAATTTCCACACTCTGTTGGATCGCCTTTCTTTGGCCAGACTTGTGGCTAGGGGTAAGAAACTGCACTGTAGTCCCGAAGGCATGCGGTTCAAATCTGCCAGTCTCCTCCTGTGCCAGTTGGATTAGACTCGATGGTACACAACAACAACAACAAAGCCACAAACAGAAAAGGATCCAATTCTTCAAATTACTGGTGGGAAAATATTCTAGGAAAAAGACCCTATTTTCCCTACTGGTCAAAACTAAGCAAAACTCATTGCCATCAAATGGGAACCTATTTACAGCTGACCCTTAATGGAGTTTCCCAGGCAATAAAGCACACATGAGACTGTTTCTCTTCCTCCCTCATAGCCACTGGTAGATTTGAACCACTACAGATGTGTGAGTTTGAGTTTGGAGCACAACTCCTTATAGACTATGCCACTAAAGCAAAAATTCTGTGATCCAACATTCTATCATTTCATCATCAACAAATTTTGTCACCCCTCAATAATTTACTATAATTGTACAATGTACAATAATGAACAAACACTACTTGTTCAAGGATGTCTTAAAGTACACAAGAGATGAGTGTGAAAACTTTCACTTGGTTCAGGCAGTTTAGATCCTTGCTATGTGTGGCTTCAGTTTGTTTTCCAAGTTGACTGTCTATACACCAAACACCTATTTGCTGCCACCTAGTGAAAAAATATTTGTTATGCATGAAACTCTCAGCCCATTTCATGGTTGAATGCCAATCTTTAAAATGATTCTTCTTTTGAGCTTCTTGTAAGCTTTTAAACATGCTTCTGTAAGGCATCTGTTGTGCATGACCTTGTTCTTAACAATGTCCACGTGCTTAGGACTCAAGATCATGCTTGCTTTGCCTTTTAAAACCTAACACGTAGAAATTGAATAGGCTCTTATAATAATCACGAGGTCATCCCAATTTAATGACCAGAGTTCTACTTCATGGAGGTAGTAAAAACCACACATGGCATCTTAGTTACTAATTCTGTGATTTTGGGTCCTTTTCTTTTGCTATTATTTTCTTCTTGTGTGAAGTGAAATGGTGGGCCTGTCTGACTATTATAGATCCTGAGCAATGCAAATGATTTATACTTAATTACTATTTATACTTAATTACTGGTGGCCTGGAAAGAACAAAGACTAAGGATGGCAGAAGAAGACTTGATGCCTTTGAGTTGTGGTACCAAAGAAGAGTATTGAACATGCCATAGACTGCCTGGAGAATGAACAGGTCTCTTCGAGAGAGGATAAAACCAGGTTGCTCCTTGAAAGCAAAGATTTTTGAAGCTCTGTCTCACATACTTACAGCATGTTGTTAGATGAGGCCAATCATTTGGAAAAACGACAGCATTCTGGGAAAGGTGGAGGGATCAGCAAAAGGGAAGACCCTCAACAAAATGGCTCAACATGGTGAGTACAATGAACTTGACCATGACAGAGATGATCAGGATAGGACAAGGTTCAGATCTGTGTCTCATGGGGCCTAAACTGCACCCCATTTCTTCTCTTTTCAATTGCTAGAACTTCTCTAAGTCTATTGTTATTGACATTGACCTTTCCCCTTTTTTATTTTTGTCCCATTCTGTAACTCTAGAATAACATATTATAAATTGTTGTATTTTTTTTTATTGCTTCATATGTCTAAGTCTTATCATCCCAACCAAACTGAAAGTTTCCAAGAGTCACAAATAGTCTTAAATTTCCCACTTCCTGGAGGGGACCTGGCACTGTGGGTAAGGTCCATACGGTTCTACTTGCAAGGATGGTTTTCCTGTTGGTTTCTTACAAATGAGAGTAATAGGCAAAGCCCTGGACTTTTCTCACATCCAATAAAGAACAGTTAATCTCTAAAGTCTTTTCTCCATAAATTATCTGACAACTCACAGACGCTGGTAAAACTCTGAGCTCAATGCCAACAAACAGTACTACTGGAATGAGAAAACCCAAATGCAACCAAAAGACACTATAAAATATGGAAGGCAAAGGGGAAACTTTAAAAATAGGTAATATCTGGATTCAAATCCCTGCTTTGCTACTTACTGCCTTTGAGTTTTGACTAAAGATTATCAAGCCCTCCTAACACTTAGCGTACTGATCTATAAAATGAGATTAGGTCACCATCAGGCTTGGCAAATTTGTTGTTTGTAATAATGATGGGCATAGTCCATGGGGAGTTGCACTGTGAAACCCAAAGGCCCTGCCTTTCTGCTGGTTTGACTCTACCAGTAACTCCTTTGGGGAAAGGAAGAAAATTTACTCCCATAAGATTTACAGCTTTGGGAACCCAATCAAGGGTCAGGTATGAGTTGGTTCCAACTCTCTAGCAGTGAGCATGAATAATGATGGCTTTTCTTTGTTAAAGGTCTAGCCCGTACCAAGAAATAATCAGATTTCCTTTTCAGGACCTGCCACCCACATTATTTTGCTCTCATTTGATGGGACAGGTTTCGGAGATGTGAAAAGGATCTGAGTTAAAACTGTATAGGAGCTTTTATATAATTTCTGGCTGGGATTCAACCCTGACTCCAACTGGCTTTTCTAAATCTGTGCCCTTTTTAATGCCTACATACTGCGCCTACCTCTCAAAGTTTTATGACTCCACAGTGAAGTGAGCACTCTTAAAAGATATAAGGTAGGAGAGAAAGTTTTCTAATATAAAGAGCTTTGCTTAAGAAGGTCGTGTGAAGTCTCCTGGAGAAGGTTCTTGAATGTGCAAGAGCCAAATGAAAACTCTAGATCTCAGAGGGTGGACCAGAAGGACATAGTTTTATCGGAACAGTTTGCTCTGTCTACTCTAATACACAATTTTTCTGTTTAGTAATTTTTTTAGATCCTCCATGTTTAAACCTGGGGCAAGGTATATTTTCATTTCTTCCTTTTTATTTAAGATTTTTTTCCCTTGCCTTTGGAATGGCTTTACCAGTATAAAGCAGCATTGTCAAATAAAAATGTAATGTGTATACATACATAATTTTGTATTTTAAAAACCATAAACAGATGCAGATAAATATTGATTTTACTGAGATACTTATTTAACTCAGTATATCCAATGTGTTATCATTTCAGCAGTCAATCAATATAAAAAAAGCATTATTATGAGATGCCTTATACTCTTTTTTCTTATTGAGTCCACAAAATCTGATGTCTATTTTACATTTACAACATGTCTTAATTCAGAAGTTAAATTTCCAACAATTAAAATATTGTCCTATCAAAGCAATAACGTTGCATTTAAGGCAGAGATTCCGACTAGCTCTTTCTGGTTCAGCAATCCCTTACTGAGAATATTTTTGTTTTTTTGAAAATTTCTTAAAGTGTAGATTATACTTAAGGGGAATGAAGATTATCAGCAGGGAGCCGAACCAGAATGAACAAACTGGAGTTCTAATTTAAGGACGGATACTGTATACTACTTTAACCTTTAAATTAGAATTTAAGAGAAATAAAATGAAAATTCAGTTCTTTGGTCATACCAGCCACATTCCAAATGCTGTTATGTGCCGTCAAGTCGCTTGTGACTCATAGCGACTCTATGTACAGCAGCTCTGAACCCTGCTCTATCTTGAGCCAACCTCATTGCCTCTGCCACCATAGTGAACAGCACAATTCTAAATCCATGCTACTTAGAAATGTAGTCCCAGGATCAGCTTCAGCATTGTGTGCAAACTTGGCAAGAATAAAAATCTCAGGCTTTGCCTGAAATTTGCAGTTTAAGGAGATCCCCAGGTGATTTGTATATACCTTAAAGGTTGAGAAACCCCCATCTAAGACACAAATGCCTCCAACCACAAGTTCCAAAAAGAACCAGTGCATGAGGAACTGTAAGAGTTTAGGAAATTCAGGGCTAGGGATGGAGATTACTGATGTGCCCTGCTAAGAAGTGATAAATTTCACAAAGACAACTGTGACTGCTCTGTAGTTTGGGCTAACATAGGGCCATCCAGGAGCAAGTGCTGACTCTTTTCTCAGGATCTGTGTCAAAATCTAACATTAATTTCCAGGACTCCCTCCATTAAGGTTGTTACACTCCTACCACCATATAAAGTAACTGCATCTTTAGGATTCCCAAAACACAGCTGTGAACATTTGGGATTTTTTCCTCCACAAAAGTGGAATTTAAGGCTGGACCTTTGTAGTCGACACCAAGATCATTGCTCTCAAGAGGGGCATAAGCTGTCAAATCACTCTGCCATTCTGCCAGCTAATAACAGCCCTACTCGGCCCTTTTATAAATGGAGTTACGATAGTAAATTCCCCAAATTTTTTGCACTTTGTGCAGCTAATCCTGATATGTTTTGCTTCTCATAGGACTCAGAATTTCAAGAGTCTTGCACTATATTCACTTAAGGAATTCACTATGCTATTCTGGCATAAGGAAGCTCTGGTGACCTAGTGGTACAAAGTTGTGCTACCAACCCAAAAGCACCAAAGGTTCGAAGCCACCAAGCGCTCCAAGGGAGAAAAATGGGTAGTCTCCTGCTCGAGTTACAGTTTCTGAAAGCTGCCAGAGGGTCAGCTATGAATCTGCTCTGACTTGACCCAACAACAACCACAATAACAATCTGGCAAAAAAGCTCATTGTTCTAATTCTACACCCTGGTTGACCATCAGTTACCTGCAGGACTTTGAAAATACTAACACTCCGGTATCATCCCTATTTCTAGAGGATATTTTTTAAAAAGAAATGTCAAAGCCATTGTTTTCAAGTGGGAAAGTACCCATAGGTGACCCTCTAGTTGATGTTTGAGAAGCTGTAAATCACACAGGAGATTGCCCTTCTTTCTCCCCTCGAGCCTCTGGTAGATTTGAACTGCCAGCATGTTGAGGCTATTGGGTTAGCTGTGTAGTGACCTCCTAAATAGGCCCCTAATAATACACAGAGTCTAGATCCACTGATATAATTAAAATAGCCCTGGGGATCTGACCAGCAGGCACCCTATATCAGTGCTCCTCAATCTTTAATGTACATACAGACAGTCTGGGGATAGTGTTAGAATGCAGATTCTGAGTCAGCATGCATGGGGCCATGCTGAAGAAACCTAACTTTGTCCACAGATGTGTGCCTAGTATTACTTCCTTACTTCTAGAGAAAGTAGTTATCACTGCCTCTGATTCAACAAAGCAATTACTATCTTTACTTGACCCATCTTTTGGTATTTGTTGCTTGTTCATGTGTGTATACTATGTTTCATTTGCTGTGTTACAACTCTTCAAAGGCAGAATTTGCATATTTTATTATTCTTCAGATTCCTACAGCACTTAAATAGTTTCTTACACAAGATCAGGGTAGTTGTTGTTGTTGTTATTGTTGTTAGGTACCATCAAGTTGAGAATGACCCATAGAGACCCTATGAACAACAGATACGAACTCTGTCCTATCCTGTGCCATCCTCATCATCTCTGACATACCTGAGCCCACTGCAGCAGTCACTGTGTCAGTTGACCTGATTGAGGGTCTTCTTCTTTGCTGAGGCTCTGCCTTTCCAAGCACGATGTCCCTCTCCAAGGAATAGCCTCTCCTAGAAACATAACTGAAGCATGTGAGACGAAGCTTTATCACCTTTGCTTCCAAGGAGCACTCTGGCTGCACTTTCTCCAAGACATACTTGTTCTTTTGACTGTCCATGAGATGTTCAGTACTCTTCTCCAGCATCACAGCTCAAAGGCATCAATTCTTCTTCTATCATCCTTAATCATTGTCCTCTCTCTTATTCATGATAAAGGTTACATAAATGCTTATTGATTAACTGATCCAATATGAAATGTCTGATATAAAAGTCTCTTAAAAAACAAACAAACAAACCCAAAAAACACCAAATCCAAAGGATTTAAAAATACAAGATTTTTTTTCCCCTTGCTGAGCAGAAAAAGAAAATTTAGGTAGGCATGAAGGTAAGGGAGATTAGAGATTTAAATTGTAACATTGCCTTATTTTATTCAGTGCATATTTCCATTTTGTGGAGATATTTTGTTAATTTCATAATTTTAATCATTTGCCTAGAATGGAGTACTTAACATTTTTCACCAAATATTTTTTGTAAGAGGCTTTCCTATATGTTTTGGCAAGTTTTGAAGTAGTCTTGGCCTCTGCCACTGGAAACCAATTCTACCACTTCCCTTGATTCTTTTTCCATAGAAAATATCTTCACCAATTTGGAACAAATGGTCAAACTCATTATTGTATTGAAATTAATGTTATAGAATGAAATATGCAAAAAAGAATGAAATATGCATTATTTACTTATTTTATTTAAAAACCAATATACTTTCTAAACTTTCACTCAAATCATGATATTAAAAAAAGGAAAATGTCTTCACACATAACCACATACCCTGGGCAAGGAGAGTGGCCTACGAAATCACCCCAGGTTGAGAAACTTGACCTTGAAAAAATGAATTGTGACATGACACGTGTACCTTGCTGTAGAAACATAGACCTGAAATTTAAAAAAAAAAAAATTAAAATCAGAGAATGAGAAGTTATGTTCCCGAGAAACAACTAGATTTATAACTATTTAGAGAAATGTTCTCTGTTCCTGCATTTTGAAGTGCATTTTCATATACACCATTTTTGTCTTTCTGACTGTCATAGTTACATTCCTTTCATGGAACTAGAGGTATAACATATACATTTTACATTTCTAAAATCTAAATCTAGACTTTAGGCAATGAAGTGTGTGATGATAGCAATTCTACCACCCAAGGAAATGTACACAGAGCAAAAGTTATTAGGAAAGAGTGACTGAGTTGATCCTCAGGGAGCTGACCCAGCCTCTTTCTATAAAATAGTCTGTCTGGTGTGCTGTAATCCTTGGACTGCATATACTGCTCTAGCCAGTGATGGTGTTAAGCCGAAGTCTGGCAAGCAAACAGGTGTTCAATGATTGCTGGTCACACAAGTGAACAAACGAACTAGTGAATGTTAAATGTAACTGTAATCCCTAAACTCAAAAGCCTCGGTGTGCTCATTACAAAAGAGCCTGTTTTATTGCACTTGAAACTTCAAAACTTAAAAGTGAAATTACATGAAAGAGTATCTCATCATCAATCAGAATTAAATGTCCTCAACAAAATTACAGGATAGGAAAAATATAGTCTCATTTGTCAGTTGGTTTCTTCTGGCACTAGGATGTTCCCTTTAGACTTTATTAGCCTGTATTTTTCAGTGACACAGATGAGATGTTGGCAAAGCATTGCCATACTTTCAGGATTGGATTGGAATGTCCCAGAAGTTACTTTTTCCTTCCATTCCTGGCCAAGAACCTCATATGAGAACTAAGGAGAGGCTCCAGGGGTTGAAGCAAGTAGTGCATGTCTCGTATGCTCACAAAGGAGACAATGGCATGTCAGTAGTTTTCAAGTTATGCTACTCATTAAAGCTTTAGGAATCCTGATGCCCAGACAAGAACCTTACCAAATGAAAGGAAATCTTCAAAGTAGGATCCCAGGTATCAGTATTTTATTTTTAAAAATCTTGAGAGAATCCAAAGTACAATGTGTTGTTTCGAATGTGTTACATATGTTGACGTTGTTAGGTACCATTGAATCAAGTAATACTCATAGCAACTCTATGAACAACAGATCCGAACCTTGCCCTACGCCATGTCATCCTCACAATCTCTGACACACTACAGTCACTGTCTCAATCCATCAGGTCGAGGATATTTCTCTTTTTGCCAGCCTTCCACCTTTCCAAGTATGATGTTCTCTCCAAGGAATAGCCCCTCCTACCAACATGCCTGAAGTACGTGAAATGAAGCTCTATCATCTTTGCCTCGAAGGAGTACTCTGGCTGCACCTTCTCCAAGACATATCTGGGCTTTTGACCGTTGACAGGATGTTCTCTTCACCAGCACCGCAGCTCAAAGGCATCCATTCTTCTTCTGTCTTCCTTATTTATTGGGCAACTCTCAGATGCATAGCAAGTGATAGAAAAGGCCGTACTTTGAATCAGGTGCACTTTAGTCCTCAAATTGACATCATTGCTCTTCAATAATTTGGAATATTTTACTTTGTGGCCTAGCTATATTTGGATATTTCCTGAGTAAGAAATGCATGAGCAATGATTTTGAAAATAATTTTGATTGACCATTTTCAGGAATAATCACTCTCATTTTATTCTGAATATAGTTACATGGGTGCTGTTTTTGTTGTTACTAGGTACTGTGAAATTACCAATCATGTACCATCCTCCTAATCTCTGTGGTGCCCACTGTTGCTGTCACTATGTCAGCCCATCTTGCTGACAGCCTTTCTCTTCTTCACTGACCTGAACTCTAGGATATCAAAATTATGTGTCATCAAAAGTTATTTCTTTTACTTTTTTAAAACTGTAAAGTGACTGTCTAATAAAATCCCAGCTCATAACTATAGAGGTGATTCATAGAGAACTTAGAAGGCAGAGTAGAAATGCCCCAAAGATGTCCGAGACTATGGTAAGAAGTTGCAGTGCAGTCCAAAAGGTCTACGATTTGGATTCACCAGATGCTTTGCAGGAGAAGGGTGCGCAGTCTCCTCCTGTGTGATTTACAGCCTCTGAAAACCTGCTGGAGAGTCAGCAATGGGTCTTGACTTGATGACAAACAATAACTATTCAATAAGCAGAGTGCTACATCCTTCTCCCACTTCTATTCAGTAAAGTCTAATTTAAAAATGTAAAAATTAAATCCTACTTTGTACTTTGTTTTACTATTAAGTAGAATTTCTTTCTTTATATATTTTAGATAGATTTTTTCCCCTATAAAATTAACCTTTTTTTACTCTTTCTAAAGTGTACCATGTATTGGTTCTTTTTTAATTTTAATGAAAGTTTACAGACACTTTGGATTTCCATTTGTTCATTGTTGCACTTTTCTCCCTGCCCACCCCTTCCCCCCAGTTTACTCTTCTCCTTAAAAAGTAAAACTCTTTCATTGTTATGTAATCCCTCCCCCCCCAAGTCCACTCTACTATGCAGCCTTCATTCCTCATCTATTGGTTCTGAAGTATATTCACAATGTTGTACAGTTACAAGCATTGTCTAATTCTAGAGTATTTCTATTACCCCCTCCAAGAAATCCCTATACCTATGAGCAGTCACTACCAATGACCTGCTCTCTGGAAGAAAGATGGACAGTCTCATCTTGTGCAATGTAGCACCTCCGCAAATCCACTGGAGAGTCACTATGGATTGGTTCTGACTTGGTGGTATATAACAACAACCAATGCCATTCTCTGTAAAAAGTAATAACGTAGTCATGTTATTTGGTCTCCTAGACTAACTTCACGAGGGAAAGAATCATCAGCATCAGCCTAAGCCTGATTCAAATAAGGTGAAGGTCAGAGACATCCCTCTTTCCTCCAGGCTTTTTTATCAGTTCTGACCCCAGTAATCTCCCATGGCATTCTCAACTCTCAGCCAGATTCATGGCAGTGGCTACACAAAACTCACAGACAGTATTCGTGACCATGGGGTGTATTAGAGAACTGACAGCTTTCAAAAGGATGGTGCAACTGTGTCACATACTTTGAACATGTAGGACGGGCCAGTCCTTGGGAAACGTGGAAAATCAATGAAAGAGAGGAAGAACTTCTACAAGATGGATTGACACAGTGATAGCAGCAGTGGCCTTGAGCATGGCCGAGATCATGAGGATGATGCAGGGTAAGGCAAGGTTTAGGTCTACTTTTCATAAGGTGACCGTGAATCTTAGTCAGCACCATGGCTCCTGACACCAACAACAATAGCCCTCAAAATGCCATTTTTATTTGCATTACTGGCAAGCTTTCCAGTCCATTTTGTAGCCATAAAGTACTTATTTGTACTTATAGGTACTTATTTGTACCTAATTACCACGTGGTGTTACTAGTCCACAAATGGCTAAAAGGACCAAGTGAAATAATTGCACTATATTCTCTTCCCCAAGCCATGGTGTTTTCAGTGGTGTCATACATATGTATATGAAAGTTAGACAATGAATAAAAGAGATGGAAGAATTATTAATGTCTTTGAATTGTGGTGTTGACAAAGAATAGTCAATATATCACAGGCTGCCAAAAGAAACAAACAAATGTATGCCTTAGAAGAAATTCTCCTTTGAAGCAAAGATGTTTCTTTAGAACATAGCAGAGAGTTCCTTAGAAGCAAAGATGGTAAGACTTTGTCTCTGCTTAATACTTTAAGCTTGCTGTCAAGAGGGGCTAAAGACTGGAGAACATCATAGTAGGAAAAACAATGAGTTGTGGAAAAAAAGGAACAGTCTCAATGAAATATATTAACACAGAGGCTGCAACAATAGGCTTGAGCACAGTGAAACTGAACAGGGTTTCTTGATGTTGTACATAGAATTGCCATCAATCAGAGGCTACTTGACAGCACCTAACAACAACACCGTGGTAGCTCTCCACCACCCATCTGCCAGTCTCTCATGCTATAGTAGCTTTGGTGCTATGATGCTAGAGTTAAACCATCAATGTGTCAAATACCAGCAGGGACACCCATGATAGACAGGTTTCACCAGAGCTACCAGACTGAGACTGGGAAAAATACCTGGCAACATTTCTTTATACTAAACCAGCCAACAAAACCTATTAAAAAATCTATAAATATCACAACAGAACATTGTCTGACTCACCTTGATTATATCATCAGCAGTGATCAGTCATTAGAAGGGGATATTATGGCTGTTAAACTCAGAGGTCAATGATGTCAGCCCTCAGTGAGACAGATTGGTACAATAGCCCCAAAGATAAATTCATTAAATATTTGTAGGAGAAAGAAAAGAGTAAGAGAAGATGACTAATAATGATGCTCCCTGGAATTAGAAATTAGTCTAGTTTATATTCAGTAGCAAACAGTTGAGAATTCAGGAAATCTATATATTTCTTTAAAGACAGTGTTCCCTGAAAATGAAACAAAAACAAGACTACTTCAGTTGATCTGCTTTGTTTAGTGTTCATAGAGTTTTCAAAGGCTTGTTATTTAGGAAGTAGAGGGCCCATCCTGCTTCCTAGTCTGCCTTAATCAGGGAGCTTTACCAAAACTTGCCCACAATAGGAAGCCCCTATGACATTTGGCACACCAGTGGCACAGATTTCAGTATCATAACAACCTCAGTACAGCAAATTGACAGACAAATGCTATACCACTTAGAGCTACATTCTAACAACTTCATCTTGCTTGAATCCACAATTAACACCCTTGGTATGAGCAGTCAGGAAATAAGGAGACACATTGCATTGGGAAATTCTGCAGTTAAGGATCTTTCCAAATTATTGAACAGTTGTGTTAGTTTGAAGACTAAGGTGCATCTGGCTCAGGCCATAGTCTTTATATCTACTAGCCATGCGTCCAAGAGCTGGACAATGAATTTGGATGACAGAAAAAGAATTGATGCCTTTGAGCTGTGGTGTTGGAGAAGAGCACTGAACATCTCATGGACAGCCAAGAGAATGAACATATATGTCTTGTAGAGGGTGCAGCCAGGGTGCTTTTTGGAGGCAAGGATGATGAGGCTTTGCCTCACATATTTGGACATGTTGCTAAGAGATGCTATTCCTGGAAGAAGGATATGATGCTAGGAAGGGTGGAGGGTTAGCAAAAGAGAGGAAGACCCTCAGCCAGGTGGATTGATATAGTGACTATTGCAGTGGGATCTTGTGTGTCAGGAAGTGTGAGGATAGTGCAGGATGGAGCCGCATTTAGATAGTTTGTTCATAGGGTCACTATGAGTTGTGCTCAACTTGACAGCACCTAACAACAACAACCTCAATAGATAAATGCTAAAATGTGGTTTCTAATGTTACCTGTTCAGCCTTCTGCTTCTGGCACCACCACACACACTAAATACAAGTGGAGCCTTCTGGTTCATCCACCAGAACATGTATGCTTTGAATACTCTCCCAAGATTGACTGCTAATTTTATTTTCTAGTAACTGAAATTTATCCCTTTATTTGAGTCAACCCTAATTTTTTTTTAAATGTACCTGGAATCCATACTAAAACAACAAAAAACAAACAAAAAACTCTTTAAAGCCATGGGAGAATTGTAAACTCCCAACTCAAAGCTAGTAAGTGTCAACAGAAAAGATTTTACAGCTGTCCCTTCTTCAATTCAACAGAGAATCATGAAGAAAGTCAAGTATGAAAATGAATTCTTTATATTCTACATTGTCCAGAATGACATACTTTATTGAATGTTTGGCCAGTTTCCACCATTTATTCAAAGCTTTTCTTGAGAGTAGCCTGTACTGTTTCAGGAGCTGGGGGTTTTTTGTTTTTAGGTTTTGTGGTCTTATTGATTGTTTTTGTAGGTTAAAGAAGAAAACCTACCAGTCTTTTGAAACTGTGCTCTTTGACATGATTTTATTTGCAAGGCTGTTCAGTTAAGTTTGGTCCGTCTGGATGTTTTCTGATTTTTCTTAACATATTTTAACAGACCAGCATCCTTCAAGCACATGACCTTTATTGAAAGAAAGCTTGAGATGCTATAAGTGGAGTGTTATTGAACTTGTGAAGCTCTTGAGAGAAGAGCAACACTTTTGAAACCCAGGAGTACTTTGGAGAAGGATATGTGCCCTTAAAGCAAAGCTGTAAGGGATAGGACTCCGGCAAGTTTGCCAAGGATTCCAGATGGGTTCATTCCTCTCAATGTCAGTGTTTTCTTATGGTTTACTGTATGCTGAGCATTATGCAAAACTCGGTAACTCCTGCCTCACACACAACAAAATAGAACCTAGTACCAAAAGCCCTCAGAAAGTATTCAGTCTGAATTTCCTTTAAAAACAAAATACAAAAGAACTAAGATAAAATATTATTATCAGTCACTCCAACTCCTTCTGTTCAGGGTGGCTTTGGTCCAGAGAGGTAAAATGATTTTATGGACTATAAGAAAAAGGACCAGAACTCACATTTTTTATTTCATGACTTTCTGTATTCAGTGTTCTTTTGCTGTAAAGCGCAAGAAGCCGATAAAGCTTCTGCAGCCAGAGAAAAGCACCAAGTATCACTCTGTTTCAGAGGTCTCAGTGGAGCCAGACTGCTTGAGTCACTAGTAATTCTCTTTTTAAAGTGTCTGCACAGACTTGCAGCATTCTGTTATGTTTCACAGGAAAACACAGAGAAAAGTTTTCTTCCTTGGAGTTTATTTTTACTAATGTATTTGTTTTAGTATTCACCTTTATTGCCCTTAAGTCAAGGCCAACTCATAGCTGGCCCTCCAATGAGTTTTCAGAGGCTATAAATCACACAAGAGGAGATTACCTATCTTTCTCCCATGAAGCAACTTGAAGATTTGATCCATATACCTTTTGGTTGGGAGCACAACTCCTTACCCACAAGGCTACTACATTCTTCCTTTACCTATAACTCGGATTTCAATAGTCATGACTCTCTAGAGCAAAACTCCCCCAAATCACCCCTCAACAGTGAGAGAAGTAGCTGTCACAATTTCACTGCCTACCTTCTGGTTTTCCATCTAGCACCAATGAGCTTATAACTCCATGTAAAAATAATATCAAGAATAAATTTCATTCACCTATAACATACAGTTCTGTTGATTACCTCAAAACCCAAACCAGATGAAAGAAATCTTTTTTTTTCTTGCTTTTCAAAAATTACAGACCATCACTTATAGCACCTTTCATCTTCTATACAGGCATTTAGTTCATCATATAGTGTTCCGACTTGAATTGGTAACCCACTAATAAGCCAACTTACTGAAGCAGAATCATTATAAATTAAAATAGAATAAATCAAAGA
>NW_006399829.1:9661234-9663600 GCF_000299155.1 Elephantulus edwardii
ATGGGATAGTCAGCACTCTTGTCCAGAACCACAGCTCAAAGGCATCAATTCTTCTGTCATCCTTATTCATTGTCCAGCTTTCTTATACATAGCAGGTGATAGAGTAGACCATAGCCTGGATCAGGCATACTTCAGTTTTTAAACTGACATCATTGCTCTTCAAAATTTTGGAGAGGTTCCTGACAGCAAATTTGCCCATTGCTATGTGCCTTCTGATTGCTAGTACCAAGGGTACTGATAGTTGATCCAAGCAAGATGGAATCACTGACAGCTTTAATCCTCTCTCCATCTATTATAATGCTGACTGTTGGTCCTGTGGTGAGAACCTTCGTATTCCTGATGTTGAGATGTAACCCATACTGAAGGCTGTAAGCCTCAATCTTCTGCAGCAAGTGTTTCATATTCTCTTTACTCTCAGCAAGCAAAGTTGTAGCACCTGCCCCAACAAATAAGTGTGTACTGGGTCTTTCTGATCTCTTCCTAATTGTTACATTCAAAACTCTGAAAGCTACAAGAGAGGTGTTAACAACTACAGGCTCTGCAACCATATTGCTCAGGTAAAGATCTAGGCTAGACCATCACTAATTAAATTACATTGGAGAAGTTATTCCTCTCACCTTCAATTTTCTAATTTATACAGTGCTGAAAATAATAGTACTCCTGGTGGCACTGTGATTGAACACTTGGCTGCTAACTGAAAGGTTGGCAGGACAAACCCAGCCAGTGAGAGAAAGACTTGGAAATTGCTTCCATACGTATCACAGCCCAGAAAACCCTATGGAGCACTTTTACTCCATTGTCTGAGTTTGTAAGGTATTGAAATAAACTTGATTGCACCTAGCAACAAACAACACTCTCATTCCACAGTTAACATTTAAGACATTAATAATAATAAATAGTTATGCTATTGATATAAATTATACTACATGTAAGTGTGTGTGTGTGTGTGTTTATACATACACATATACAGGGTGTGCTGTGGTATAGTGTATAAGGAGTTGTGTTTCTAAGTCAAAGGTGGCATCTCTTTGGCAGTTCAAATACGTCAACAGCTCTGCAGGACAAAAGGTGGAAAATCTCCTCTTGTGCAAGTTACAGCCTCTAGAACCCCACTGGAGCATCAGCTGTGAGTAGGTTCTTGATGGCAATGAGATTTGAGTTGACATTTTTAAGGTTAAAGTGTTGTACACAAGTATCAAAGTACCAAAAAGAACTGGTCAATCTCCAGGAGGTAGCACATGATCAAGAACCAATGGTACTTAAGGAAGAAATCTAAGTTGCACTGAAAATTCTGGCAAAAAAAAAGGCTCTGTTGTTGTTGTTCTTGTTCAGAGCCATCGAGTTGAGTACAACTCAGTTTCCCTATGAACAAAAGATCTGAACACTATTCTATTCTGTGCCATTCTCACACTTCTGGACACACATACGCCCATTGTAGCAGTTGTTATGTCAATTCACCTTCCTCTCCTTCACCGACCCTCCACTCTTCTTAGCATCATGTCCCTCTCCAAGGAATAGCCCCTCCTAGAAACATGTCACAAGTATGTGAGGCAAAGTCACATCATTCTTGCCTCCAAATAGCACTCTGGCTGCATACTCTCCAAGATATCTGTTTGTTCTTTTGGCCATCCATGGTATGTTCAGTGCTCTTCTCCAACACCACAGCTCAAAGACATCAATTCTTCAGTCTTCCTTATTTATTGTCTAGCTTTCAGATGCATAGAAAATGATTGGAAAGACTATGGCCTGAATCAGATGTGCCTTAGTCTTCAAACTGACATCAGTTACGCCTCAGTAATTTTGAGACGTGTCTAATTGCAGACCATCAAGGAAAATGAAATAAGTCCACAGGAATGAACGATATATGATCTTTAATCAATTCCATCTGATATTAATGATCATCTTAAGAATATGTTTGAGGCATAGAACAACAATGATGGAAGACCAGATGAGTTGTGGGATGATATCAAGGATATCATCCATGAGGAAAGCAAATGGTCATTAGAAAAATAGAAGAGAAAGAAAAAAATAAAAATGGATGTCAGAAGACACTCTAAAAATTGCACTGGAGCATCAAGAAGCCCAAACAAAAGGAAAGCCACGCTGAAGTAAAAGAGCTGAATAGAAGATTTCAAACAGCAGCTTGGAAGAATGAAGCAAAGTATTATAACGGAAAGTGCAGAGACTTGGAAGTGGAAAATAAAAAGGGAAGAACTCTCTCTGCATTTCTCAAGCTGAGAGAACTGAAAAACAAATTTAAGTCTCATGTTACAATGTGGAAAGATGCTATGGGCAATATATTGAATGACCCAGAAAGCATCAAAAGAAGATGGAGGGAATTCACAGAATCACTGTACCAGAAAGAA
>NW_006399829.1:9667074-9721130 GCF_000299155.1 Elephantulus edwardii
ATTAGGTATTATTTGCATGACAACAGTCAAATATAAGAGCTGCATATTAAAGTGGACTGGGGCAGGGAGATTGTACAACAATGAAAGCATTTTTCTCAAAGAGAAAAGTGAACTGGGGGCTGGGGAGCAGGGAGGTAAATGTGCAGCAATGAATGAATGGAAATCCAAGTTCTCTGTAAACTTTCATTAAAATCTCAATTTAAAAAAAAATAGGATGGACATGGGGGAGGAGAGAGCAGGGAAAGAATAGATAGATAATGAACACTCCGCTGGAATGGAAAAGGTGAGGGACTATCCAAAGGGAATGGATGATTGGATATTGTATATATGGCAATTGACAACCTGCAACAAGGGGAGAAGGTGTATGAATGAATGAATGAAATGAAATTAATAAAACCTGTTTTTCTGTAAACAGTCATTAAAATTACTATTTTTTTTTTAAATAGCAAAGATGTCACTTGAGGACTGTTGTGTGTCTGACCCTAGCCATGAGATTTTTAATCACCACATAAGCATGCAAAAAGCTGGATACTGAATAAAGAGAATCAAAGAATTGTTGCATTTCAATTATGGTACTGGCAAAGAATACTGAATATATCCCTCTGGGATGTCTTTGTAGCCAAACCACAAACAAGCCTATAAAGAGAACAATAACAATCAAGAAGAGCATATCTCTGAGACCAATTAACCGTAAAATACCAAAGGAATCATTTGCCCCAAATCAAAGCTCAGAAGGCAGAAAGGGACAGCAAAGAAAGATAAATGGACATGCAGGACCCATGGAGGGAACGGAAAGGGTGCAACTACATGGAAGGAGTTGCAACTAGTTAAGCAAAATGTGCATAAGTTTTTGAATGAAAAATTAGTCTGATCAGTAAAATTTCATATGAAAACGACTCGACGGCACATAACAACAACAACAACTTGTATATATATACCATCAACTGCCTAAAGAATGAACAAATCTGTCTTGGAAACAGTACAGCCAAAATGTTCCCTGGAAAGGAGAATGGCAAATCTTCATTTAGCATACTGTAGACATATCACAAGGAACTAAACTGTAAAGAACATAATGGTTGGTAAATTAGAGAAAACGTGGAAGACCCTCAGCAAGTTATATTACCATATGGATTCAAATGTTCAATGGCTGTGAAGATGACACAGGAGAAAGCAGTGTTTGTTCTGTTGTACAGGAGTCACAGTTGGAGCCAATTCAACAGCACCTAACAGTGGCAACAACCATATATTTAGGCTAAGCAGTCACTCAGAGATTTGACTCATGGCCTTTGCAGGCATGGTCTAGGAAGTAGGCTAGCTCTGCGGGAATGGCCATTTCTTGTTTATTATTTGTGGAAGAAGCATTAGCATTTCACCATACTTGGCATGGGTCCTTGTATTTATGCAATCCGCCGAACATCTGAAAGCTATTTCAGTAGACAGTAAGTATTTCCTCATTTTGGCTTGTGTTCAGTTGTAACCGTTCTTTATCCAGATCAGTGGGACTGAGCACACTGCGACTGTTTTTCTCTTCGAAAACTGATCATTGAATGCAGAGTACTCATATCTACAGAAATTCGCCAAAAGACATTTATTTAGTCCCATGTTCTCATGCTAGTCTTTCATTTTTCATCCAAATATAGCAACATACTTTAGTTTGATCTTATGATCTCTACCCTCATTTAGTATTGAAATCATATTTGAAGCATAGTTCTCCGGTCTATGGCATTGTTTTCCTTAATATAAGGTTATACTATTTTAACTCAGTAGGCCTTTTGGGTTTTGCTTCCTTAGTCATACTTAGGATCATTGGGGTTTTTCTCCCTCCTCTTTCCCTCTCTTCCTTGCTTACTATCACCTGCTGCTTCAATAAGTGGAAATCTTCAATTGGCTTTATTTTGTAATAGAGAAGAGTTTTCCCTTCAAGACTCCATCTCCACCCAAATTATCTAAGGTCTTCTGTTCTGCAGTTAAATCCAACAGGGATTCCATGGGAGAAAGATGAGAAGTAACGATGTACCCCTCAAAAACCAATGGTTTGCTATGAGTCTGAAATGACACTACCACAATGGGTTTAATTTGGCTTATCAGCTTTCTGGGACTATATACATCTTTACAAGAGGACACTACACATCTAACTCTAGAGTGCCTTGTGGAAGAGTACTGAATATCCCATGGACGGCCAAAAGAACAAACACACAGGTCTGGGAAAGGGTGCAGCCAGAGTGCTCCTTGCAGGTAAAGATGATACAGCTTTGTCTCACATACTGTGGGCATGTTGCTAGGAGAAGTTTTCATTTGGAGAGGGATGCCATTCTTGGAAAGGTACAGGGTCACTGAAGGAGAGGAAAATCCTCAACCAGGTGGATTGACACAGTGATTGCAGCAGTGGGCTTGAGTGTGTTAGATATTGTGAGGATGGCACAGGATAAGACAGGGTTCAGCTCTGATGTTTCTTTTTTTTTTCTATAATTATATTTTATTAATTTTCATAAACATTTACAGAGATTTTGGGTTTCCATTCATTCACAGCTGCACCATTCTCTCTACCCTCCTCCCAGTTTGTTCTTGTCCAAATGCCACAGTGCTTGTCAAAGCCAGTTCTGATTAATCTTCTTTGTCAGTGTGTCCTTTGCCATTCCCTATCACTCCTCCCTGAGAGAGACTTCACCCTGAGTCATAAGGAAAAGGGGATGGCGTATTCTCTTAGCTACTTCCTGCTGAAAAGGGACGCCGTGGGTTTCAGGGTGAAGATCTTCTCTCACTACTCTAAAGGGCCCCTTTGGCAGTAGGAAACACATAGACTATTATGGAGATTGATTTTGGAATTTAGATGCACTCTTATTGATTGTGCCTGGCCATACATGTTCATATCCTTGAAGATGTATCATGGGGGTGTTGCAACCCAGAAGACACAAATTTGACTAACAAGTTATAAGTACATGAGTCAAAAATTATGCCGTGACCTCAGTGGTACCTAACAACATTGATCTTTTCATTCCATTCCAGCCTGATGCATTATGTCTTATGTCAGTCAGCAGAGCTCCTTGCCTTCCACATATTGATTATTAAAATACATATGTAGCTACAAGCCAAAAATCCCATTTTTAAGCATAAAGGATCCAAAGAGGAAATGGAAATGAATCCTAAATCTGTTGCCAATATTTTTTATCTCAGTAGTATTACTATTTTTTCAAAATATGAGACAACTTATATTGGACTTTCTCATTTCCCTTAATGAGAATTAATTTAGAACCAAAAGTGGTTCCCCTGACGATTGTACCATTTTGTTCAAATTTACTATAAATGGATATTGGGTTATACTATCTAGGTTTTTTGGTGGCTTAATGGTAAGGAATTTTCCTGTCAACCCAAAGGCACACAGTTTGAATCCACCAGCTGCCACAGGAAAAAGATGTGTAATCTCCTTCCATGCAATTTACAACTTCTGAAAACCCACTGAAGAGTTGGCTATGGATTAGTTGCAACTCAAAGGTGCCTAATAACAAAAACAACCAAAGTTTGTATCCAAGTTTTAACTGTAAAAATAATTTTAAATAAAAATAGAGCAGGAAATATTTCTAGTTCAGTAGCAACTATGTATTCATGTGAAGTTCATGAAGAAAACTTGAGGGTCATGATTACTTGTTTGTCTTCATGGTGAAATAAAAAGCAAATTTCTAAGTGGATTTTTTCAGAGATAGCCAAAGAGGTACTCATTTTAAATAGGGTTTTGAACTGATTCTTCCAATATAAATAACAGCCAACAAAGAAAAACTAGAATGAACTTAAATTTCTAAAGTGTGAGTGAATAAGAATGGAAAAAATTTACAAGTGGACAACCTGCTAAAAACTCAGTCTCTCTCTGGGAAAACAAGAGCAACATGTGTATTGCACAGTAACCAATTCTCTTTATAAGCACAATCAGAAACAGCAAGACCCAGGGCAAATTTGTTCTTTCAGCAGCCCATGGATTGCTCGGTGCTCTTCTCCAACATCACAACTCAAAGACAGCAATTCTTCCGCTGTCATCCTTATTCATTGTCCAGCTCTCAGATGCATAGCAAGAGATCAGAAAGACCATGGCCTGAATCAGACACACCTTAGTCCTCAAACTGACTCCATTACTCCTCAATAATTTAGAGAGGTCCCTAACTGCAGAAATCCTTAGCAACAGTGATAATAGTAACAGGAATTAATTAGGAGGAACTAAGCAGACATTCATACTTCAGTTCCCAAAAGATATTTTGTTTCTAAAACCACCATACATCTATTTACAGAAGTCCCTTTAGGTTATTTTTGAACACTGCTTTCAGTTTTTTATTTAGTAAATCCCTTAGTTCAAATACTTAATCCAGTTAATAATATTCCCTATCCTCATCCTTGTTGTACCTGACTCAACGGAACCTAACAACAACAACGTCCCTTATCCAGGTTAATTGATCAATAAATACCTACAGAGTTTATATAATAGCATTAGCTCATAATTCCTAA
Source organism: Elephantulus edwardii (assembly GCF_000299155.1). Classification (NCBI taxonomy): domain Eukaryota; kingdom Metazoa; phylum Chordata; class Mammalia; order Macroscelidea; family Macroscelididae; genus Elephantulus; species Elephantulus edwardii. Next base: position 9,671,566 of record NW_006399829.1, read on the forward strand.
AGATCAGAATCTCAGTATCCAGTTTGACAAGATCCTCTCTTTCAAGGTCTCTCAGAAGGCTGGGATCAACATGTCCCAGGGCTACAATCTCATCTTAAGGCTGGATCAGGAAAGGATCTGCTTCCGCATTCTCTGTGGATGTTGGCAGGATTGAGTTCATGAAGGATTGTTAGGCTAAAGGCCTTAACTCTTGATGGCTTGTAGCCAGAGGCTCTTCTTAGTTGTATGTAATGTAGATCTCACAAGCATAGCAACATGCTTTGTCAAAACAACCAAGAAAAAAAAAGCTAATAGTAAAATGATAGTCACGATATTTTGAGAGCTAATAATGAAAGTCATTGCCTCTAAATGATGCCATAACCTATTGGTTAGAGGCAGGTTACTCAACTGGAGGAAATACACAGTCCTAATATATATCAGAAAGTACACCCACGATGCTCCTTAGAGGCAAAGATGGTAAGACTTCATTGCATAAACTTTGAGCTTATTGTCAGGAGGGGTTCAGTACTTGGAAAATGACCTCATGGTTAAAAAACAGAGGGTCAGAGAAATAAAGGAAGACCCTTAACCAGATGGATTGACATAGTGAGTTCAGCACAGGGCTGGAGCACAGCAGGGATTGTAAGGATGGCACAGAATAGGACAGGGTTTTCATCTGTTGTTCATAAGTTGGAGTTGACTCAGTGGTGCGCTAACAACCAAATGGAGATCAGTAGGCAGGAATCATTGTAAGCCACCTCAAAGTTACCTGCGATTGCACTTAACTTCACATATTTAGCTGTAAAAGATGGGGAAAAGTATGTGACTACAAGAATGAAGATGGAAAACAGGAAGAAGAGGCAGGCAGAGAACAACATAGCTTTCCTGGACTACATCCTATCAAGGTGCCATCTGTGGGTACACACTCCACCTTATTAGCACCACAACCATGAATTTCTTCTTTTTTATTTAAAATGAGAGGATAATGCGGGCATTTCTATTCATATGGACTTAAAAGGAAACAGAATAAACAGTACTAAGTTTAAGCAAATAGAATGTGTTTCAAATTAGTTTCTTTTTAAACTACAGTTGTGGATTGTGTTTGGGGATTTATTCTTCAATTAGTGCATGCTTGGCTTGTTTTGCTTTCTGTTTCAAATTTTGAGGGTGGATTCATTTATTCTTCTTCCGTTATGTGGCTGGCCAAAAACACAGGTGATAGGGGCACATGAGTGGGGTCTGTCTTGAGAATTCTTTGGTTGTTTCAACTCTAAAACCAAAATTATGCTTTGGTTCTGTACATAGCTGGATTTTTTATTTTTATTTTACATTGTGTTGTTGTTGTTAGGTGCTGTCAAGTCAAGTATTACTAATTGTGACCATATGAACAGAAGATCTGAACCCTGCCCTATCCTGTGCTGTCTTCAGTCTTCCTGACACACAAGGCTCATGTGGCAGTTGCTGCATCAGTCCACCTGGTCAAAGGTCTTTCTCTTCATTCGCCGACCCTCTACTTTTCCCAGCATCATGTCCCTCTCCAAAGAATAGCACCTCCTAGCAACATGTCCAAAGTATGTGGGGCAAATCCTCAGTATTCTTGCCTCTAAAAAGCATTCCAGTTGTACTTTGTCCAAGACACAGCTGTACATCCTCTTGGCCGTCCATGGGCTGTTCAGTGCTCCTCTCCAACCATCAATTCTTCTGTCATCCTTATTCATTGCCCAGTTCTCAGATATATAGCAAGTGAACAGACTGTGACTTGACTCAGACACATCTAAGTCAAACTGATATCATTACTCCTCAATACTGTGGAGAGGTCCCTAACTGCACATTTTCCCAATACAGTGTATCTCCTTAATTCCTGACTGCTGCTACTAAGGGTGTTAATTGTGGATCCAAGGAAGATTAAATTGTTGATTTTCAATCTATCCTTCCTCCATCATGATGTTGACTATCAGCCCGTGGTAAGAATCTTTGTTTTCCTGACAGTGAGATGCAATTCATACCAAAAGCTGCATTCCTTAATCTTCTGCAGCAAGTGCTTCAAGTCCTCCTCACTTTCAATAAGATGACATGTTTGAGTCATCTGCATAACACAGGTTACTGATACATCTCCCTCTAAACTTGATGCCACATTCCTCTTCAAAGGGCCCAGCTTCTTGAATAATTTGCTCAGCAAACAGATTAAATAGGTATGGAGAGAGATTAAGACCGTGACATACTCCCTCCTTCATTTTAAACCATTAAGTGTTCTTTTTATTTGCACAATAATCTCCTGGTCCATGTATAGGTTTCACATGAGCACTGAGATTCCCATTCTTCTCAATGACAGCCACACCTTGTTATGATCCACACAGTCAAATGCCTTTGCATACTCAATAAAGCACAAATAGACATTCTTCCATTACTTTCAGCCAGGATCCATCTGACATCAGCAATGTGTCCCTGGCACCATGGTCTCTTCTAAATCCTTCTTGAACTTCTGGAAGTTCCCTATCTATGTACTGTTCCAGCCATTTTTAATTATCTCCAGCAGTATTTTGTTTGTGTATGATATTAATTATATTGTTTGATAGTTCCCAAATTCAATTGGATCACCTTTCTTGAGAAAGGTGATTTTCTGAATGTGTAATTACATTGTGTACATGACTATCAATGGTTGTATATGGCACTGAGGAACTGAAGTTGTCAAGTGCCTTGGATCTCGGCTACCGCTGCCGTAGGTGTTGAGGAAATTTAGATCCAAATGGTTTGGTAAAATCAAGGATTAATCACTGGCAGAACCAGAACTAGAAACAAACCCTCAGGGTTTCAAATACAGTGCATCTCCTTTTCTTATTGTCTGTGCAAAAGAGCAGTTAGAATGTGAAATATTCTCTTCATGCCGACAAGCATTAAAATATTTGTGATTTAATATATTTTAATGATCACCTATTTTAGGGAACAGCCTAAAATGAATGTTTTCATTCATTTAGCTAATGGAGGGGAAAAAATAACATCTGTAGATACTTTACTGTACAATTAGGGAGCTATGGTAGCCTAGTAGGCAAAGAGTTATTTTCCCAACCCAGAGGCAAGCAGTTTGAATCCAAGCTGCTCCTTGGGGAAAAGATAGGCAGTCTCTTCCCATGCCATTTACAGCCTCTGAAAACCTGCTGGAGGGTCAGCTATGAGTCAATTTTGACTTACCAGCACATAACAACAACAATTACTGTATAGTAGGTGCTGGCTTGCATTTCTTTGCTACCTTGATAAGGATGACCATTACCCTATTTCTTTTACTTCACAAGATTCCTACTTCCCCACACTCCCATTTGAATGCAAACCCCATTGAAGAACGGGACTTTGTGAGTTTTGTTCATTGCACAAAAATACAGGTTTAATAAGTATTTGTTGAATGAATGACTAAAGGATGAAGGTGTATGATTCCTGTCCCTTGTGAGTTTGTTGCCAGAGGAAAGAAACATTTTTGGTTCTTGTGGGGGGGGGGGGATTGGAATCAGGAAGGTTTATGTGTCTATTTGTTTGCTGTTTGTTTTTAAGTTCTGTTTTAAAGAACTCATACAGTTACACCAAGTTTGAGAGCCTCCTAATGACTGAGAATGAGAGTTTCAGATCAGAGAACATACTAAGTTGACAGTTGATTTGAAGATTAATCAAATTAGTATCCAAGATAAAAAAAAAAATGGGATGAATAAAATGAACTTGGCCATCTCCAAAATGGCAATGGAAGTTGAAGGTCAATCAGTATTTATATAAAAAATTTATTTTGCCACAGACTTGCCTGTTGCAGAGGAATTTTGGCCAAGATCCTGACCAGAGGAGGTATTCTGCACACCCAGATTAAAATAGGCACATAGATGAGCATAAGTTGTTTGGCCATTAGTTAATGAGTTTACTAACTGAAGCTTTTAAAGATAATGCAAATACAAGTAGCTTTCATTCAAAATTGATAAAAATAGAAATGGTCCTGGAGGGATGCCATGGTCCTCATGCCATATCCCATTGCTGCACTTGATTTTAGCACAGATGTGGTATGCAGTGCCAGGATGCACATCGCCGGGCACATTTCAGGTACCCATGTAGTCTTCTCTCAAGACAGGCAAACACACTTATTCCATGTACAGGAACAGCCTGGACGTGTACAGGCGTTATTTAACACCCCTAGGACAACCTTAGCAACAGAAGATGGGAGGAAGGCAGGAAATGCCCTGGTCCCCAGCTTTCTGCAGAAGATGGGAAGCACATCGTATATGACTCATCCTAGGGATTTCTGGAGTGTGGGCCCCAGCTGGCCACTGGTAACCAGCTCATTAAGATACAATGTACTAACTATTCCTTCTTCCTAGCTCACTCTTTCCATTCCTCCATTTCTTGTTCCAGGAATCATCTTCCAAATAAATTTCCCATACTCCAATCCTTGACTCTAGCTCTAGTTTCTTAAAGAAGTATTAAGAAATACAGCATTATTTACCTTCACAAGAACATGGAAACAGCCCAAATGCCCAACCACAATAAAATGGATTGAGAAAGTGTGGTACATTCACATGATACACATAGGAGTAATTTGTGAATCATTACCTAACTTCGGAGTAATTTGTGAATGATACACATAGGAGTAATTTGTGAATCATTACCTAACTTGGGAGGGACTGGAGAGTACTATGCTAAGTGAACTAACTCATTCTCATCAGGACAAATACTGTATAACGCTATTATTGTAGAAATAGATAACAACTAGTAGAATGTGTGTGAGGATTTAAGTTGGGGGGGCAAGAGGCGGGTATGGACAGGGTAGTAATCATGAGGTCGCATGGTTTGATGGACAGGGAGATAGGCTGAGGAGTTGGGGGGATCCAGTATGAGGGGCAATATATACAAACTTTGTGCATAAACCAGTGTAAAATAAAAAAAAAAAAAACAGCAAAACTAATTGCAAGGAAAAAAGAACACTAGCAATCTGTTTGTCTCTGGAATCAAGATGTGACATGCTGGCACGCAGCAGGCTCTGTAATTTAATCAAAGAAAACAGATGCTGGCATCACCTCCTCATTACAGCATCTGCTCCTGGCCTCATTTCTGTAGGTTCCTCCTCACCTGCTAAATATGTGCTGCACTAAAAACATGCATTACTCTCCTGATTTCATGTTTGGCCTTCTCTTTTCATTCTGCAGATTCTTCTGGGGAGTCTACATTCACCAAGTGCCGTTCCCCTGAACTAGAGACATTTTCATGCCACTGGACCAATGAGATTCATCACAATTTAAGGAACCCAGGAGTTGTGCAATTGTTCTATATTAATAGGTATGGCCTCATTCAATTCTGATTTTTTTTCCCTTTCCATTGATTTACTGAGTAAAGAATAGTGAACTTATGCAGTGCTAGGGATATAAGTGATTTATTTTGGTGATCTAAGGGTAGTCATTCATGTAAACCCATTTCCCTCCATTGGATTCCCATCTGAATCTATAAATCCATATGAGAGGAGACTCTCTTTCTCTTTCAGACCAGCCTGTGGTGTCATACTTTTGACCATTCAGTTTAGCACACTGATTTATTTACTACCAAACACTAGGGCTCCTTAACCATTCATTTACTTATTCTAAAAATACTTTATTCACTCTTACTAGGTGTTGATTACTATTGTAGGCATTGGAGCTGCAGGAATGATTAACACAGATAAAATCAGTATTTCCTAAGAATTCTTTCAGAATGGAATGGGACAAACAATTTTTTAAAAAATACTTTATCAGCTGATAGAATAGAGTATTAAGAACAATAAAGCTTAAAAGAGAGTAATACAGCATGTGAATATTTGAAATAGTGGTTGAGCATGCCTGTGAATGTGTGTTACTGGGCACAGGACAAAGTGACCAAATGAAAGCAAGTGAGAAAGTGTATGTGTGTGAAGGGATGTGAATGAGTATAAGTATATATGAGCTTGTGTGTGAATGAATGTGGAACATGCATGTGAATGAGACAGTATGTGAAAGTGTGGGTGAGAATGTGGATTTAGAGTGGTTGGGTGCTATGTTACTAGAGAACTCCAGAAGAAGCCTCTAATGCGGAATCAGGGTGGTCCTGTGAACATCTGGGATGAAGGCTTTCAAGCAGAGGAAAATGCAAGTGCAAAGGCTCTGAGGTAGGACTTTGAGAAAAGCAAGAGGACCATCCTTGACAGCCCAGGATGGGAGATAGATTTCAGTATGGGAGGGAGGCCAGACTGTCCTCAGCCTTAGACACCCTGGCAGAATTTAGGACTTTATCTGTGGTGAGAAACCATAGGGCTGGGCTGGTTTTGTTTTTTCAAATATATGGTTTTAAAGACTTTGGTTTCTATGTAGATAATTGACTATGTCCCTATTAAATTGTTCTATTCAGTAAGGGACTGCAGTGCTGTTCCATTTTTACCAGTGGTTCTCTAAAATAACAGGGGAGAGTGGAACAAAGATCTCTGCATGATCACCACTAATCATTTATTCTAATCCCTCATCTGGCACATGTCTACTTTACTCTTATGTTGTACCTCATTAACTCTATGAAATTATGGGCTCAAACAATATATTGTTTCCTTTTTCCCACCCACCCCTAGGGAAGACCTAAGTGGAGACTTTATCCAGAAGTCCAATTCCTTTAGAGTATGATATTCTCTACCCTCCAAGAAGTAGAGTGGTTGTTTTTGTGTTAGGTGCCTGCAAAGTGATGACAATGCTTAGCGACTGTCCATACAACAGAACAAAATATTGCCCAACCCTGTGCCATCCTCACCATCTCTCAAGTACTCCAAGACCATTGCTTCAGTTACTATGTCAATCCATAACCCTGAAGGTCTTCCGCTCCTTTCCCGACCCTCTTCTTTTCTAAGCATAATGTCCTTTTCAGAAGACTTGCTTCTCTTAATAACCTGCCCAAAGTATGTAAGACAAAGAATTTTTACCATCTTGGCCTCCAATGAGCACCCTGGCATCACTTCTGCCAAGACAGTTTTGTTTGTTCTCTTGGTAACTCAGGATATATCCACTATTCCTCCCCAACTCCACAATCCAAAGGCATTAATTCTTCTTCAGTCTTCCTTATTCATGGTCCAGTCTTCACTCACATATAAATCAATAGAAAGTCTCTTGTTTTGGGTCATGAATACCTTAGTCTCTAAACTGGCTTCCTTGCTCTTTAGCTGTCTTCAGTATTGATTATAACTCAACATTAAGAAAACAAAACTCCTCACAATCAGACCCATAGACAGTGTTAGGGTGAGAATTAGGTAAGTGAGGCAAAACAGAGTGGGGAAAAAATGTTAGGACAGATATTAGTAATATAAAATCAAATGAAGTTCATGGTGGGAGCCAATGGAAAGGAAGGGTCAAACAAAGTGACTGAGGCCAAGTCCAGGCCAATCAAAACCAGAGAATCAGTATTATTAAACAAAAGTGCCTCACAATACATGTGCAGTAGAGGTTGTCTGCATATCAGCCTGATTAGTGTTTTAGGTACAAAAGAGGGGTAAAATCAATTGATCAAGATAAAAACCATCCACCAAATTTTGAGTTTGCAACATCATCCCATTGGTCCAATCTCAAGGCCACAAGCATGCCCAAAGGAAGAAGTGAGCCTGCTACATTACCCACAAAGCAGGTTCACATCTGTCTCTACCTCTTTATTTTCAGAGTTCTTACCCTTTTTGCTATTTGGGGCATATATTTTCTAATAAAGCTGTTTTCACTTTCACCTTCACTCCTGCCTGCTGGCCTTTCTCTTGGCCTTTTGCTCCAACAAGGTCTTGGCCCCCACTAAGATTATTTTGAGCCGAACAGACAACCTGAGGAAAGCTGAACCAAGTCAAGACCAGGGGATTCATCCACGACCAATCTTTCTCTTGTCTCCTACCAGGTTAATTCTTTATCCAGGCAAGGGACATTAAAACCAGGGTATTAACCACACAGTAACAGGCAGCTTCATAGTATATGGAGAATATATGGAGGGGGAAAAGGCATTGTCAAGGATTTCATTTTACTCAGATCCACAGTCAACACCCATGGAAGACTGTATTGTATTCAGAAAATCTCTGTTTTTGTTGACCTAAAGCTGATCTGAACCTTACCCTGTCCTGTTCCAGCCTCATCACGCTAGAGTCCATTGTTGAAGTCACCATGTCAGTCTATCCCATTGGGGGTATCCCTCTCTGTCATTGACCCTCCATCTTTCCAAGCATGATGTCTCTTTCCTAGGAATAGCCTCACCTAGCTACATGTCCAAAGTAGAAAAGACAAAGTTTCACTATCTTTACCTTCAAGGAGTCCTCTGGCTGCAACTTTTCCCAAATCATACTTCTTTGTTCTTTTGGAAGTTCATACAGTATTGCATACTCATGTACAGCACCACAACCCAGAAGCATCAATTCTTCTCCTTATTCATTGTCCATCTCTCTAATGCACAGCAGGTAATTGAGAGGAACATGGCCTGAATAAGGTGTATCTTAGTCTTCATACTGAATCTGCTATCTGGTACCTCTTTAAAATGCTAAAGAACAAGAATATGAGACAAATCATGCCATCCCAAAATATGTATAATAAATCCTAACTTCTCTGGCTATGGTTATTATCTCATTTATGAGTAGGCTATTTTTGTTATACTTATGATGCTGGGTTAGTGTTGTTGTTGTTATTGGGTGCCTTTGAGTCTACCAAGATTCCTAACAACCTTATTATAGCAATAGATCTACACGGTGCTAAGCCATCTCATCTTGCTCATTGTTGGAATCATTGTTTCAGTCCATCCAGTTGAAAGTCTTCCTCTCTTTTGTCTTTCCTCCACATTTGCTAGCATGAAGTCCTTTTCCAAGAACCCTCCTGGCAGCCTCCTGGATGGAAATAGGTGAGACAAAGTTTCGCTATTCTTGCCTCTAAAGAGCTCTCTAGATAAACTTTCTCAATAGATAGAGTATATCTTTTCTTATTAAACTGTGATTTGGGTGAAAGTGTACAAAACAAAATGAGTTTTCTAGTTCACAGTTTATGCACATTTGTTTCCATGATTAGTTGGAATTACCACAATTCTAGCAGCCCTCTTCCCACCTCTTCCCTGAGTTCCTGTTATTATTCATCCTCTTTCTTTTTGTTTCTTACATTCTCAGTTTTGTTTTGGGACAAATATTGCACTCTATTCTCATGTTTAAATGTTCTAAGGAATATGTTCCTCACAGGTGTTCTTTTTCATGTTAATTATTTGTTTGGCTAAAAGGTGACCTCAGGGTTGGCTTCAGTTCCAGGCCTGAAAAATAACTAATGGCTACAGTATTAGAAATTGTACAAGTCTATATCAGACTAGTCAATGTGGTCTTTTTAAGATAATGTTTTTTAAATTATTATCCTATACTTTCTCGCATCAGTGCAGGGCCTTCTGTGGTCCTGCCCAGAGCAGTGGGTGGTAGTAGAAGGGTACCATGTATTTCATCTGGTCTCTATGTAGTTGAGGCTGCATGGTTCATGCGAAAGGACACTGAGTGGTACACAAGATAAAGAGTTAAAGATGACAAAGGCAAATACTGTTAGTACTCAATCTGATGCTAGACTCTGTGACACTGATGTGTCAAATGCGATCATGGTTACCTATGGTGGACAGTGTTTGGCGGAGCTCCCTGATTAAAACAAGCTTGGAAGCAGGAGTGGCATCCACCACTGAAATAGCTTGGAAATTCTATGAACTTGGAGAAACAATGAAAGTTATACAAGTGTTCAGGTCTTTCATTCAGAGGGTCAGTATGAGTCATCTACGACTCAATGGCACTCAACAACAACAGCTCAATCTTTCAATAATACAAAATAATCTATGAAGCAATACATGCACAAATTTGGAAGAACAATTATGCAAAGGTTTTTATATCACAAGGTAATATCACAAGAATTTATATATTTAGTAGAGGATCTTTCTACATATGTATTTGCATTACTGCAAATATATCCATGTATATAGTAATGCATGGGAAGAAAATGTGAAGTTATGAAACATTCTTAGCCATAAACAAGCAGCTTGGTAGAAGTCCTTATTGGGCTTCATAGTTTACAGTCTCAGGGAATATCCAGATCAACTGGCAAAATTTATAGAGAAAATATTGATCCTATTTTGTCAAGTATAAATGAAATCTTGGTCTCTCCCCACTCTAAAGGATGACGGAAACTAAAGACTCTGGTACCTTGATCCACAAGGAGTTGCTCTGATAATCCCAAGGTGGCACATCTTTCACAGCTCAAATCCACCAAAGCCTCAGTGAGACAAAGATGGGCAATATTTTCCCATGTAATTTACAGCCCCCCAAAACCTGCTGGAGGATCTAGTATGAATAGATTCTGACTTAATGGCAATGAGTTTGGGTCCTTTAGTAAGAAATACTTAGCCCAAAAGACTAACGCATTTAATAATGAAAAGCAAAGTCAACAGCCTTCAGTGTGCATTACACATTACAAAAAAAAACCAAAAACACAAAACACAAAAACTCACAACTGAGCCAGTAAGCAACATCATGATAAATGGAGAGAATGTTGACATTGTCAAGGATTTCTTTTATTTGAATCCATAATCAAAACCAATGGTAGCAGCAGTCTATAAATAACAATATGTTGCATTGGACAAATCTGCTACAACAGACTCTTTAAAACAAACTTTGGGAACTGAGCTTCATCTGACCCAAGCCTTGGTATTGTTCAGTTGCCTTATGTGTATGTGAAAGCTGGACAATGGATTCGTAGCTCAACTCATTGCTGTCAAGTCAGAATCTATTCACAGCAGACTCTCCAGCAGGATTTCAGAGGCTTTAAATTACATGTAAATTGCATAGGAGGAGATTCCCCATCTTTCGTGAGACAATGAATTAAGATGACCTAAAGAGAAAATAATACATTGACACCTTTGAATTATAATGTTTATAAAGAATATTTAATATACCATATACAGCCACAAGAATGAATAAATCCCTTTTTGGAGAAGCACAGCCAGAATGTGCCCTAGAAACAAGGATGATGAGACCTTGTCTCATATAAGTTAGCAGGACAGAGAAGTTCTGGTGAAAGACACCATTATTACATGATTACTTTACTTGGGAAAGTAATAGTTGTTGTTGTTTGGTGCCATCAAGTTGAGTATGACCCATAGTAATCCTAAGAACAACAAATCTGATCCATAGTGACCCTGTGAACCACAGATCTGAACCCTGTCCTATTCTGTGCCATCATCACAGTTCCTGACACACCACAGCCCATTGCTGCAATCACAGTGTCAATCCCCGTGGTTGAGGATCTTCTCATTTACCAACATTATACCTTTCCAAGCATCGTGTCCCTCCCTGTCCAAGGAACAGACCCTCCTTGCACCACTCCCAAAGTGTGTGTGGCAAAGCCTCATCATCTTTGCCTCCAAAGAGCTCTCTGTCTGCACCCTTCCCAAGACATATCTGTTTGTTCTGTTGGCAGTCTATGGGTTGTTCAGTATTCTTCTCCAACACCAATAGCTCAAAGGCATCCATTCTTCTTCTGTCATCATTAATCATTGTCCAGTTCTCAGATTCATAACAAGTGATCAGCACATGTTCTGTTGGCAGTCTATGGGTTGTTCAGTATTCTTCTCCAACACCAATAGCTCAAAGGCATCCATTCTTCTTCTGTCATCATTAATCATTGTCCAGTTCTCAGATTCATAACAAGTGATCAGCACAACCAAGGCATAAGTCAGATGCATTTTAGTCCTCAAACTGGCATCATTACTCCTCAATAATTTGAAGAGGTCCTTAACTTCAGACTTTTCCAGTGCACTGTGTCTCCTGATTTCCTGACTGCCGGTACCAAAGGTGTTAACTGTGGATCCAAGTATGCTGAAGTAGTTGACAATTTCACTTTTTCTCCATCTATCATGCTGTTGTCTATCAGTCCAGTGGTAATAATCTTTATCTTCTTGATATTGAGATTCAATTCATATTGAAGGCTGCATTCTTTGATCCTCTGTAGCAAGTGCTTCAAGCCCTCCTCATTTTCAGCAAAGTTGTGTTATCTGCATAATGCAAGTAATTGATGAGCCTCCCTCTGATCCTCATGCCACGTTACTCTTCACAGAGAACAGCTTCTCAGATAATTTGCTCAACATACAGGTTAAATAGGTATGGAGAGAGAATACAACCCTGATGCACTTCCTTCCTAATTTTAAACCAAGTAGTGTTCCCTTGCTCTATTCACCCAGCAGCCTCCTGGTCTGGGTTCCACATGAGCACAATTAAGTGGTCTGGGAGTCTCATTCTTCTTAATGGTTGTTTTGATTTAATTATCAGGTGTGAGTTGTTTGGTCATTTTTAATTCATTTAATGAACAACAATCAATTGTGGTATGGGAGCCTCTTGTTTAAACCATTTAGAACCTGGTGTGCCTTTTTGATCAAAAGTTGTTTGAGGCTTGCCTGAAAGCTACTTATTTGAAGCAATTGGATTCTGGAAGCTAGGTCATTTTACTTAATTAACAATCAGATGTAAGTTGTTTGGTCATTTTTAGTTCTTTAATAACTAAGTGTAAATAATTTAATCATTTTTATTTAATTAACAATCAGTTGTAGGACTGGGAGCTTCTTATTTAACACAGTTAGGACCTGGTATGCCAGTCTTTGTGATTAAAAGTTGAAGACTGGTATTAAGACTGATTTGTTATTGTTGTTGTGTACCATCAGGTTGGAATCGACCCATAGCTGACCCACCTCACCCTACCCCCATGGTTTTCAGAGGCAGTTAATCACATGGGAGGAGATTGTCCATCTTTCTCCCATAGAGCAACTGGTGGCCTTGAATCATGTGCCTTTGGGATTGCTATTAGAGTTACAAATTAAAGTGTCAGTTGGTTGTATTTGGAGAAAAGATTGTTCTAATCGGTACAGCACTTGTCTGTGAGTTTGCAGTACGAGATAACTTGTACGTTGCTGTGGTCCTGAAAGTTATCGCACTGGTGTGTTAAATGCCAAAATGGTTACCTGTGGTGGACAGGTTTTAGTAGAGCTCAAGATTAAGACAGCCTAGGAAGCAGGATTGGCCAAACATGTCTTAACAGGTCTCTGAAAACTCTATCAGCAGTAGAGAGACGTGGATAGTTATACTATTAAATAGTAGATCCCAGATTGGAAGTCAGTTGAAATGAGGAAAAATAATGGTAGAGTTAATGAAAAATAGGAAGACCTTTAACAAGATGGGCTGTCACAATGGCTCCAACACTGGACTCAAACATAGCAATTATTGTGACGCTAGCATAGATCTAAGCAGTAATTCCTTCAGTTGTGTATGAGGGCACTATGAATCAGCACCAACTAGATGGCACCTAACAACAATAAGCCACAGTATAGTTTATCTGGCAATGTTATAATGTAAGGGGTTAAGTGTATTAAGACTAGACTTCACTTATTAATTCACACTTGTGTTAAACTTCTCATTGCGGACTTTGACTTAGGATACACACACACACACACACACACACACACACACACACACACACACACTCTCTCTTTCTGTAATCAGAGCCAGTGGAGGGGGAAAGAGCAGGGAAGTGGGTGGTGCACCAAGCTTTCAGCTGTCTGTATGACCTTGATATCTAAATCTGACAGAATTTAAAGCTGATGTGCTGTCAGCGACACAGCAAAAACTGTGCCTGGCTCTGCTCCATGCCAAGTGAGCTGGCAGAGATAGAGCCTCCACATTATTAGGGAAGCTGAGCCTAAAAAGTATTCTCCAGCCTTTGAGATGAAGACTGTGCCAAGTTCAGGCTCTAAGCTTGCAGCATGAATGCAAATCACAGGTGTGGCAAGGGAAGCTCTGCAGAGCATGTCAGGGATACTGTAGTCTCAGTCCCTTGTATGCAAATGCCTGTTTTCAAAGGATGTGAATGAGTGAAATTCAGTCCTTAGGGACTAAGGATGTCTCCTTCCCATGTGATTCATTCCCTAACTTATGCTCTCCACAGAAATTTTAGTGTCCTTTTTTCTGTAAAGATTAACTTATATGCAAACTTATGTTGGAAATTAAAAGAGAAAAATACCTTTTATTTGTTTAAGCCTTTTCTTTTTCTTTGTTGTTGGATGCCATAAAGTCAATCACGACTCATAGCGACCTTATCCTCCACCTGTTAACTTTTAAAAGGTTACATTTAAGCCCAAACAGAATGAGTGGCATGAAATGAAAAGTGTCCTTAATACATAAATGATGTTTTGTTATTTTTTTTTTCCAATTAGTTATTTTTAGGTAGAAAGTATGTTTTCTTTATTTTGTTTGGGGTTTTGTGTTGTTTTTTAAAAGTCTCTTTCAAGGGGAGCTCTGGTGGCCTAGTGGCAAGAATCTGAACTGCAATCCCAGAGGAACATGGTTCGAATCCACCAGACGCTCTGCCGGAGAAGGAGGTGCAATATCCTCCTGTACCAGTCAGATCTGATTTGACGGTACACGTACACAAAATTTAAAAAAAAAAAGTCTCTTTCACTGTTCCCTTTTCTGGTAGCAAAGCTAAAATATTTTCTTCCTAGATGAAAGAGGAAAGATAAAAAAATAATTTTCATTTATAAGTTGGCCTTACTCATCTGCATAGTGATTTAAATAAAAAATCCAAGAGTAGCTGTTTAGTGAGTCCATATAGAGGTTTTTTGTAATAGTTCAGTAGATATATTTTAAATATTGATTCATAATAAATTCAAATTTGGTTAATGAGGAGGAGGAGGGGTTTGAATCAAGATGAGTTGTGGGTTGATATCCTTGACCATAGATAATATTCTTGATATCATGAAGAAAACAAAAGTCATTATGAAAACAGAGGAGGGGGGAAATGGAAATGGATGTCAGAAGAGACTCTGAAGATTGCACTGGAATATCGAGAAGCCAAATCTAAAGGAAAACATGCTGAAATGAAAGAGCCGAACAGACAGTTTCAAAGGGCAGCTCAGGAGAACAAAGCAAGGTATTATCATGAAATGTGCAGAGAGCTGGAATTGGAGAATAAAAAGGCAAGAACTCGCTCTGCATTTCTCAAGATGAAAAAAACTAAATAATAAGTTTATGCCTCTTGTTCCAATGTTGAAAGATGCTATGGGCAATGTATTGAATGACCTAGAAAGGATCGATGGAGAGAATACACAGTGTCACTGTACCAGAAAGAATTGATTGACACTGAAAAATTTCAGTAAGTACCATATAAATAGGAGCCAATGGTAACGAAACAGGAAATGGAAGCTGCATTGAAGGCATTGGCAAACAATAAGGCCCCAGGAATAGATCGGATACCATTTGACTTGTTTCAGTTAACAGATGAAGCCTTGGGTGAACTCACCAGCCTTTGCCAGAAAATTTGGAGGATGGCTATCTGGCCAACAGATTGGAAGAGGTCCATATTTGTTCCTATTCCCAAGAAGGATTATCCAACTGAATGTGAAAATTATCAGACAATATCATTGATATCACATGCAAGCAAAATACTGCTGAAGATGATTCAAAAATGTGTGGAACAGTACAGAAATAGGAAATTGCCAGAAGTTCAAGCAAGATTTAGAAGAGGCTGTGGCATCAGGGATATCATTGCTGATATCAGATGGATCCTGACTGAAAGTAAGGAATACCAGAAAAACGTCTATTTGTGCTTTATTGACTATGCAAAAGCTTTTGACTGTGTGGATCATGACAAGTTGTTGCTTTGAGTTGTGACATTGGGAAGAATAGGAATCCCAGAGCATTTGATTGTGCTCATGAGAAACCTATGCGTGGATCAGGAGGCTATGTTGCATGGTTTGGAACTGGGAAGGGAGTGCATTGAGAATGTATTCCATCTCAATACCTGTTCAAACTATATGCTTAGCAAATTATCCAAAAAGTTGGACTCTATGAAGAGGAATGTGGCATTAGGATTGGAGGGAGTCTCATCAATAACCTGTGTTATGAAGATGACACAACTTTAGTTGCTGATAGTGAAGAAGGTATACATGAAGCACTTACTGCAAAAGATCAAGGAATGCAGCCTTCAATATGGATTGTGTCTCAATATTAAGAAAACAAAGATTCTTACTACTGGTCCAATAGGCAGTGTCATGATGGATGGAGAGGATACTGAAACTGACAACAGCTTCATCTTGCTTGGATCTACAATTAACACCCTTGATATGAGCAGTCAGGAAATAATGAGACATATTACATTTGGAAAATCTGCAGTTAGGAACCTTTCCAAATTATTGAGGAGTAGTGATATCAGTTTGAGGACTAAGGTGCATCAGTTTCAGGCTATGGTCTTTCTGATTACTAGCCATGCATCTGAGAGCTGTACAATGAATAAGGATGACAGAAAAAGAATTGACACCTTTGAGTTGTGTCATTGGAGAAGAGTACTGCACATTCCATGGAAGGTCAAAAAAACGAATTGGAGACGGTGCAGCCAGAGTGCTCTTTGGAAGGAAGAATGATAAGGCCCCACCCCACATATTTTGGAAATACTGCTAGGAGGTGCTGTTTCTTGAAGAATGACATGATGTTGGGAAGGGTCAGGGAAGGAGAAGATCCTCAACCAGGTGGATTCACATGGTAATTGCTGCAATGGGATCTTGTGTGTCAGCAAGTGTGAGGATGGCAGAGACAGGACTAGGTTCAGATCTTTTGCTCATAGGGTCCCTATGAGTCATACTGGACTCAATGGTACTTAACAAAAACCTAACAACAACATCCTTATTCCTTCATTGTTAAGATAAACTCTTTAAGTTGTTTGTCCTGTGAGCTAACGGCCTTGGAATAATCTAAACATCACTTTTCCGCACAGTCCCCCTCATGGCGACCAGATTGCTGGCTTTGCAGAGTTAAAAAACTGTGTGAGACACAGCAGAACTCTGTGTAAGACATAGAAGAGCTATACGCTCTGATATAAATCAGGTCCTGCTAATCACTAGCCCATTTACTCAGAACATTGTGGAATTTGGCATTTTCTTGTTGGAAGACTCTCAGTTATCCTAAAAGTATTTGTTATTTCCTATTTGGCCTCATATTTTAAAAGTCTTTTGGCCACAAGTCTGGGGCTATTTCTATAATGGGAATATAGGTGGGATGGCTGGGTTCTGTGGAGGTGGGTTTTCTGATTTGGGGTTGAGACTAGGGTGTAGTTGCAACAGGGTGTGAACTGATTGGATTTGGCCTCATCTTTAAAAAGGCTTCTGGGTCTTTGGGCATGTGGCCCTCAGGCCTAGTTTTTTATGGATCTCTCAAATAAAACAAGCTTGGAAACAGGACTGGCATCCACTTCTAAAAAAAAGCTTGCCTCTGGAAACTCTAGTACTTGGAGAAAAGATGAAAGTTTTGTGTTCAAGACTTTCATTCATAGTGTCACTATGGGTAATCTACAGCTCTACAGTACTTAACAACAACAACTACAACAAGAAGGAGGGAAAGAAGGAAAAGAGAGGAGAGAGGGAGGGAGGGAGGCCAGGAGAGAGGGAGAGAGAGACTGAGAGAGCTATACTATTACCTAGGAATGCTGATGGCAAAGTAGGTTAATTGTTGGGCTGTTAACTAAAAAATTAGTAGTTCAAACCCACCAATTATTCTGTGGAGGAAAGATGAGCAGTGTCTTCCAACTAGGATATATTCCTTCAGAAATCCAGTATAGAGTTGCTCTGAGTTGAAATTGACTTGATGTAGTAGTTTTGGTTTGAGGACTGTCTAATACTCTTAACTAGGAGCCCTGGTGATGTAGCAATCAAAGAATATGGCTATTAATAGAAGAAGCAGGAGTTCAAACTCAGCAGCCACTCCAATGGAGAAAGATGAAATAGTAAAGATTTATAACCGTGGAAATATTTGGGTTAGTTCTACTTAACCTATATGGTCATTAGGAGTCAAAATTTACTTGACACTAGTGGGCCCGATTTTATAATATACTACTGTCAGCAGCAATATCCCCCGTTCCACTCTTAACTCAATGCCACCTAACAACAACCCAATGTGCTGTACATAAGAATTTCATTCTCTGGAGAATCTTGTTAAGTAGTTTCTTTCATGCACTCCTACTTAATTTGAAAACCAAGATTAAATCAGATAAATGGTCCTATGCCTCACGTAGTCTTAAGATTTACCCTTTTCCCCCCATTGCTACAAATACACACACACACACACACATTCAATTGTTTATTCTGGAATTTACCTTCTTAATTTTCCCATCAAAGATGAATCTCTGTCTCTCAAGAGAGAGACTCTCTAGGGTATATAACTTTCAGAATTTCAACCAGCAGCAACTCATTCACTTAGACCCTAGTTCCTTTGCCATTTTAATCCCAAATTCTTTCCAACAGCTGTTGAGCAGCTGTCTGGAAGACCCCTGATTCTGCACAAGTTTCTTCCTACTGCCAAGAAGACAAGGCTGAGAAACATCTGTAAGGAAGAAGTGTGTCATGTCCTAGACCTACATCCCTTCCCTCCAGCCTCTACTTTTCCCAAAGTCTCCAGTGTCCTCATTGCTTCCCAGAGCCCTAACTAATTGCTTCTACCTGCACTAACTTTTTTATCCTCAAAGATTACATGACTTATGTCCCCTTTACTCATAAAACCTTGTCTCCAGTAATAAGATAGTGAATGTAAAGAGATAACATGTTATCCCACCCAAGAGCACTCTTTGTTGGAGTAGTTTAAGAAAGTTCTTCCATCCCACTGCCCCTTGCTCCCCTCACTACATTTTAATGAACACTTCCATACTTCAATGCCTTTTGTTTATTCTGTTCCCTCCCTTTCTTTCCCAGTTAAATCAAACAAATCCTCTGCCATCAAGTTGATTCAGACAGAACAGCTTTTTAGAAATTTTTGTTGTTGTTGTTGTTGTTAGATGCCATTGAGTTGAGTACAACTCATAGTGACACTCTGAACAGCAATCTCAACCCTGTCCTGTCCTTCACCATCCTCATCGTCTCTGACATACTTGAGTCCACTGCTGCAGTCACTGTGTCAGTCTAGATCATTGGAAGTCTTCCTGTCTTTCTGTGACCCTCCATGTTTGCAAGCATGATGTCCCTTTCCAGGGAGTAGCCTTTCCTAACAACATGCCTAAAGTATGTGAGATGAAGCTTCACCATCCTTGCCTCCAAGGCGCACTCTGACTTACTCCAGGACTTACCTGTTTGTTCTCTTGGCAGTCCTTGGGATGGATATTCAGTACTCTTTTCCAACACCAATGCTCAAAGGCATCAGTTCTTCTTTTATCCTTATTCATTGTCCAGCTCTCAGATGAATACTAAGAAATTGAGAAGACCATGAGACTAAATTTTATGGAAGAGACTGCCTCATTTTTCTCCTAAGAACTGACTGGTTAGCAATTCATTGCCTAATCTACTGCGCTACCAGGGCTTCTGTTCTCCCTATTGTTATTTCTTCTATGTTTACCCATCTTTCAAGGTGGCTAAAATCACCTCTACCTTGAAGTCTACCATGATTAGTAAGAGCAAGCATTCCCTCCTCTTAGGGATTCTATTGAGCACGGTCTGTGAGCATCTATGCCACAGTGTATGGAGTCATTCTATAGACACATTTGACTTCCCCTTTGTGGTCTGTGCAGGGTAGCAGATAAGGACATTTATCTTCTTAATTCCAACAGACTTCATCCACTATATAAGGTAGAATAGGGTGCTATATATTTGGTTTGGTAACCAGATGTTGGCATTGTAACTCCTCTAACTGCCAGACAAAGCTGAGCAGTGGATTTGATCTGTGAGCCTTTGCAATTGCAGCACAGCTTCTTACCACTTGGCCACCAGAACACTTGTAAAGATGGTTATGACAAGGAGTTTGGTTTGATTTGGATTTAGAAGGGATTTGCTAACATCATTCATTCACTCAGAGAAGAGATGGGAATGTTAGAGAAATTGCCACATCCCATCCCAGATCTGCTCTGTCCCTGCTGGACTAACCTGAACCTGAGCTGTCTTTGGATTGCCCTGCATTATTGTTCAGGCCCCATGGCTGCTGACTGGGGCATTGCTTTTCCCAAAACTCTGACTTTTTCCCACAAAACACTTCCCAGAATTAACACTCAACATGCTGGTCTTTCCAGTCACCTGTGTAAATGATGCTTCTGTGCTGCGTGGCGAGGAATAACAATAAGTTAATTACGGAGACACAACTTTTCTGATCAATTCAGTGTTCTCCTCCTATCCACTTAACCTCTGTGATTTCTTTTATTTGTTTTTATGTATCAATGGTACACAGCAACAATCTGACTCAAGATGTAGGACAAATTAATTTGTTCTTTATGGATAAACCTAGAAAGGAACTGGAAAGCAAAGAGATGGATTCAATTCAGCCAGTTTTGTTTTCCTTTCTTTGTGATATTGTAATTTAAGTTCCATTCCTATTTACAAAATGGGAAAGAAAACAACTTTTGTAGTTAGGAAAGATTTTTAAACTTGTGAACTTTTTTTTCTTATTAATAAGCCCTATTTTTCCTATAAATATCACCAAGATTTCCATATATTTGAAGTATTTTTATGGCTTATCATATAATTAAGGAAAATAATCAGGAGCCTTGAAAGAAGTTCAAGACTCTGGAAACTCCTCCAATTGTAGGAAAAACTTGAAATGAGCAATATGAGATGCAGCGGCTCAGAGTAGGGTGGCAACTGATTTTTCCACCTCAAGGCAAGCCACACTTTAGTATATCACTCAGTCTGGGTTACACCATTACCCTTCTCAGTTGGTTCTACCAGCCATTGGGGGAATACTCAAGTTCATTCACTCAATTTTCCCTGTTACTATCTATAGTTTAAGGATTGATTCTCTACAGTGTTTATAAACAAAGCAAACATCTGTAACCTGCCTAAACCTCTAATCTTTCATCTACAAAATAGAGATAATTAAGAAACTACCCTAAAATTCATGGTCTTTGCAATCACTTTCTATGTGACTAGGGATGATAGAAGGAGAATTGACGCCTTTGAGCTGTGTTGCTGGAGAAGAGTATTCAATATACCATGGACTGCTAAGAAAACAAACAGATTCATCCTAGAGAGGGTTAAACCAGGCTGATTCTTGGAGGCAAGGATTCTGAAGCTTTGTCTCACATACTTTGGACATGTTGCAAGGAGGGACTAATCCTTGGAGAGGGGTGCTTGGGAGGTTGCCATGCTTGGGAGGGTAGAAGGACAGCATAGGAGAGTAAGACCTTCTATGAGGTGAATTGATCCAGTGACTGGGGTGATCAGGGTAGGTGTGTCAGAGTCAGTGAGATTGGCACAGGATAGAGTAGGGCTTAGGGCTGTTGTACATAGGATCACTATGAGTTACAGGCAACTTGACGGCACATAACAACAACAACAACTCTGTCATGACTTCATTTAGGGGTTGGCAAGTCATATTCAATTAATTTTATTATTTTATTATTGCTGAAGTGTCATATGTCCCCCTAAAGTTCTTCAGTTACTGATACTGTTGTCTGTAGCCATGATATTTCCTGAAAAGGGTAACACTAAAATACTCTCTCATAGAATATTCATTACTATTACGTGGTATTGAGTTGACTTCTACTCATAACAACCCTATAAGCAACAGGCAAAAACTTTGGCCTATCATATTGCACACCATAATCATCACAATCTTCACCATCACATCTTCATGCTCAAGCACAGTGTCAGACATTGTGTCAGCCCATCTCCTTGAAGGCCTTCCTCTCTTTCTCTACCCTTCTATGATTTTAAGCATGATGCCTTCTTCTAGGGATTGACACTGCTGACATGCTCAAAGTATATAAGACCACATGTACTTTGGACATGTAAATTTCACCATCCTTGCCTTGAAGGAGCATCTCAATTTTACCTCCTCCAAGACAGATTTCTTTGTTCTTTTGGCAATTCATGGTACATCCAGCACTGTTTGCCAACAACACAAGTCAAAAGCATCAGTTCTTTGGACTACCTTACTCGCTGCCCTGCTTTCACATGCATTCAGAACAACTTAAAACACCATGGCTTGGGTTATATGCACCTTAGTTTGACATCTGTGCTCTTTAGCACTTTCAAAAGGTTTTCAGAATATTTACTACAATTTATTAAATCTATCAAACACCTCATTTTTCTCTTAACTTATGGCATAACATTTGGGAACAATTCATCCTTTTTTTTTCCCACTCTGCATTTCAGGAGAACTCAGAAATGGACTCATGAATGGAAAGAATGCCCAGATTATGTCTCTGCTGGAGAAAACAGCTGTTACTTTAATTCATCTTATACTTCCGTTTGGACACCCTACTGTATCAAGCTAATTAACAATGGTAGTACGGTGGATCAAAAATGTTTCTCTATTGATGAAATAGGTAAATCAAAGGTTTGTGTTTTACTTAGCATGACTTTAGAGTAAATAAACCTATAATATTCAGAGGTTATCTAATGGGAAGACCTTGTAATAGTAGCTATGTAGGGGAGATAAGATAAGTTGATGAGCAACAGGAAAAGGACAAGGAATACAACAAAAATAAAGAAACGTGGCAATAACTATTGTAAAGAACAGAATGAAAGCATTGCAGTCTCTTCCTGTCAGAGCCTTCACAGGACAAACTCAATGAACTTTGAAAATCTCTTTCTAATTATTCAATATTATTATTCTATTCCGATTGACTGCAATATATTAGCTACCGCCCTCTTCTGTGATTACAAAAAAAAAAAAAAAAGCTTAAATTGTCTTGATCACCAAGTATAATAATTCTGGAATTTCACATTTACAAAACAGCCAGAATCAGTTGAAAACCATGTTTAAAAGATCCCAAGACAAACATTGGAGATAATCAGTTCAATGAACTGAGTTAAAGATACAAACAAATTATCTCTTATCCATCATTCAGAAGAAGGGAGGAAATAAATAAAACACAACAAACAAATATAATTGCACTATTTGTGTTCAAACTATTACAGTATAAACAATAAAATGGAGATAAACAAAAAAGGACTTTGAGTAGCTGAAATTGGTGCCTCGAGATCTACCCACCAAAGCTCATTTGCTGCTTAGAGGATTCCTTAAAGCTCCCCTCACATGTGCTGTCCTCACATGTTTCCCAGGCCTCAGCCAACTCAGAGAGCCTAGGAGAATGTGGCTGGATGCTGAAGACAGAAACAAGTAATATCTGACAACTGACTTCAATAGAGGAGATACAGAAAACTGTAATAAGCAGAAAATAGAACCAGATTGCTTACCTTTGAGAGACTAGTATATGCTCTGAACATGCAGAAATTGTCTCTATGGAGTTATTGGGATGGAGAGGAGGTGGTTGTTGGTGGTGGTTTTTCATCTTCATCCATCCCATTAGTGGTGGGATGAATCAATACTCTGAAGAGAAATAAGATGTAAAGGAGAATAGGAGTGTAGCAAGGGTAGCAATTTGAAATAGTTATCAGGATTGGCTTCATTGAGTAACAAAAAGAAGGAAGAGTGAGAGCAATTATATATCTGTCTGTAAAAGGGTATTGTAGCAAGAGGGAATAGCAAGGGTAGTGGTGCTGAGGCAGGAGCATGCCTCACACAGGCAAGGAAGAACAAAAAGGGACTGGCACAGCAGAACAAAGAGGAGAGTGGTAAGGGGTCAGATATCAGAGATGTGACCCAAATCTATAGGCCTACTGTGGCCATTGTCATGAATTTGGCTTTCACTGGAGTAAGGCAGGAAGCTTTTGGAGAGTTGTACATGAGAATTTATATAATCTAAAATATTCACTGAGAACTCCCTAAAGGAAACAAAGGCCCAAGGTAGGAAGCTAATCAAAGAATAAATACAAGTGGGGTTCAGCTCATTAAGGGGTTCAGGCAATGAGAGGAGGCTGGATTGTGATTCCATCTTGACAGTACAACAGACAGAATATGGGGTGATAAGAAAAAAGATGAGTGAGAGCTCGGCATTTCAAGTTTTAGCAACTAAAATGAAAGCATTGTCATTAATGGATTTAGAAAGCTAGAGAGGAACAGGTTTTGAAGGCAAGATCAGGAACTTGTTTTGGATTCTATTAAGCTGCCCTCAGGTTGACTCAGCAATTCTGGTAAATCACCACCTGTAGCAGAATCATCACCCGTACTAGCCACCCCGGAGGAAATCGCTGAGATGCAAAGGAAAAATGAGCTGAAACTCAAGATAAAGGAAGAACATCTTGCTGCTTTGCAGTTTGAAGGCTGCAGCACTTCCATGATACATCTTCAAGGATATGAGCATGTACGGCTGGGCACGGTTGATGGCAGTGCATCTAAATTCCAAAATCAATCTCCATAATAGTCTATGTGTTTCCTACAGCCAAAGGGGCCCTTTAGAGTAGTGAGAGAAGATCTTCACCCTGAAACCCACAGCGTCCCTTTTCAGCAGGAAGTAGCTAAGAGAATGCGCCATCCCCTTTTCCTTATGAATCAGGGTGAAGTCTCTCTCAGGGAGGAGAGATAGGGAATGGCAAGGGACACTCTGACAAGGGAGATTGATCAGAACTGGCTTTGGCGGGCACTGTGGCAATTGGACAATTAAAACAGACATGGGGGGGAGGGAGGAACGGACTGGGGAGGAGGGTGGAGAAAGCCGTGCAACAATGAATGAATGAAAACCCAAAATCTCTGTAAATGTTCATTAAAACTAATAAAATTTAATAAAAATTAAACAAAAAATTAAAAAAAAGAAAGGTAAAGGGATGGTGAAGGAGAAGAAGACCTGGAACCAACCAGATGGATTGACACAATGACTGTATCAATGGGCTCTAGTATGTCAGGAAGTGTGAGGATGGCACTAGATAGGACAGAGTTCAGATCTGTTGTTCACGTGATCACAATGAATCCTATTCAATTTTCCGATAGATACATAACAACAATGTAAAAAAAAATGGTGTCCACTTGTGACTCCACGGTGAGATCTTTATCACTCTGCGTAACAGATTACTTCTTTGGCCACCAGACTCTGACAGCCCCTTAAGAGCTCTTCACAGCATATATATGTCTTTATTGTATATATTGTAGCCTCATCTTTGATCAGTCTTGAGGATCTAGACTTGCAATAGTTTAAGGGATCTTCTACATTGAGCTGAAAAGAAAGTTAACTATATCTGCAAGTGATTTCCAAACCTTTCAGAACTGAGATATGAATAATAATAATTTATTAGGGACCATCCAGAATATAAATTGAGATATGGTTCTTAGCATCAGATAAATTTGTATTTCTCTTCATCAGCTTAGGCAACTGTGACCTTTAAAATCTTAATAGACACCATGCAAGCAAGGAATTTTCCTGAGAATCTATAGTAGAGCTAAAGCCAAACAGTATTTCAAACTATTCACCAGGCAATCAAGTGAAAGAAAACACTGAAATAACACCAGGAGAATATTATGATGCCTTCCTTCTTATATCTGAAAAAATGATCGCATATGTCTAGGAAGACTACAAGGCTAAGGAATATTTGCTGGACATTCAGATGATTGTATTAGTGACAGTATAGAGATGAATAAGACAGAGACACTATAGAGATAAATAAGACTAGTGACCATATAGAGTTGAGCAAGACTCAGTCTTGCTCCTGATATATATAGTTTAGTTTAGAAAGGGCACTGTAGGTGGAAGTGTAAAATGGTGCAACCACTGTGGAAGGCGGTATGGCACATTCTCAAAAAGTGGCAAATAGAAATGCCATTTGACCTAGCAATTCCACTATTAAGAATATACCCTAAAGAAACCATAACAGCCACCCAAGCAGATATAAGCACACCCATGTTCATTGCTGCTTTGTTCAAAATAACAGAGTTGGAAACAACCTAAGTGTCCATCAACAAACGAATGGATAGAGAAGCTGTGATATATTCACACTATGGAATACTATACTGCATTGAAAAATAAGGAACTCATGCAATATTATTCAAAATGGGTGACCCTGGAGGACATTATGCTGGGTGAAGTAGCTCAGTCACAAAAGGACAAATACTGCTGGGGAGAGACTGAGAAAGATGGGTTAAATAATGTATATATACTGCATTGAAACAGATGAGGGAGAAAACGGTTTAAAATGGATATGTGATTAGGTATTTTTGTCATGACGGGAGTCCAGAGCGAAGGCTGCATAGTGGAGTGGACCCGGGATGAGGGATTGTAAAACAGTGAAAGAATACTTCTTTTACTTTTCCAAGAGAGTAGTGTACTGGGGGGTGGGAGGGGGGAACGTGCAACAGTGAATGAATGGAAATCCAAAGTCTCTATAAATTTTCATTGAAATTAACAATAAATTTTAAAAAAGAAAGGGGAGATTTCAGCTTCTAATTCCAAAAGTCAAACAACAGTTCAAAATACCTACTTCTTAAATGCTTCTTTGTTTTTGAGCCAAAATGCTATGACAGAATTCCAAAACACTAAATTCCAAAACACTAAATTCTATGACAGAATTCCAAAACACTAATATTATCATAACTTTAAAAAATGTAAAACTTGTAAAATCTAGAAATATTATAGATCAGGCTTTACCCTTGAAAAGTATATTTTTGCAGGGCATTTCTTAAGTTAAATGTAGACTGCCCATAAGTGAAAAATAATACTGTAATAAAAGGAATTCTAATAGTAGAAATATTAGAAGAATTTAGAGAATGATCAGTAAAAATATATAAGATCATCATGTAGTCTCTTTGGAAGAAAACACTCTATTAATAGCAAATGTGATCCCAATTTGTGCTAACCTAATACTTCTATTAAACTACACAGTGCAGCCAGACCCACCGCTTGGCCTTAACTGGACTTTGCTGAACATCAGTTTGACGGGAATTCATGCTGATATCCAAGTGAGATGGGAACCTCCAGCCAGTGCAGATATTCGTAAGGGATGGATAATCTTAGAGTATGAACTTCAATACAAAGAAGTAAATGAGACCCAGTGGAAAATGGTAAGGAGTTACTTATCACCCAAAAATCCTTTGACTTCATTCTATTTCCACAACCCTTCTTTTCACTTACAATTAGACCTTTTTTTTAAAATTTATTTTTTATTTTATTATTTTTTTTGTGTGAGTGTACCGTCAAATCAGATCTGACTGGTACAGGAGGAGATTGTCCCTCCTTCCCCGGCAGAGCATCTGGTGGATAGACCTTTTTTTAACATAATGCTTCATGTCCACTTTATTTGTGCCACAATTTTGTATATAAATAAAACTAACCTCACTGGTAAAACATCATCTAAGAATTCTCTCTATAATACCAAATGCGTATATGGATATTGTATGGGAACCTGCAGAAGGAAAGAAAGCCACTTGCTCCATCATGCCCAGTTTCTAGCTGTCTTCGTTTTCTAGGACTACCATGACAAAATGCCTCACAGAAAGTTTAGTAACTTTTAAAAACAGAGATGTACTATCTTTTGAAGATTCGTTCATATTGTTAATTGCATCCAGTTAGAAATAACACATAGCAGACCCTCCAGTGGGTTTTCAGAGGCTGAGAACTGTGAAGGAAGAGATTGCCCATCCCTCTCCCACAGAGCAACTGATGCATTCCAATCACTGGCCTTTGACCTGGCAGCACTCTGGTGACCTTGTAGTAAGAAACTGCGCTACAATTCCAAAAAGTACATGATTTGAATCACCCACCAGTTGCTCCATAGGAGAGGGATGGGCTGGCTCCTCTCATGTGATTTATTGCCTCATAAAACCCACTGGGGGATCAGCTAAGAGTCCAGTCGGTGGCACACAACAGGCCATCAGAGTTCCCTCTCAAATTAAAGGGCCAGATGTACTTATTTCTCCTGAGATTTTTTTTGGGGGGGCAGGGGGGAACTATTTTGTGCCTCTCTCCTAATTTCTGGTAGCTCCAGTCATCTTGGAGTTGCAATGTCATATGACATACTTTTCTCCACTTCCTCCTCTTTTTTTTCTTTCTTTATAAGGACATCTCTCAGATGGGATGAGGAAATACCCTGTTTATGCTTGACCTCATGTTAACTCTACCAATAAATAACATCTTCAAAGAGATTATTTCCAAGCAGGGACAGGTTCACAGGTATAGGAATTGGGACGTTGACATCTCCTCATGGGGTTCAGGATTCAATGCATAAAAGCAGTGTAACTTTAGAGAAAAATTGTGGATGGTCTGAGGAATTGACTAAGCATGAGAAAGGTTATCAAAACCAACAGTGGCAATGGTGAAATATTCTCCCATGGTTTTAGTTGCTGCTGTTCACAAGGAAGGCCCATGTCATAAAAGCTTAAGTGGCTCCAACAGGGCTTTATCCCTTAGAG
Source organism: Elephantulus edwardii (assembly GCF_000299155.1). Classification (NCBI taxonomy): domain Eukaryota; kingdom Metazoa; phylum Chordata; class Mammalia; order Macroscelidea; family Macroscelididae; genus Elephantulus; species Elephantulus edwardii. Next base: position 9,699,779 of record NW_006399829.1, read on the forward strand.
GTTTTAGAAAGCTGCTTTGCTATATGTCTCAAGGGACAACCAAGCTGACAGGTTCTTACATAGACAAATAAAGAGTGTGGAACTAGTTGACCTCAGAACCTCTCATAATAATTCTCCTTGCCAAATATTTGGGAACTCAACACTCAGATAATTTCCACATGGCACACAACAAGAAGAAAAACAAGATTGTCATGCCAATCCCAATATAACAAATTCTAAATCAGTCTAACCACAGCCAAAGCTCTGGCTAATCCAAATAGTTTCTGGCTAATTATCATGTTGTGCCTGGTAGCCTGGCATAGGCTTGCCACCAGAATTTTACACACCATTCCCTGTCTAGTCAATGAAAGAAAATAAAAGAAGCCAATTTTGTCATTGGGGGGCACTTGGGGCAGGGAAATGTTTAGTGTAGCTCTGAACAGTTATAAAACCAGAATTTTCAGGTTCTGTTTTCTCAACCATATTACTTTAGATATCTGTTCTGTACCTGGTAGGGGATGGGGGAAGAAATAAGTATTATTAAATATTTATTCACTACCAGGTAGCTGCTGAACACTAAACACTGTGACACCGATGCATCAAAAGTGATAATGGTAAACACATGGTGGACAGTGTTTGGTGGAGCTCCCTGATTAAAACCGGCTTGGAAGCAGGAGTGGCATCCCCTTCCAAAATAGCTTGCCTCTGGAAACTATGAACTTGGAGAAACTATGAAAGTGATGCAATTGTTGAGGTCTTTTGTTCATAGGGTCACTATGAGTCATCTACAACTTGATGGCACTTAACAACAACCACCACCAGGTATTTAAAAAACTACTATGCACTGGGCACTGTGCTAGGCATCTTAAAGCAATACTTCTCAAGTTCTGAAGACCCGTTCAGAGAGTCCACAATGTCCTAAGTGTTGTCTTGATGATATTCAAGTATTATTCTCTTTTACATTGTGTTGGAAATTGCATTAATGCTTGTTGTTGTTGTGTACCGTGGAGTTGACCCTGAGTGGGTTTTCAGAGGCAATTACTGGAATGAGAGTCACCCATCCTTCTCCCGCGGAGCAGTTGGTTGGATTCAAACTGCATGCCTTTGGGATTATAGCGCAGCTTCTTGCCATAAGGCCACTAGAGCTTCCTGCACTAATGGTACAAAAGCAGTAACTGCTCACACTCCTGGTGCCCTGCCATAGCGCAGTGCAGTGGCACCACACTGACCTGTCAAGTCAGCCTGACTCGTAGTGGCCCAGCCACTGTGAAAAGAAATTCTGTCCAGCCTAGCACCATCCCCATGACCAGTTTTGGAATAGACCCTTGTGTTCAATGGCATTTTCCTTAGCTGATATTCAGACTGTTTATTTTTTTCTTTCTATACTGTCTTAATCTGGAAGCTCTGCTGAAACTTGTTCAGAATTTTCATATCCTATTACTGTCACAGAAATATCACAACTGAGTAGCTTTAAAGGACAGAAGTTTACTTGCTGACAGTTCAGGAGGCTGGAAGTCGAAATTCAGAGCTGAGTTCTAAGGACGCTTCTTCTTTGACTGTTACACCTCTAGTAGCCAGTAATCCTTGGTTCCTTGGCTGTCTTCACGTGGTATCTGTCTTCTTCCTATTGGTGTTTCCTTGCACCAATAACTCAGGCATGAGTGATTAGGTTTAGGACACCCTTTAAACTGAAATGACCTCATTAATGTAATGAAGAAAAAACTATTTCCAAAAAGATTATACCACAGGCACAGGACTTAGAAATCCAAAACACAATTGACTGTGTTGTTATGTGCCATCAAATTGAAACTGATGCACAGCTGACCCTCCAGAAAGTTTTCAGATGTTATAAATCTCACAACAGGAAAGTGCCTATCTTTCTCTCATGGAACAGCTTGTGGGAAACCTTCTTTGGATTGGCAGCCCAACTCTTTTACTCACCAGGCCACCAGAGCTTTCTAACATATAGGTTAGGGGGATACTGTCCAGTCCTTGACAGCATCACAGGAGCATGCAATTCTCCACTAAGCAAATAGGTAACCACATATGAAATGCACTGACAGGGAATCAAACTTGCCTGGAAGAGGCATACACTACCATTGAACCACCAGTGCTGCTAGTTCGAGAATCAATGCACCATGGTGCATTGACGATCAGTGTATTCTTTACCCTCATATAGTAACAGTAAAGAAAGAAATAAAAGCTAGTTTCATGCAAGAATATCTTTGATAAGGCTATAAAATTTATTAATTTAGTGGAATGTTCTCCTTTGCTTGCATAGCTTTTTAAAAATCTGTGTGACACATGGATTACACTGAGGCACTGATAGAAACTTCAGTTTCCTAGTGATTTGTAGACCTTCCTAATGAGACCAATGAAGATATTAACAAAAGTGACATTTAATATACTGTCTAATAGAATGCAACATCAGGCTAGATGTGTCAGAGATTGTGAGGATGGCATAGATCGGGTAAGGATCAGCTGTGCTGTTTATAGAGTTGCTATGAGTCATACCGATGGCAACAACAGCAATATAATAGAACATGTGCATGTGGAAAATCTCCTTAACTCTCAAAATTGAGGTATGTTTAGAAAATCTGCATAACTTAATGAACCAATATTTTCCAGATGACTAATAAATAAATAATGTTAAAAATTACTCATCAGGGGAAAATTCAAGATGGACCAATGGATTTTAACGTAACAGAATACAAAAGTTCACTCAAAGGATTTCGGATTCCCCAGTGAAAGTAACCTTTAAGGAACTTTCATCTGCTGAATCTTGATGTAGTATTAAGAAACCTATATAGGAACAAGGTATACACTAGGGGAGAAAAAAGTTAAGGTAAGGTTTCGATAAAATGGATACAGTCATTAAGGGTTGACCAGGATAGGAAAGGAAAGAGAGGGGAGCAGAGATTAGGGGATGGATGGGTAGAATGAATGGAAGGTGAAGGTAAAGAGGATTTGATAAGAGGTTGTAATAAATGGTGTGGTTGTGTTCACTGTTGAATTGGAACTGACTCATAACTGACCGTCCAGTGGGTTTTCAGAGACTATAAGTCTCCCAGGAGAGACTGTCCACCTTACTCCCATGAATCAGCTGGTAGATTCAAATCAGCTGTGTGACTTTGGGTTGGCAGCCCAACTTTTGACCCACTAGGGCCACAAGTGCTCCCCAATAGATGGTATTGGTCAATAATAACTGATGTTATAAAACAAAATGTATATGTGTGACTCTTTGAAAACCAATTTTAATAAGAGAAAATAAAATAATATCTAAAATAACCTAAAGCACTTTTTTTAGAAATATCACTTCTTGTCTCTATATATACCTATGTGAGGCTGGATTTATTCATATGTTTCAACTAAAACAAAACATCCTAACATTTAAGGTAAAGCATATATAAAAGTATGACCATCACCTATTCAGTCAGACATGAAAGAGATTTGTAAAACTGCAGATCGTTGCCACTCTTCTTGTTTTTATTGTTTCAGAAATACAGTAATTTTTTTAGAATATTATTTAAACTTTACATAATAAATTATTTTTATTAATGCTTTTTTATTTGTTTCCATTTCTAAAATGATACATAGTCATAGCCATATACAGCCAAAGCTTTTTAGGCTCCTGGGTGATGTCAGTAAGTTTGTTTTTATTTAAAAAAATTATTATGATGATTTTGTTTGTTTTTTCCATTCATATTATGTTCCTTATGATCATTCTCATACCTTTGCCTTATAAAATTTATCACCATTGATCTATGCCCACTATTATCCCACACTGAATCTTTTCTAATTCCCACCTTCCCACCATTCACCAAACTCTACAATCTCATCATTTTCCCCATTGTTTTGTTGTTGTTGTTGTGATTTTAATGAACGTTTATAGGAAAGTTTGGGTTTCACTCATTCATTGTTGAACATTTTCCTCCCTCCCTCTCCCTTCTCCTCCGCTAGTCAACAGTGCAAGGCATCTCTTGTTCCAAATTGTTGTCATACATATAATACCTAATCATGTATTTCTTTCAAACAGTTCTTCCACTTATCTGTTCTAATGCAATGTTCATTATCTATCCATTCTTCTATTTTCCCCCGACCTCCATGTCAGTCCTATTTATAACAATATTTGTCCTCTTTTGATTGAGATGTTTCACTTAGCATAATGTCTTCCAGGCTCATGCATATTGTGTAGTGTTTTACAAGTTCATTATTTTTCAATGTTGTGTAATATTCCATTGTGTGAATGTACCATCGTTTTTTTATCCATTTGTTTTCTGATGGGCACTTGGGCTGATTTTATCTCTTTGCCATTGTGTATAATAGCAGCAAATAAACATGGGTGTGCATACATCTGCTTCAGTTTCTCAGTAGTGGAATTGCTGAGTCCAATTGGTATTTCCATTTCCAACTTTTCGAGAAAGTGCCAGGCCATAAAGAAATGTTCACAATCAATAGCTATCAGAGAGGTACAAATCAAAATATCTGAGATATCAGCTCACCCAAGCAACGACAGTAAAAAAACAAATGCTGGTGAAGTGGTGGAGAGATTGGAACTCTTATTCACTGCTGGTGGGAATGTAAAGTGGTACAACCACCACGGAAGGCAGTCTCAGTAATTTTTAAAAGCATAAGTTAATGATGCTGTGTCAGAAATAACACAAATAAAGAAAATCCATAGGTGAATGAAATCCCTAGGTACTCACTCCTTGTGTCACATTGGTTCTTTGTCGTGTTGGTTCCTGCTAATGGGTGAGGATTGCCCATCTTTCTCCCACAGAGCCCCAGGTAGATTGAAAATACCAGAGTTGCAAGGCCTTTGGTTTAGCAATGCAACGTGTGGACTATATCGCAGGCAAGACAAGACCCTTTAAGGAAAGCAGAACCAACTGATATTTATTGAAGATGCTCTTGCATTTACATCAAGTCAGAATGGACTCGAATTGACTTTGCATTTGGTGTCTGAGGCTGTCATCACACAGGAGGTTTGCCCAGCATTCTCCCAAGTGGTCACTGATAACATGAGACAATCAGAGAGATGAGGGCTGTGAGATAGCAGTCCAGCTCTCTACAGAGTAATAGTATTTAGAAGGCATCATTTGTTCATTCATTCCATTGACTGAGACTGAAACTGTAAACTACTGGCTTCTTACATCAACATTTCTAAATCAAGATGGGGAGGACATTTAGAACTTGCTGAAACTCTGTCCATTTCCCTGCTTATATGAATACAGTGAATAAACTTTGTTCTGTGTTTGTATTTATCCAGGAAGCTGTAGTGGCATAGACTGTAGGAGTTGTGCTGCTAACCTAAAAGCATTGCAACTCTGGCGGCCCCACAGGGAGAAGAATGGGGAATCTTCCCTGGTGCAATTACAACCTTTCAGCAACCCTCTGAAGGATCAGCGATGAGTCGGTTCTGTCTTACTCAAAATGTATAAGCCAGCTATTGAGCTCCTCTTGTCAATTTATTATCATACTGTTCTTAGGAAATACAATGAAATTTATAACATTGTTCTGTCCTCCAAGAATTTACAGCGGAATGTAAACGATGTGTGCATTAAATTTGATCACTGAAATAGAAAAAGTAACTAAATATGATTATTTGGCAAGGAGCCCTGGTGGCATAGTGGTTAAGTATTCAGCCGCTGAGTTAAAGTTCAGCCCTTCAAACCCACCAGTCTGCCTCTGTAAAGAGTTCTTTTTGGAAACCATATGGGACACTTCTACTGTGTCCTAGCACATTGATTTCAGTCAAAATAGACTCCATGGAAACAGATTTGGTTTCTTATTACTGCAGAGTGCAGTAGGGGAAAGTGCCAAGAAAGACTTTGTACAGTGTCAGCAATACATAGACCAAGGATTGCCTAAGGTATACTATACCTAGGTGTTTCTCTGTTGTTGTTGTTGTTATTATTATGTGCCATTGAGTTATTTGCAACTCATAATGCCCCTATGTACAACAGCTCTGAACCCTGCTCATTCTTGAGCCAACTTTACTGATTCTGACACACCTACCCCCAGTACTTCAGTCACTAAGTTAATCCATCTCATTGAGGGTCTTCCTTTCTTGTGCTGTTCCTCCACTCTCCCAAGCACAATGTCCTTCTTCAAGGACAGGTCCCTCCTTGCAACATGCCTAACGTATGTCAGACAGAGCTTCAGAATCTTTGCCTCCAACCAAGGAACAGCCTGGTTTCACTCTTTCTAGGACAAACATGTTTGTTCTTCTAGCCATCCATGGTAAATTCGGCACTATTCTCAGGTACCACAGCTCAAAGGCATCAATTCTGCTTCTATCATCCCTAGTCATTGTCCGGCTTTCTGATGCAAAGCAAATAATAGCAAAGACCATAGAAAAATAGCCTGGATTAAGCTCACCTTAGTCTCCAGACTGACATCATTGCTCTTCAGTTCTCTAGAGAGGTCCCTAACAGCAAACTTAGCCACTGCAATTTGTCTTTTGATTTCCTGGCTGCTGGTACCGAGAGTGCTGTTTCTCTGTGCCAGGGTTTAATACAGGCAGTGGCAGTCATGGGAACAAATTTGAGTTTAGTGTGGATAGTGTGATGTTGTGCTGTCAAGTCATAACTGGCTCATAGCTGACCCTTCAGTGGGCTTTCAGAGACTGTAAATCACAAGGGAGGAGACAGACTGGCCATCTTTCTCCCTGGAAGTGGCTATTGAATTCAAACCACATGCTTTAGGCTTGGCAGTGCGGCTCCTTGTCAGTAAACTATCAGAGATGCCTACAACAACAACACTGTGTAGACTGAAAGGAGCTGAGAAATGAGATTGGAGGTAGAGATGTAAATTGAATCACTATGGGCCCCATTTTGATATTGTTATTAGTGCAATCTGTAAAGAAATAACATGGGTGACAAAGCAGAAATAGAAATGAGAGCTTCAAGAATGGAAACACAGGCTTTAAAAAATATTTTGAGAAAATAATAAAGCACATCTAATACACAGAATCCTGCCTTAAAGGAAGCATTCCAGGCATGCATATATTCCATATATTAAGAGGATCCTGGAAAGGAGGCCAAACCCTCCATGCCCCTTGGGAAGAAAGAGGGACTCTGTGGATGGAATCTAACTGAGGTGAAAGGGAAGTGTGTTTTAAAAGCTGAAGACTCAGCTTCTGACTTTATGAATCAAATTACAGGAATTTTATTTATGTGAAAAATTCATGCTGTTGAAAAAGTGAGGGCTCCAAGTTTTCTATAAACAAGAACAAGATGTTCTTCCCAAAAATATATGAAAAGCACATGTTTGACTACCTCCTTTGAGTATTTGACTTGGAAAGAAACATCTTTATTACTTGGGCCTACCTCTTTAATAGCAATATGTCTTTAAAAAGCTAACGGTCTCACCCTATCATTCCTGGGAGAGGCAGAAGAGAGGTAGTTTTAAGGATGATGAGACCCTGATGTTTATTACCAAAAGATTCCAATTACATTCCTTAGCATATTTTGAATAGCAAACTATTTTTTCTTGGTATACGTATAATTATTCATATGCATTGTGTTTCATTCTTATACATAGTAGAGGAGGGTGTTGTTTGTGTGTGTGTTTCATACTTTCCTTCAATGATATCATGTTTCATAAAATCATTCCCATACATTGTGTTTTATAAAATTAATCACCATTGGACTATGCCTACCATTACTTCATCTTTTCAAGTTCCTGCTTGATCATACCTATTTTCTTTACTCCCTCTTCCACCCACCAAATTGTTCTCCCTACCATCCACACCCCTCTGCTCTTACCCCTTCCCCTTCTTGAGCTCCCATACACATTTTACTAGTTATCCTCCTATTTTTTACAATAATGGCCTTATGCAGTATTTGTATTCAGTAGACTGAGTTAGGTCACTCAGCATGAGGCTCTCCAGTCCCTCCTAAGTTATGCAGTATTATTCAAAATCATTTACAGCAAACTATTTTGAGATAGAATTAAGCCTTCTGGATTCTCTGGGGGAGGATGCAAAGGTTATCTTATTCCATTACTCACTGAAAGGTTAAAGGGTTTTTCCCCAGAGATGCCTCAAACGATAAGTACAGAGATCTAAAGAATCTGTTATTTAGAACTACAAAGGGTAGAATTCTATTCATAGTCAACTTGATGGTCATTAACGTTAAGTTTTTTACAACTAACAGATATGTAGTTGCTACTAGTGAAATTACAAGGTAGTTTAAATAAGACTAATAATGAATATTTTAAAAATTTTTTTCTAATTCTTTAATTATATGTATGACTACACAGAATTTCTAAAGAGAACTGATATATCACTTGCTTATGGATTGTTATTTCAGTGTGGAAAATGTTTATCTGTTTTTAGGTCTTTCTGCAAACTAAATTACAGCTACCTATCTGGAGTCTTGTTTACTGACATTTTCCATAGTAATTCTATTGTGCTTTGATCTTAGCAGACCATCTGGCAGCCTAGAGCTGTATTTCTTCAAGCAAGTCTACTATACCTTTGAGTTTATACCAAAATAAATTTGACGAGTGTTCATTTCATAAAATGATCCTTTACAAAATTACATACCTTAATCTTTCTTTCTTGAAGGAGCTGACTCTCCCAGTATATTTTAAAATATGGTTACATTACCAAGAAATTAATTTTGAAGACAGATAGGGGAACACTGTATCAAGTTTACTTTGTTGAGTTGTTAACTGTCTAACCAATACACTTTTATATTTTGTCTTGAAAGATGGACCCTATATTAGCAACATCAGTTCCGGTGTACTCATTGAAGCTGGATAAGGAGTACGAAGTGCGAGTGAGATCCAAGCAACATAGCCATGAAAGATACAGCGAGTTCAGTGAGGTGCTCTATGTAACACTTCCTCATATGAGCCCATTTGCATGTGAAGAAGGTAAAAACAAAACAATGGAGAGGATTAAAATGGTAGCCAACATGGCTTTTGGCAATAAAGAGTTGATGCATCCATATCCTGTTAGAGTGTTGTCCAGGTCAGCATAGATTAGCATCATATGTCAGAGTGGGAGAACTTGTACTCACTATCTGTGAATTAATCCACTAGAAGAACAGAGAGAAGGTTTGACTTCTAAATTAAATGGTTCAGAAAAGATCCTGAAGTTGATGGGAAGCTTAAGAAGGGAAGATACGTTAAAAAATTAACCATGGTTATGTCTGGATTCGAGACAAGGATTCTGAAGTTTCATCTGACATACTCTGGACGTGTTGCAAGCAGGGACCGGTCCTTGGAGAGGGACATCGTGCTTGGGAGGAGGGAGGGACAATGCAAGAGAGGAATATGTTCAATGAAATGGATTGATGGAGTGACTGGGTTATGGGAGTAGGCGTGTTGAAGACAATAAGATTGGCAGAAGATAGAGCAAGGTATGTCGTTATTGTTAGTTATTGCCTTCAAGTCAAGCACAACTCATAGCAACCTTATAAACAAAAGGCCTGAAGCCCCTCTACAACTATTAACATTCATCAAAGTTCGTCGGGTTTCTGGAAGCATGTTTAGGAAGTGGATGTCACTCCTGCTTCAAAAGAGCAAGGTAGAGGGCTGTTGAAAATAGGGTTGCTATGAGTCACTAGTGACTTGATAGCACATAACAACAACATGTCTGAATATAGCAGACTTTCAAGTGACATTTTCCGTTTTGTTTTGGGAGTTTAGATTTTGAATTTGCTTTCTTTCTAAAGTCAATTTCTTTTCCATCTATACTTGTGAAAATAGTTTTTCTAATGTCTCAGAAAGAGAAAGCCTAATATTGAATCAGCATAGGTAGTAAATTGCAAGTACTTTTTTTCAAACATTTAGGTGTGGCTTTTCCCTGAAGCAAGGCTTCATAGGTAGTACACTAGGTCTGGTCAGGACATCATAGAACATTATAAGATCTTACATAGAATGACAAAGATGCCTAAGAGTTGAAAGAATAAAGATGAGATCTAAAAATTCAATATAAAATATATCTTTGTTTTAAGATATTTAATTTCTAAATTAAGTTGTTGTTGTTGTTGTTAGGCACAACTGAGTGAATTTCAACTACAACAGAATGAAACCCTTCCAAGTCCTTACCATCCTCACCGTCATTGCTGTGTTTGCATCCATTGTCACAGCCACTGTGTCAATCCATCTATTTGAAAGTCTTCCTCGTTAGCAGTGCACAAGCATGATGCCCTTCTCTAGGGACTGGTCCCCCCCTTACAACATGTCCAAAAGTACATAGCGTGAAGTCTCATCATCCTTGGTTCTAAGGCACATTCTAGCTATTCTTCCTCCAAACCATATCATCATTCCAAGACAAGACAGTTCATTCTTCTACCAGTTTGTAGTACCTTCAGTATTCTTTACCATCACCATAATCCACCTGCACCAGTTTCTCTTTTGTTTTCCTTCATCATTATTTTCACATGCATATGAGGTCACTAAAAATTCCATGGCTTGGGTCACATACACCTTAGTCTTCAGGGTAACAACGTACCCAATCCAGTAGTAGTTCAAAAGAAGCTTGCTTATCATTGAACAGTGTTATCACTTCAAGGGAAAACTAGCAACAACTCATCTCCACTTAAAACAGAATGCTTCCAGGGTTATATGAGGAGTTGAGGTTGGTTAAGAAAACAGTCATAAGCTACTGGTAAATTAAATTTGTGTTTCTATATTTACTGTACAAGTAGAATATTATGATACTAAATTTGCAACAACATGAAAATTCCTAGAGCATCATTGTTTTTAAAAACTCTGGTTAATAAGACTGCTTGTTTAAAAGAATATTTGATACAGTTCTGGTTTTAGAAAGACAATTGCACATACATATACTTTAAACTTATTGTGCTGATATTTAAATTACTTACTAAGGACTTCTGAAAATTGGCTTTCCTTCTGTGTTTAAAATAATTAGCTCTAGATATGTGCTATGTTCTTGAATATGTCATCTGATATAAAATTATAAAAAAAGATACAAGATGTTTTTCTGTCTTCTAATTCTTTACAATAAATGTGATATTTCCGTGGGGTAGTTTAATAACCATTATTTAATTAAAAGAGAATATTGTTAAAAATATATGATTTCAAAAAAGCAACATTAACGGAAATTCCAGGTATCTTTTAATTGAGAAAAAGGTTAGCCACTGGCATTGAGGTGACACTACTTGGAATTAGCCCCAAGGTTGGTGAGAGCCCCTTGTTCTTAAGGAATGAAGCTGACATATTCTAACAAACTCCAGAATCTTATAGAAAATGTTCTAAAATCTAAAGACTGGAGCCCAGTATTAATTATCATCTACCAAAGGATTGTTTTTGTTTTGTTTTGTTTTTCTTTTTTTATTATTAAATTTTATTAATTTTAATGAACATTTACAGAGATTTTGGGTTTTCATCCATTCATTGTTGCACTATTTTCTCTACCCTTCTCCTCAGTTCATTCTTCTTTTTTATCTCCCCCTTTTAAGTCTGTTTTAAAGGATTTTTTTTTAAGTTGTAAAATAAGTGTTGGAAAGAAAGAGAGAAGAAGGAGAGGTGTGACAGGGAAAAGGAAGGAAAGTCGCAAAGAGACAGACCCAGTGGGAATCATCTGGGCAAAGCAGCATGCTGACAGGAGCACTTGGACACCTAATATGCATAAAAACGGTTTGCTCGTAAACACAGTTTGTGTATAAACTGTGATTTCTTTGTTTTTTAATCTTTTTTATAGGAATGCTTCAATTCAATAGAGGGAACAGAATTTTTTTGTAGAAGATATTCCTTAAGTCCCTGGCTTTTGTTTCAGTAGTCATCAAACAGAATCACTTGCCTGCCTAGAAAATTTAAAGTTAGGAAAAAGATTTACGTGAAAAGGAAAGCAAAATATATATTTGACTTCAACTATTTATACTTCTGTGAGAGAAATGTTATTCTTTCATATTTCAGATGTCCGTTTTCCATGGTTGTTAACAACTATCTTTGGAATATTTGGGCTAGCGGTGATGCTCTTTGTATTCATATTTTCTGAACAACAAAGGTATGCATGCAATGTCTTCTTTATTATCTTTTTTCCAGTTGTGCAATTAGATTTCATTGTGTATTTCCAGCTATTATCTGTTATTTCCATGTTTGTTTTTTGTTATGTGTCGAGTCACCTGTGACCCTTAGTGGCCCTATGTACAGAAGGTCTGAACCATGCCCTGTCCTGAGCCAGTCTCACTGATTCTGAGATACCAACCTCCATTGCCCCAGTTACTGTATCAGTCCATCTCATCAGGGGTCTTCTACACTGTCTCTCCACCCTTCCAAGCATAATGTCCTTCTCCAAGGACCAGTCTCTCCTGGACACGTGTCCAAAATAGGTTAGACAGAGCTTCAAAATCCTAGCCTCGAAGGAGAGACTTGGATTCACCCTCTCCAAGACAAACTTTCCTGTTTTCTTGGCAGTTCATGGTATGTTCAATACTCTTTCAGCACCGCAATTCAAAGACATCAATTCTTCTTGTCATTCTTAGTCATTGTCTGACTCTCTGAGGCATAGCAAGTATTGCAAAGACCATGGCCTGGATTATGACTAAAAATTTAAATTACACCCAAACATTTTTCTTCTAATTATACATTTATCATTTATATAAAACTCAACCTGTCCTATTTATCACAGAGAATTTAAAAATGTATGGTGGTGATCCAGGGGGAGATAGAACCCTCACCTTCCAGGTAGGACCATGCTTTGAGATTCCCAGACACAAAATTCAAGCACAGCCACCACTTGTCTGTAAGTAGAGGCTTATATGTTACTGCAAGTCTGAAAAGTTTCCAGCAGAGCTTCAAATCTATGTAATATTAGGAGGAAAGTCCTGGTAATTTACTCCTTAAAATTAGGCAGTGAAAATTCTGTGGATCACAATAGTTCTTGTGCATGGGTTGCCATGACTTTCTAGATTAGTAATGAGAACTTGGTTGGGGCTGCATAGGACATTAAGTGACCTGGACTGAACACTGTACATGCCTTGTGATGTGTACCTCCCTAATAAAGCTGTTATCTGTGAGCTGCCTGTTCACTTCAAATCCTGAGCAAGCAGGCCTATTTATTTCAGGACTGCATGTGATCACTGAATCAGATACATTCCTAATGCACAGGCTGTGTTTCAAGTACACTAAAGCAGTATGCTAACACAATTACCTGTTCAGGCTCTAAAGACTTCAGGGCCTACCAACTTGGCATAAAAGTCACTGTGTTGTGTACCATCAAACCAGAAGTGACCTAAGCTGACCCTCGGCAGGTTTTCAGAGGAAGTTAATCACACGGGAGGAAATTACCCCCTTTTCTCCATTTGATTGCCAATCTTTTTCCTATAGGGCAGCTGGTGGCCTCGAACCCCGTGCATGCCATCGAGGTTACTGTAGCTCAGCTTCTTGCTACTGGGCTACCAGTAATGAAAAGGCTAACTACTAACATGTACTTAAATGGCCCTTCTTCAAAGAAGAAAGGCACACATAGCTAAGTTAATCACTATCCATTTGGGAATCTTTGCTTATTGAAATTAGAGTCATGTTGCATTTGTACATGTTTTTGAACATTTCAAATACACCTGCTCATCTGGGAGCTCTAGTAACCTAGTGGTAAGAAGCTGTGCTGCAATTCCAAAAACATACAGTTAAAATCCACCAGCTGATTTATGAGGAAAAGATAGGCAATCAACTCTTATGCAATTTAGTGCTTCTGAATATCCACTGGAGGGTCAGCTATGGCTCAGTTCAAACTCTATGGTACACAACAACAACTCTTCACCTCCTAATTATCTCATCTGACTTTTTACATTTATAATAGTAAAAATATTTATTTTGTGTACTAACACATGTCTGATAGTAATGAATGCCAAGATGTAAGGTGAGATAAATACTGGCTCCTCTGGCAATAGAGAGCTCTGCTGGCTTAGTGGTAAGGCATTGTGCTGCCAACCCAAAGTCACGGTCAGTCAGAATCCACCAGCTGCACTGTGGGAGAAAGATGGACATTCTCCTCCCTTGTCATTTACTGCCTCTGAAAACCAGCTGGAGGGTCAGCTATGGAGGGTCAACTTGATGGTATCTAAAAACAAACAAAAAAACCCCAGTTACAGTTAAAGTTGTATGTCACCTTGGCAGAGCCGTGATTCTCAGTGGTTTGGTAGGTATACAAGGATTTAAATTGGCAGTTATAAGAGTGTAATTTAGCAATTCTATATAGCAATTCTATAATTTAGCAGTAAGAACTATAGTCAGCTTGCATTTTATCATCTGATAGAGTCGTCCTTTTGTATCATTCTTCTGTATTGTGTGAAACTGGCATTTCACACAATGCCAATTTCCCAAAGTAGCCAGGTCTCTGAAACCTACCCATGTCAATAAATGGTAAATGGGTATAGTTATTTAGGAATACTGAACCAGGTAACACAGCAGCAAGACAGAGATTTTGGAGTCAGGCACTCTAGGTTTGAGCTCCAGCTGTACCAAGTATTGGTGCCTAATTTGAACACATTCCTTAAATCATTAAATTTTTCTATGTGTGTAACGGAAGGATAATTTCATCTGCCTCCCTGATAGTTCTAAAATAATGAGTCATTTTATTGACTAAAAAGCATTATGGGAGAAATACAAACAGAGGTTAAGAAAGTCGGTTTTTATTTAAATTAACTTCAAGTGAGGATTTTTACTGGTTTTGTTCTTTTTTTTTTCCCCTTACCATTTCTCTCTATAATTTGCTGTTTAACATTTCCCTTTTCTTTATTATATTTCAGTTACATAAAGTATACTGTTATTGTTGCTGTGTTCCGTAGAGTCAGAACCGACCCATAGCTGACCGTTTGGTGGGTTTTCAGAGGCAGTCAATTGCATGGGCAGAGAGTGCTTATCCTCCTGCAAAGCAGCTGGTGGCCTTGAACGTCATGACTTCGGGATAGTAGCACAGTTTCTTGTCACAAGGCCACTAGAGCTCCCTAAAGTATACTAGTGTACTAAAATAAGTAATTGTATCACCAATATTTTATCTTTACCTTTTGAAATAATTGACTGTAATTTTGAATTAAGTATATCAGACCAAAATTGTCTTTGTTTTCAAGGATTAAGATGCTGGTTCTGCCCCCAGTTCCAGTTCCAAAAATTAAAGGAATTGATTCAGACCTTCTCAAGGTAATAATAAATCTACCTAAACTGTAGATTGTTGTTGAGACGGCATTATTTTAAAGAGATATGAAGAACACAGTCTATGTTGAGAGCATTACTTTTTTTTTTAAATTCCTTCTCATGGCAGAAGTTTTTTCAGTATTATAGCTTTTACTAGTATTAAAATCACCGACTAATGCATTTTTCTTATTATGTGGGTTTGCTATGATTTTTCTTATTATAACTATAATAAGTCTCTGAATTCTATTTGCTAAATCAGGTAATTATGGTAAGTTTCTTTTAATAGCTTTCCATTTTTTCTGCTTTCCAGGAAGGAAAACTAGAAGAAGTAAACACAATCCTAGCCATCCATGACAACTATAAACCTGCATTCTACAATGATGACTCTTGGGTTGAATTTATTGAGCTAGACATTGATGACCCTGGTGAAAAGACTGGGGGATCAGACACAGACAGACTTCTAAGCATTGACTCTCAAAAATCACTTCCTATCCTTGGGGCGAAGGATGATGATTCTGGACGTACCAGCTGTTATGAACCTGACATTCTGGAGTCTGATTTCAATGCCAGTGACACATGTGATGGTACCTTAGGGGTGGCTCAGCCACAGAGGTTAAAAGGGGAAGCAGATCTCTTGTGCCTTGACCAGAATCACAATAGCTCGCTGCCTGTTGATGCAGGTCAACAGCCCAACCTCACCCTAGCAGAGGAAATTAAACCAAGACCACTTCTTATTGATGGTACTGAGTTGGCTCATCAAGGTCAGCTCAGCAATCTAAATTCACTGGCAAACATCGACTTTTATACCCAAGTAAGTGACATTACACCAGCAGGGAGCGTGGTCCTTTCCCCAGGCCAGAAACTTAAAGCAGGGATATCCCCGTGTGACATGCACCCAGAAGTTGTTTCGCCCTGCCAAGCCAAATTCATCATGGACAATGCCTACTTCTGTGAGACAGATGCCAAAAAGTGTATCACCGTGGCCCCTCACATCCAGGTTGTACCACGTCTGGAGCCGAGCTTTAACCAGGAGGACAGTTACATCACCACAGAAAGCCTTACCACTACTGCTATGAGGTCTGGGCCAGAAAGAGTGTCCAGTTCTGAGATGCCTGTCCCAGACTATACCTCCATCCATATAGTACAATCACCACAGGGCCTCATCCTCAATGCAACTGCCTTGCCCTTGCCTGACAAAGAGTTCCTCACATCGTGCGGCTATGTGAGCACAGACCAACTGAATAAAGTCATGCCATAGCCCTTCCTTGATTTCTCACAAGTATCATATTAAATGGTAAAGAGTTGGTCAAGGCATGAATGCTTAAACCAAAACAATGTTTAAACCTTTTGGGGGAATAAGGGAACGTGGATTCTAAATGCCTTTCCTGAAATGTCAAAACATGATATTAAAAAGAAAAAAAAAAAAGAATGCTTAATCAGATAGATAATTTCCTGCTGTTAACTGTAAATATCTTAAAGAGTTGTCTCCAAGGCTGTTTAGTAGCAGTGATTGTCTTGTTATTGTGGGTGTTAATTTTGTGATAGTAAGCATTGAATACCTATGTTTTTAATGTATAGTGAATAGATCATGCTTTTTGAAAAAGCAAAAAAAAATCAGGTGGCTTTTGCAGTTCAGGAAAATGGAACGCAAATTACATAGCACAGACTTAAATTTTTTTTAATAATTGGGAACCAAAACTATAGATAAGAAGGCAAAATAGTTTGGATACCTAAAACATTTATTTTGACATAAAAATTGATAAAGATATTTTTAATAATTTCAACGTCAAGCATGGCTATTTTATATTACACTAACACTGTGCTGTAGTTGAAGATGGCCCATCTAAAAGAATGTAACAACTACAGTGTAAAGTTGGCCTCATGCTTTGATTAAAGAAAAGCAAACAAGTTAGTTTTTTACAAGGCCCTTTTGATACCTTCCCAAAACTCCCTAAACAATTCTACAAATGACTGTAGTAACCTTCATTACTGGAACATACTCATCTGAATTTTTAAACAACTATTCATTCATTAGTTTGGAAAACTCAAATCTTTGCAAAAATCAACCAAAAAACAAACAACAAAAAAGCCCTTTCTTCACCAAATTTCCATTCATACTAAGAAAGCAACATGCTAAGAGATGGGATTCAAGCTAGGTCCTGATTACCAGGATGCACATATGGTCATAATTTTAGTACATGTAGCTTGTGGAAGGTCCACCCTGTACCCTCTGCAGCTGTATCTCTTCAAGCACAATTTGGTTTCCTATCATCGTTTTCTAAGAAAGGAATAAGATACAGGAAGCATTTTATAAATTCAAAGCAGGTTGAAATGAAGTTAACCAGCTTATGGAACAAAAAGTTCAGGAAATACAGTTTTGTTTCTAAGTTCAGGAAATACAGTTTTGTTTCTAGTCTGACTCCTTATTCATGGCCACAAGAGAGAAGAGAAACAAGCTTCTAATCCCCTCAGATAAGTCATAATTTACTTAAGTCAATATTAGAACCCTCCTTCCTCACCGAACATTTGCTAGAATTTACTTCCAATAGTAAAGAATTTACTAATTTTTCTTTTCCAGCCACCATCACTGCCCCCCAAATAGGGGTGGTGCTTCAAATTGTAGGTAAACAGAGGGAAAGGAAGGGCTCTAATTTTGAAATGATTTCTTGATCCCAAAATAACCTAGAGCATCAGAAGTGCTCTCCAGAAAGTCCTTCAAAAAGAGAAGAATCAAATATTGCAGATGAATGCTTCTCATTCTAAGTATTTTTTTAAAAGGATAAAACTTTAGTTTTACCTTAAAGAAAACTGTATTTGCCATTCAGCATAGATCTTTAAAGGAGGCAAGCTTAATGGCCGGTAGTTTTAAATGCCCTTCCTTGTAGGAAGGACAGTGAAAGACTAGAATTGGGTGTTTAGAGTTCAACACATTTCTCTGTCATAGATGTCTAATAGATTTTCTGCTATCTTGCTGCTATGGTTTTCCTCCAAGAGCTACATAATTTCGTTTCATATGAAATGTCATCAGTGCAGAACGTAATTCAATTGAAAGCTCTGTGTTTGGAAGAACTTATCTTACCATTTCACAATAGGCTGACAACATTTCTATAGCCAAAAATAGCTAAATACCTCAATCAGTCTCAGAATGTCATTTTGGTACTTTGCTGGCCACACAAGCCATTATTCACTATTATGACTAGTTGTGTCCTGCAGTTTATATTTAACTTTCTTTATGTCTGTGGATTTTTTCCCCCTTCAAAGTTTTAATAAATTTATTTTCTTGGACCTCTGGAGATTTTTGTTCTTTAATAGTATCCATGGAAGCAGAGAAAGCAGCTCCCGGCCTCTACTATTTGAAGAGATAACCAGTACAAAAATATTCTGCTGGCTTTCCTGGACTGTGTCACCTCCTCATGCTGCCATTCCCTGGGGAAGGAGACCTATAGATGTGTGTGTGTGCGCTCACATGCGTGTAGTGGGGATGAGTAGTGTCGGAGCATTGTCTTTTTTTTTAAATAATAGTTTATTATACTTTATTTTGTTTTTATTGAAAGTTTGCAAAGCAAATTGGGATCCCTTTTGACAATCTCTACACAGACTGTTCAGTGATATTAGTTACATTTTTCACCATGTGTGTCCCATTCTCGTTAATCCCATTTTGGCTCTTCTGTTTCTAGTGCTCTGCTTTCCCTGCACCCATATCTTCTCCTCTGTGCTCTCCAGTAATTGTTGACCTTTGAGCTTTGTTTTCAGATGACACCGTTTTAACCTTGAGTTGTCATCTGGCCCTCTCCTCTTCCATTTGCATCAACCAAACCAAACCTTGTGCCATCAAATCCATTCCAACTTGTGATGACATATGTATTCAGAGTGAAACTGTATCCCACAGGGTTTTTAATACCTACGATCTTTCAAAATTAGGTCAGTAGGGCTTTATTCTGGGCTAACTAGGTGAATTCAAACCACCAACTATTTGGTCAACAGTTCAGTGTTTAACCATACATGCTACCAGAAACTTCAATTGACATAAAATCCAAAACCCTAATGATAGTAAGTCAATTCTGATTGACAGAAACCCTCCATCAGAGTTTTGAGGCTGTGAATCCTTATAGGAGGAGACTGTGATACTGCCCTTTCTCCTGCAGCTAGTGGATTGGAACGCCCGACCTTTATATTTGCCTGACATGTTACACACGCTGCCACTAGGTCTATTGTCATGGGAATGGTTAAGTGAAGATTGGGTGAGGAACTAGGTATGTAGTCTGTGTGGGCACTTGAGGAAGCAAGAAAAGTATGAGACTGGCTCCAGCTGGGTAACTGCTGAATTATAAGCTCTTGTGCAGATTCTGGGTCCTGAGATGTGGGAGTACAGGTGTGGAACAGATGAGCGTATTTAACAACTATTGCTGCATCCAGCTGAAATCCAGCTGCCACAAGTTTTCCACAATGCTAGAGTGTTTGTACCAAATACACAGAGTAAAAAGCCTCCATCTACTGCTTTCTCACCTTGAGTAAGCCATTACCTGAAACAAAAATAAGTTACAGCCTCAACATTTCCTAGTTCCATCTTTGGAAATATATTTTGGAAAACCAAATTGTCTTCTTTCATTATGCTATTGGGACATATGCTGTCTCAATATTTGTTGTTGTTGTTGTTGTTGTTGTTGTTTTTATATGCAGGTGAATCATCCGCCACCCATAGTGACCCTATGTACAGCAGTTCTGAACGCGGCCCCCTCCTGGGCCAATCTCACTGACTCTGACACACCTAATCTCATTGCCCTAATTGCAATGTCAAACCATTCAGGGTCTTCCTTTTCTACACTGTCCCTCCATTCTTGCAAGCATGATATCATTCTCCAAGGACTGGTCCCTCCAGGCTACATACCCAAAGTATGTGATACAGAGCTTCAAAATTCTTGCCTTCAAGAAGAAACTTGGTTTCACTTCTCCAAGACAGACTTATTTGTTCTCCTAGAGGTCCATGGAATGTTAAATACTCTTCTCCAGCACCAAAACTCAAAGACATCAATGTTTCTGTCATCCTTAGTTATTGTCCAGCTCTCTGATGCATAGCAAGTAATTGAGAAGACTATGATCTGGATCAGGCAGAGCTTAGTCTCTAGACTGACATCATTGCTCGTTAGCTCTCTGGAGAGGTCCCTGACAGCAGACTTCCCCAATACAATTAA
Organism: Elephantulus edwardii; assembly: GCF_000299155.1. Lineage (NCBI taxonomy): Eukaryota > Metazoa > Chordata > Mammalia > Macroscelidea > Macroscelididae > Elephantulus > Elephantulus edwardii. The sequence goes on from NW_006399829.1 coordinate 9,720,064, forward strand.
TCTTTTGATTTCCTGGCTGCTGGTAAGTATTGGCTTACAAAGTTCATATACATAGTGTTTCATACTTTTCTTCATTCACATTATGTTTCATACAGTCATCCCCATGCATTTCCAGCCATGGTATTTTCATTCACTAGCTATGCACTTGACAACTGGACAATGAATAAGGATGACAGAGAATAATTGATGCCTTTGAGTTTTGAGGTTGGAGAAGAGTACTGAATTATCAAAAGAACAAACGGATCTTGAAGAAAGTGCCACCAGAATGCTTCTTGGAGGCAAAGATAACAAAGCTTTGCTAACATATTTGCACATGTTGTTTGGAGAGGGTCTTGGAGAAGGCCATGTGATGATTGGAAAGGTGAAGGATTAACAAAAGGGAGGAAGACTCACAACAAGGTGGATTGACACAGTGAATGTTGCAATGGGCTGAATTAGGTCAGAGATGATGAGGATGGCACAGGATAGGAAAGGGTTTATATCTTTTGTTCATAGGGTTGCTATGAGTTGTACTTGACTCAGTTGCACCCAATAACAACATACCAAAGCAAGGAGCATTAGTGATATTGTGGTTAAACACTTGGTTACTACCCCATGTCAGTAGTTCAAGTCTATCACTTGTTTTATGGGAGAAAGATGTGGCAGTCAGCTTCTGTAAAGGTCAGGCTTGCAAACCCTTTTGTTAGTTCTACCCTCCCTATCAGGTTATTAGGAGTAGTCAACATCAACTTATTGACAACAGGTTTAGGTTTAAGGTTTATTTTTTTCTTGGGGGGTGCGGTATTTGTGTATCAGAACACTAAATGTCCTTTCCTCATTCCCTCATTACACTTGCTCACTGACTGCTTTTAAGTTAATTTTGATACACAAGGGCACTCAATCAGGTTTTTGAGCCTGTAAATAATAACAGGAGGAGACTGCCTGTCTCCTGCAGAGCCACTGGCAGACTATAACCACCAAACATGTGCTCCTTATATCCTGTTTAAAAAAATGTTGTTGTTGTTATTGTTGTGTGCCATCGAATTTCTTGCGACTCATAGTGACCCTATGTACAACAGCCCTAAACC
>NW_006399829.1:9722725-9725290 GCF_000299155.1 Elephantulus edwardii
AAGCATCCTTGATTATGGCAATTCGAGGTTTGAATTTGTTTTTCAGTTCCTTGAGCTTAAGAAATGCTGAGTGAGTTTGGCCTTTTTGCTTTTCGAAATCCAACTCCTTGCACGTTTCATTGTGATATTTTGCTTTCTCATCTCATGCTGCCTTTTGGAATTTTCTGTTCAGTTCTTTAGTATCTTGAATTCTTCCTTGTGCTTCTGACATCCACTTTGGTCTTTTCTTCCTCTTCTGTCTTTGTAATGACCGTTTGCACTCTTCCTGGATGATACCCTTGATATCCTCCCACAACTCATTAGGTCTTCACTTATTAGTGTTCAAGGCCTCAAACCTGTTCCTGAGATGGTTCTGAAATTCAGGTGGGGTTTTTTTGGTGTTTTGTTTTGTTTTGTTTTAAATAAAATAAAGAACCTAAAAGTTACTTAAATCAACTCTTTAATTTTAAATTCAAGACCCTACCTAATTTGTTCCATTTCTTTGTCATACTAATAGTTAAGAGATGCTAGTAAACGGCAAAATATCTGAGTTTTTCTTGAATATGGCCAGCACACTTGGGGAGGTGGGGAGTCCTCACAAGAGAAGATGACCCTCAACCAGACACATTGACACAAATGAAATGTCTATGGGATTATAATAAAACATATTGATACCAGCAGCATATAGTTTCCAAGCCAAACCAACTTCCTAACCTGCCCAATATGAATTTCCTCCTATTACACTTGAGCTCGCACTCCTGGACAAGGAGAAAAATATAGCTCATGGACAATCATATAGACGGCTCTGAAGACTGCTGCTTGGGTTGCCATAATGACTTCCCTAAAGTACAAATCCTGGTGCTGCTTCACCCTACGTCTTCTGATCTTGCGTACTGTATATGTAGGTGGGGGCCATATTACTGAATATCTATATATCTCTATCTCTATCTCATCTCTCTATCTCTATCATCTCTATATATATTTGAACTCTGGTAATTTAGTGGTTAGGAGTGTCATTGCCAACCCAAATGCATGAAGTCCGAATACACCAGCAATTTTGCGCAAAAAAAGATAAACCATCTCCTATCATGTGAGTTATTGCCTCTGAAAACTTCTAGGGTCAGCTACATGCCAATTCTGACGGCAAAACTGAAGGCATGCACTTCATTTCCACCAGCTGCTCCATGGGAGAAAATGGGCAATCTCCTCCCATTTTATTAACTGCCTATGAAAACCCATTGGAGGGTCAGCTATGGGTATACACACACACACACACACACACACACACACACACACACACAGAGACGACCCCCTTGTGGTCAACTTGGTAAGGAGTTGCACTGGCAACACAAGGCAGGCATTTCAAATCCACTACTTGCTTTATAGGAGAAAGATGAGCAACCTCCTCCCCATACCATTTACAGACTCTGAAACCCTGCTGGAGGATCAGCTATGAGTCATAACATCACATATGTAGAGAGAGAGCGAGATGGATGAATATATAGATAACCACAACAACATATACATAGAAAATTATATATATATGTATATGTATATGTATATGTATATGTATATGTATATGTGTATATATATATTCACAACATATATATATATACATAAAACTATATATATGTACATATTCATAACTTATATATTATAAAATTATACATATATAACCACAAAAATACTATTAAGCCACAAATGTGCCTCAAAGATCATCAAGGTGGCCCAGGGTGAGGCAACATTTTTGTTACATGTAATCATGAGTCACAGCTACTTAGTGATAACTAACAACTGTTAAAAAAACCAACAACTAAACATTTATATACTTCCTAAAAAAATCCCTACTTCTGCAGCACATGCATTAGCATTTGGGGAGAGCTACCAGAGTTAACAGTGGAAAGAAAGTCTGATGCAAACAAAATTTGCAATGAATTTCAGATGAATGTGGATCTGAAGGAAGCAGCATTGTGTAATGTTATGAAACTCTCACTTTCTCAAAAATAACTTCCTTTTAAAAATAAAAAGATAAAGCGTTTATATGGTTAACATAAGCACAGACTCTTTGCATCCCAACTCTAGTGCAGTGTCTTTTTTTTTATATACTGAATGCCATTTTTCTAAGGGCTGGAGGCATTAGCGCATTCATTATCTCCTCTGTGACAGTGGTTTCTTGTTTCCTTACTGAAACAGACTAAATTTCACTCCTCTTCGGCCAGAAGACAGGGGAGAATGATTAACATGTGGGACTCACCAGCAATTACTAATTCTCATCACATAGGTACCCCCTTTTTTCTGAACTCAGAATGTGACAACATTAAGAAATGCCTATATTACCTTTGAGTAATAATGAGGAGGAGCATAATTTGTTGTGAAGCACAGAGTAATAATTATAATTTCTTAGACAAACATGACTAGTTCTTTTTTCTGTTTGCTAAATTAAAAAGAAAAAAAAATCACCCAATACAACTTTGACTAGATTGTTACATCATAATTCCAGGAAGTGGTGTTTTCATTGTCATTTGTTTCAAGAAACTTTTTCATTTCATTTTTTATTTCTTCTAGTACCCGCTCATGTTCAAGCAA
>NW_006399829.1:9728670-9737659 GCF_000299155.1 Elephantulus edwardii
AGCAATGGATAAGCCTCGCCCTGGGAAAACAACCTTCATGATCATGGTATCTCCCCTGCCAGGTAATTATAAATAAATAAATAAACATACATACATACATACATAAATTCCACAAAATATTTGACACAAGCATTTATAATTCATTTCCAATTATATAGTCAATTAATATTTGTTTAATTGATATATTAATTTAGTTATTTTGTTGTTATTGTTGTTGTTGTTGTGTACCATAGAGTCCAAACACACCCATAGTTGACCTTCTGGCAAGTTTTCAGAGGCGATAAATTACCCAGGAGGAGATTGCCCATCATTCTCCCACGGAGCAGCTACATACATATATTGACACATTTTATCATTGACATTATGGATATACCACTTAAATGACAGTAAGGGTCCATATAAAAGCACCTAAATTTGGTGTATTTTGGAAACAACAAACATTTCCCATTATTTTTTTAAAATCATTTTAAGATTTACAGAGATAGTCCTTGGTTTTAGTCGGAGATCCTTGATCCACATTGATTTTTGTGTATGGTGCAAGTGTGGATCTTGCTCAAGTTTTCTGAAGACAGTTTTCCAATTTTGACAACATCATTTGTTAAAAAGGTTGTCATTTCCCCACTAAACTGATTTAATCTCATTGTAAAAAATCAGTTGACAATAGGTAGATGGGCTGATTTCTGGGTTCTCAATTCTATTCTATTGATCTATGTATCTGTCATTGTACCAGAACCACACTGTCATGACCACCACGGCAGTGTAATAGAATTTGAAATCAGGGAGTGAGATGCCTCCTACCTTGTTTCTCTTTTTAAGGAGTGCTTTGATTATTTGAGATCTCTTTACATTCAAATGAAAATGGAGATTGCTTTTACCATCTTGTTGAAGAAAGGAATTGGTATTTGTATTGGGATTGCAATGAACTTATAAATTGCATTTGGTAGGATTGTAATTTTCACAATACTGAGTCTTCTTATCCAAGAGTAAGGAATATTCTTCCATTTCTGCAAATCTCTTTTTGTTTCTTATAGTAATGTTTTATAATTTTCTTCATATAGATCCTCTGTGTTTCTAGTTAGGTTTACTCCCATTTATATAATCTTGTGATTAGCTGTTGTGATGGGTATTGTTTTCCCTAGCTCCAGTTTTGTATTCTCTTTGTCAATGTAGAAAAAAATCCAGTTGATTTTGTATGTTGATCTTGGATCCTACGACTTTGTTGAATTGGTCAACTATGTCTAGTAGTTTTCTCACTGAGTCTTTAGGCTTTTCTAAGTATACTCTCATATCATCTGCATATAGAGATTATTTTTCCTCCTCTTTGCAAATTTGGATACCTCTTATTGCCTTATCTTATTGCTATCACTAAAACATCTAATACAATACTGAATAGATGATAGTGGATATTCTTGCCTCATTCCTGTTTCCAAAGGGAATGACTTTAATCTCCCTACATTTGCATATATGTATTTTTACTACATTGAGGAAATTCCCCTCTAATCCTAGTTTTTTTAGTGTTTTATTCAGGAAAAGGTGTTGGATTTTGTCAAAGGCCTTTTCTGCATCAATTGATAGGATAATATTGCTCTTGTTCTTTACTTTGTTTATGTGATGAATTACAGTGATGGCTTTTCTTATATTGAACCATCTTTACATACCTGTTATGAATCCCACTTGCTTATGGTGAATTATTTCTTTGAAGTACTGTTGGATTCTATTGGCCAGGATTTTATTCTGGAAATTTGCATATATGTTCATGAGAGATAGTGGCCCATAGTTTTCTATTTTAGTAGGGTCTTTACCTAGTTTTGGTATCAAGGATATGTTTGCTTTATAGAATGGGTCTGGGAGAACTCCATCTTTTTCTATTCTCTAAAATGGTTTGTGTAAAATTGGTAACAGTTCTTCTCTGAATGTTTTATAAAATTCATTTATAAAACCAACTGGTCCAGGACATTTTTTGGCTTGAAGTTATTTTATTACCTTTTCAATTTCTTCTTTTGTAATGGATCCGTTCAGGTGTCTTAAATTTCAATTTGTGTCATTTTAGGTAAGTTGTGTATTTCTAAGTATTTGTCAATTTCCTCCAGGTTTTCATATATTTTTTTATATATAGTTTTTCATAATATTCCATTTTTAGCCTTTTTATTTTAGTTGGTTCTGTTGTTATGTTGCTAGTTTCATCTTTATTCAGATTATTTGTGTCTTTTCCTTTGTTAGTTTTGCTAGAGGTTTGTCAATTTTATTGATCTTTTCAAAGAACCAACTCCTAGTTTTGTTGATAGTTTCAATTGTTTTTCTGTTTTCTATTTAATTTCTTTCTGCTCTAATTTTTATAATTTTAGGTTTTTTTAGAGAGTGTCAGGTTTTCTTGCTGTTCTTTTTCAATTTGTTTGAGATGTTGGATTAGAAACTCAATTGTAAATTTTTGGCTGCTTCTTTATGTGTTTGGTTATTGGTATAAATTGGCCTATGATTACTGCTTTGTCTGTTTCCCAGAGGTTTTCGTAAGTTGTGTTTTCATTATCATTTGCTTCAAGAAAATTTTTAGCTTCATTTTTTAATTCTTCTAGTACTCACTCATGTTCAAGCAAGGTGTTGTTCAGCTTCCAAATGTATGGGTTTTCTCCTTTATCCTCTTGCTATTAATTTCTAATTTTGTAGCATTGTGGTCTGAGAAAATACTTTGTATTATTTCTATGTTTTTTAATTTATTGATGCTTGTCTTGTGACCTAAGATATGACCTATTCTGGAGAACGTTCCATGCACATTGGAGAAAAAGGTATACTGTGCTATTGGGGGGGGGTGCATTTATCTATAAATATCTATGGGGTCAAGTTGTTTTATAGTGTGGTTTAATTCTTCAGGATCTTTGTTGAGTTTCTTTCTCATAGTTCTATCTCTTCTTGAGAGTGGTGTATTCAAGTCAACTACTATAGTATTGTTGTCTATTTCTTTTTTCAATTTTGTTAATGTTTATTTTATAACAAACAGTACCTTCAAGTTGTGATATTGGCAAAGAACACTGAATATTCTACAGACTGAATAAAGAACAAACGTTATTGAAAGGAGAAAAATTACTGTTCTCCTTTCAACTTAAGATGGTCAAACTTTTTCTCACATAGTTTGGCCATGTTGTCAGGAGACTCTAGTCCTTCGAAAAGGGCTACATGCTGTGAAAAGTAGAAGTTATGTAAAAGAGAAGAATACTCTCAATGATTGATGCAGTGATTACTACAATGTGTTTGAATATGGTGGAGATCTTGAGGATGGTGCAATATAGGTCAAGTATTTGATTTGTTGTTCATACAGTCGCTATGCATCATAGTTGACTCAAGGTCGCATAACAGCAACAGAAACATCATGACTAAGTAGTAATGAATTAATGTCCTATCCTTACCACATTTAGCTAGTTAAAAACCTGTATTTGGTGACTTTCACAATTTATTTTCGCTTTTCTCATTTTCTCAGTTTTATACCTCTTTTTTAGCCGTTTAGACAAAATTATTCCACTCATTTCTGGTTTTCATTTTTGATCTATTATATGTTAGTAAATTTTTTTCTTTCCATTTAAATAGTTTCTAATACATGCCTTTTATTCCTTCAGTCCCAGCACCACCCTCACCATAGGGTGATTATGTAGTAACATCTCCTGGATAGGGTTCAGTGACTCTCATCTGTCCAACAATTATTTAACTAATTATAATAATCTGAATCATTATCATGTTTCATTCTTAAATGGAGAGGCCACTGAGTTGGTTGGTATTGACACATGTTGAGGTTTATTCAAAGAGAGTAAAAACCTAAAAAGTTGAACTAACTCTGACGTTATTAGTTGCATATAAAATATATGCTATATACATCATGAAGGAATAAGGAGCCAGATGGAGAGGAATCTAGATGAGAGGCAAAATTACATTCCATGCACCTATCAGTTTTTCATTCTCATGCTTTGCTGTGGTCCAAAGCATAGAGTTGCACTGCTAACCAAATGGTTAATGATTCAAATCCTCCAGCAGTTCCGTGGGAAGAAGTTGGGCAGTCTCTTCCTATTAAGATTTATAGTCTCAGAAACTTAAAAGATAGTCATAGTGAAGCTCAGAATTGACACAAGGACAGTGGGTGGTGGTTATGTAAAACATAAAGAGTACTACTTAATATGCACATGTTTTCCTTTTTATTTTGTGCTACTGACAATACGTTATCAGATACATGTAAATAAAATGACAAAAAAGATAACAATCATGATGAGAAACTTACTTCTTTCAGAATTGAGGAATCAAATAAATATACAATAAGCATCTAAAGAATTTTAATACCACCATTAGCAATCTTGTTTTAGTAGGTTTACATTTAACTTTGCCCCTAAAAATATATACTGTAAATCAGGGTTCTGAGAAAGAAAATTTTTGGACAAAATGGTTTGGGTTGACATTAAACAAAACTATCTATTAAAGGCATCTTCCCTCAGGGAAGAAATATCTTTTCTTTCATGTTAGATTTTCATTTTTCCACTTTATTGGTTCTGGGGGTATTAAAAATATATCTATAGCAAGGGGCAATTCAGTCAAATGCTACACTCTTGCTTTGTGAGTAGCAGTTGGGGTCTTATAATCTTTGAATGGCCATCTAAGATGCAGCTATTGGTCTTTATGTATCTAAAAAACAAAAAGGAAAAAAATGACACCAAAGACTCACAAAGACTTTTGTCACACTTGCCTATCTAGAGACCAAAGAAACTAGATGATGCCCCTAATACAGCTTATCATTAGATTACACAAATTAGAATGGGGTAGGGAAAATGTAAAATAAAATTCAAATTCCTAGAGGAAAAAAAAAAGCCAGCCTTACCAATTACCTAGGGAGCTCTGGTGTTGTACGTGGTCTGTAGGTAATTGCACTGTTAGTTCAAAGGCCCAGTCTCACCTATGATTCAGATCCACCCCCAAACAGTTCTCAGGAGAAAATTGAGCAATCTCCTCCCGTATGATTTACAACCTCAGAAACCAAATGAGTCAGCTATGAGTCAATCATGACTCAAAGGCAATACATTTCAGTTTTCTTAGTTCTGCCCTGGGAAACCCTTTAAACTTGGAATTCAAACTTCTCCCACATATCACCTACCAGCCAAAAGACAGAGAAACTAACAAAATGAAAAGTACCACCTATTGAGCACTGAGTCCATCTAAACAAACCTAATGACCAACATCTACCCTAGACCAAATGGAAACAGAACAACCAGAATAGAATAATGAAAAATACAACAAATATTAATGGAAAATACCTATGTTGGTGGTGTTGTTTTAGGTGCTATTGAGTCAAATACAACTACTATTTGTGACCCTATGAATATTACCCCTGAATCATGCCCTATCCTGTGTCATCCTTATCATCTTTGGCCACACTAGAGCTCATTCTTATAATCATGGAATCAACTCATCTCATTGAGGATCTTTTTCTCCTTTCTTGACCCTACACTTTTCTGAGCATGATGTCTTTCTCCAGGGACTGGCCCCTCCAAACAACATGCCCAAAATATAAGATAAATTTTCCCCATCCTTCCACCTAAAGAACATTCTGACTGTACCCTCTCCAAAACATTTGTACAGCCTTTTGGAAATCCATGGGATATTTAAAGCTTTTTTCTAGCATCATAATTAAGAAGTGTTGATTCTTCTTTGGAGTCTTTATTCACTGTCCAACTATCAGATGCATAGCAAATAATTGAAAAGACCATGACTTGGATTAGTTGCATCTTATCTTTAAAACGACACCTTTGCTCTTCAGTACATGGGGGAGGTCATTGAGTGCAAACTTTTCCAGTGCAGCACATCTTTTGATTTCATGACTGTTTGTACTAAAGTTGTTGATTGTGGATTCAAGTAAGATGAAATAATTGACAATTTTTATCTTCTCTCCGTCTATCATGATATTGTCTACTGGCCCCGTGGTGATGATTTTTGTTTTCTGGATAATTAAATGAGAAACTAAAATTTTCTCCAAAATCACTATAAAATAGTCTTCTAAAAATCTAGCTTCTTTTAAATTTATTATTTTCTGAATTGACCTTTTTGAGATTTATGGAAGGCATTCATGTGGGGAAATCCAGTGATGACCAAGATGTTCATGTGGAAAAAAGAGGTAGCCAGTTTCCAAGTTGGGCTGCTGGTTCTTGACCACTAACTTGTCTAGAAAATAGAATCCAGCCAGATTTTTCTGGTGGTGCCACCAAAGGGTATTTGATCAAAGCATATTTTCATTGTTTATATCTATTTCATTTTAGCTAACTGCAGCATCTAATAAAATGGTTTTTTTAAAGAAACATTAACTCTCAGTAGTTGTATCCTTCACCTTCAAAGATTAACATATGTGGTTTAAGTTATACAATAACTTATTCACCTACCAAACCTTCAGCATCACTAATTAATCTGGTAGGAAGACAACAAAGAGTTTCTAACAGAATTATAACTTACTAAATCCAGATAGTAAAAAATAAAATCAAAGGAAAAGTCAGTGATGCTTTGTTAGATGTGGTGGTAGAAAATAATAAAATTTGTTTTTCCTGGTAGTTGTTGTTGTTATGTAGCATTGCTGCAACCTATAGCAACTCTATGTACAGCAGCTCTGAAGCCTGCCCTCTCCTGAGCTAGTCTCACTGATTCTAACACACCAACTCTCATTGCCTCAGTTACTCTATCAAATCCATCTCCTCCAGGGTATTCATCTCCTGTGCTGTTCCTCCACCCTTCTGAGCATGATTTCCTTCTCAAAGGGCCTGTAATAGAATTCAGATCTCCTTACTAAAGTTCTATGCTGCTTTATCATTTAAACTAGACAGATTGTTCCTAATGTATCCTTTCTGATAATTTCACTGTAAGTCAGTTCTGACTTCAGTCCAATACCTCTTTTATTTTTTTATTTGTTTTCCGTTTTCATTATTATCATTACCTTTTATTGTCAGTATCTTTAGAAATCAGACCTTTGTCATTGTGAGTTGTCCCAAGAATGATAACATCAGCAAATTACAAGCCGCAATGTTGAATTCAATATATATTTCTAAGTGGTGTATTATTGAGTCAGAAGTGACCCATAGTTAACCTTTCTACAAATGTTTAGAGGCACGTTAATTGCATAGGAGATTGCCCATCCTCCTCCCAAAGAGCAGCTGGTGGATTTGAATCACACACCTTCGGGACTGCAGTGCAGCTTCTTGAAACTAGGCTATGAGAGCTTCCTGATAATATTTATCCCCCAAACTAGGTTCAATACCCTTAAATGTAGTTTGTTGTGACTTGAAAATCTCTTAAATCTGTTGATGTTAGATGTCATTAAGTTGAGTACAACTCAGAGCGACCTGATGAACAGATCTGAAACCTGTCTGCTGTTGTTGTTATGTGTCATCAAGTTGCCTACAACTCATAGAAACCCTAGGTACAACAGCTCAGAACCCTGCTTTATCTTGAGTTATTTTTCATTGTCTCTGACACACTATTACCCGAGTAACTGAGTCAATCTATCTCATCCAGGGTTTTCCTCTCTTATGCTGTTCCTCCATCCTTTCAAGTCCCTTTACAAGGATTAGATCCTCCTGGCAACATGCCTAAAATATTTCATCTCACACTTCAAAATCTTTGTTTCCAAGAAGCACCTTGGTTTCACCTTCTCTAGGATGGACCTGTTTGTTCTCTTAGCAGTCCATAGTATATTCAGTACTTTTCTTCAGCACCACAACTCTAAGGAATTGATTCTTCTTGTCATCTGTAGTCACTGTCCAGCTCTCTGATGCATAGCAAGTAATTTCCAAGACCATGTCCTGGCTCAGGTGTATATTAGTCTCTAGACTTACATTGTTTCACCTCAGTACTTTGGAGAGGTCCCTGACAGCAGGTTTTCCTAATACAGTCTGTCCTTTTATTTCCTGGCTGCTGGTACCAAGAGTGTTGATTGTGGAGCCAAGCAAGCTGAAGCAGTTAACAATCTCAATCCTTTTTCTATCATGATGCTGCCAATTGTCCCAGTGATGAGAATCTTTATTTTCTTGATGTTGAGGACTACCAAAATATGTGAGAAGAAATTTCACCATCCTTCCTTCTAAGGAACATCCTGACTACACTCTCTCCAAGATGTATTTTTACATTCTTTTGTCAGCCCATGAGATATTTAAAGCTCTTCTCTAGCATCACAACTCAAAAGCATTGATTTGTATTCTATTGTATTTATTCACTGTCTAATTATTATATGTTGTTGTTATTAAGTGTCATCGGGTTGAACATGACTCATAGCAACCCTATGAACAAAAGGCCTGAACCTGATTATAACTATCACTGTTTCTCTAAGTTCATAGAGTTTCCAGAGGCATGTTTTTAGGAAGTGTATGCCACTCCTGCTTCCAAGCTTATCTTAACCTGGGAGCTTCATCAAACACTCTTGACCATGGCTAACCATTATGGCATTTGACGAATCAGTGGTACAGCATTCAGCATCACAGCAACCCTAAGTTACTTCAGTATAGCAAATTGACAGACCAGTGCTGTACCACTTAGAAGACTCTTAAGTCTCAAACACAATTAACACCAGACTGAAGATATACACAGCAAATTATTTCCATGAAACTGGAAATATTAGTTTTATCCTATAGTTGTTGTTAGGTGCTGTTAAGTCAAATACAACTTATAGTGATCCTAGAAATAGCAGATCTGAACCCTGTCCTATCTTGTGTCATTCTCACAATCTCTGATACATTAGAGCCCATTGCTGTAGCCATGGTGTCAATCCACCTGATTAAGGGTCTTCCTCTCCTTGGCCCTTCCTCCACCTTTCCAAAGATTATGTTCTTCTCCAAGGAAAAAACTCTCCTAGCAACATACCCAAATTATACAAGACAAAGCTTTGCCATACTTGCTTCCAAGATACAATCTATCTTGACTTTCTCCAAAACATATCTGTTATTTTGGCAATCTGTGGGATATTCCATACACTTTTACAACA
>NW_006399829.1:9738159-9740740 GCF_000299155.1 Elephantulus edwardii
TTGATTCAGTGATTGGGGTAACCAGGATGGGTGTATCGGAGATGGTGCGATTGGCACAGGACAGAGCAGAGTTTAGGGCTTTTGTACATAGGGTCGCTATGAGTCGAAAGTGGCTAGATTGGCACATAACAACAACAACAACAGTATTGAATATACCCTGGACTGCTAAGAAACAAACAGATCCAGCCTGGAGAGGGTGAAACCAGGCTGCTCCTTGGAGACAAAGATTCTGAAGCTTTGTCTGACATGTTGGGCATGTTGCAAGGAGGGACCAGTCCTTGGAGAGGGACATCATGCTGGGAAGTGTGGAGGGACAGCACAAGAGGGGAAGACCCTCAATTAGATGGATTGACTCCGTGACTGGAGTACAGGGGATAGGTGTGATGGAGACAATAAGATTGGCTCAGGATAGAGCACAGTTCAGAGTTGTTGTACATAGGATCACTATGAGTCATAAGTGAATCCATGACACAAAACAAGAACAACAACAATCCTTATTCATTGTCCAGCTTTCAGACCTTAGTCCTCAAACTAACCACATTGCTCCTAAATAATTTGGAGAGATCCTTGACTGCAGATTTTCCCAGTGCAATACATCTCTTGATCTGTGATTGCTGGTGTCAAGTGTATTGATTGTGGATCCATGTAAGATGAAGTCGTTGGCAGTTTCAATCTTTTCTCCATCTGACATGATGCTGCCTATTGATCCAGTAGTGAGAATTTTTTTCTTGATGTTGAGATGAATTCCATATTGAAGGTTCCTTCACACAGTCAAATGCCTTTGCATAGTCCATAAAGCACAAATAGACATTTTTCTGGTATTCTCTATTCTCATGTGGGATCCAGTTTCTATCGGCAATAATGTACTGATGCCACCACTTCTGAATGTTTACACCTCTGGTAGTTCTGCCATACACAGATGTCTATGTCTAGATGTCTTTGAATGACTGTCAGCAATATTTTGCTTGCATGCGATATTATTGATTTTATTAGATAATGTCCACATCCTACTGAATCACCTTTCCTGGGAATAGGAACAAATATGGATCTCCTTCAAAGAGTTGACCAGGCAGCTGTCCTCCAAATTTCCTAGCATAGAATTGTGACCATGTCCAGGGCTGCATGTGTCCTTTAAAACATGTTAACTGGTATCCCATTGGTTTCTGAAGCTTTATTTTTCACTAATGCCTTCATTGCAGTTTAAACTTGTTCCTTCCCTACTCTTGGCTCTTATCATATTAATAATAATAATCAATTGTGTGAAGATTAAAAAAAATGTTCTTTCTGAGTGTTTGAAGCAGTTGGAATCTAGAAGGTAGGTATTTTAATTTAATTAACAGTCTGCTGTGCGCTGGAAGCCTCTTGTTTAAACCAATTAGGACTCAGTCAAAACTGGTAGATGGAAAACTAGGGAATAAAGAAAGTGCAGTGGAAAACAGGAAAGAGTAAAATGGGAGTGGGGAAGTTGGTTTGGGTGTGAAGACTGATTTACTATTAGAGGTACAAACAAAACTGCCAGTGTGTTGTATTTGGGGAGAACATTGTTCTAATTAGTACAGCACTTGTCTGTCAGTTTGCTGTACTAAGATAACTTGTGGGTTTCTGTGATACTGAAAGCTCTGCCACTGTTGTGTGAAATGTCACAAAAGTTACCCACTGTGAACAGGCTGTAGTAGAACTCCTACATTAAGACAGGCTAGGAAGCTGAATTGGCCATTCACATCTTAAATAACAGGATTCTGAAAATCCTATGAACTATAGAGGAGAGCAGATAGTTGAAGTATTAGTGGTAACACATTGAGTAGAAGTCAGCCAAAATAAGGAAAAATAATGACAAACATCCTCTAATAATTGGAACATGGAATGTACACAGTTTGAATGTGGGATCATTAAAAACATGTGAAAAATTAGATGGAACACATGAACATAGACATGAACAGGAATTAGTGAACTGAAATGGACTAGCTTTGGCCACTTTGAAGGAGATAATCACATGGTTTCCTATAATGGGAACGACAAATAGAAGAATGGTGTTGAATTCATGATCAAAAAATCAATTTCATGTTCTATCCTGAAATAAAATATTGTGGTTGATAGGGTATTTAAAATAAAATGTATGCATACAAAGAAGATTTGTTAACTTGACTATTATTCAACTATGTTGTTGTTGTTGTTATGTGCCATCAAGTCGCTTGTGACTCATAGCAACCCTAAGTACAACAACCCTAAACTCTGCTCTGTCCTGTGTCAATCACACTGTCCCCAATACACCCATTCTGATCACCCAAGTCACTGAATCAATCAACCTCATAGAGGTCCATTTTCTCCTGTGCTGTCCCTCCACCCTACCAAGCATGAAGTCCCTTTCTAAGGACTGATTCCTTCTTGCAACATGTCCAAAGTATGTTAGACAGAGCCTCAGAATCCTTGCCTCCAAGGAGCTGCCTGGCTTAACCCTCTTCAGGATGAATTTGTTTATTTTCCCAGTAGTCCATGGTACCCTCAACACTCTTCTTCAGAACCAAAGCTCAAAGGCATCAATTCTCCTTCTATCCTCCCTAGTCATTGTCCAACTCTCTGA
>NW_006399829.1:9743914-9753849 GCF_000299155.1 Elephantulus edwardii
AATGGTGATTTTACATATGGACCTCACCTGATGGGCTGCAAAAAAAATCACTTAACTAAATTGTGGAAGAAATTATTGGAGAAGCTCAATATCAGCAGTCAAAATTACCCCAGGGGCCAACGCCAACTGTGGGTCAGACCAACAATTACTCATGTGCAAGTTCAAATTGAGGCCAAAAAAATGAAAATAAGCCCACAAGAAACAAAATATGGTTTTGAATCTATTCCATCTGAACTTAAAATCATGTTAAGAATAGGTTTGAATCATTGAACACCAATGATTGAAAAACAGATGAGCTGTGGAATGATATCAAGGATATTATCCATGAAGAGAGCACAAGATCATTACAAAGAGAGAGAAGAAGAAAAAATTGAAATGGATGTCAGAAGAGACTCTGAAAATTGCATTAGAATGTTGGGACAAAAACAAGGGGGAAACATGCTGAAGAGAGGAAGAGAAGAATTCAAAGGCAGCTCAAGAAGACAAAGCAAAGTAGTATAATGGAATGTACAGAGAGCTGGAATTGAAGAATAAAAACGGAAGGGTTTATTCTGCATTTCTCAAGGTGAGGGAACAGAAAAAAAAAATAAGCCTAAAGTCAGAACACGGAAATATTTTATAGGCAATATATTGAATAACCAAGGAATCATCGAAAGAAGGTGGAGGGAATACAAGGAGTCGCTGTACCAAAACGAAGAGACTAACACTGAAAAATTTCATTTAAGCAGAAGCCAATGGTAATGAAAGAGGAAGTGGAAGCTGCATTGAAAGCATTGGAAAAAAAAATAAGGCCCCAGGAATCAATGTGATACCAATTGACATGGTTCAATTAACAGATGCAGTCTTGGATGCACTCACCAGTCTATGTTAGGAAATTTGGAGGACTGGTGTCTGACCAGGGGATTGCAAAAGTCCATATATGTTCCCATTTCCAAGAAAGGTGATTGAAAAGACACTGAAAATTATTGGAAAAATATCATTAATATCACATACAAACAAAATACAGCTGAAGACAATTAAAAAAAACACATAGAAGAATACATAGGTAGGAAACTGCCAGAAGTTCAAGCAGGATTGAGTGGTATCATTGCTATTGTCAGATAGATCCTGGGTGAAAGTAAAGAATACCAGAAGAGTGTCTATGTATGCTTATTGTCTATATAAAGGCATTTCACTGTGTCAAACAAGTCAACGCAAAGTAAGGCTATCTGAGAACAATGGGAATCCCAGAGCACCTAGTAGGCTTTTGTAAGAACAGAGTAGGGAATATTATTGTTTTCTGTTATGTGTGGTCCAGTTGACTACAACTCTTTGCACAATAGCTCTGAACCCTGCACTATCCTGAGACAATTTCACTGTTTCTGACACACCTACCCTCATTACCCCAGTTACTGTGTCAATCCATCTCCTCCCAGGTCTTCCTCTCCAATGCTTTCTCTTCACCCTTCCAAGCATGATATACTTCCCCAAAGACTTGTTACTCCTGGTTACATGTCCAAAGTATGTGAGATGGAGCTTCAAAATCCTTACATTCAAGGAGCAGCTTGGTTTTAACTTCTTCTGGACAGATCTGTTAGTTCTCTTGGCAGTCCATGGTATGTTCAATACTCTTTTCCAGCACACCACAAGTCAAAGTCATTGATTCTTCTTCTGTCATTATTTTCCAGCTTTCTGATGCACCCTGGTCTGAATCAGGTATGCCTTAGTCTCTAGACTGACATCCATGCTCTTCAGCACTTTGGAGAGGTCCCTGACAACAGATTTTTCTAATGCAATTTGTCTTTTGATTTCCTGTATGCTGGTGCCAAAAGTACAGATTGTGAAACTGAGGAAGCTGAAATTTTTGACAATCTCTAGCTCTTCTCCATCTATCATGTTGCTGCCAATTGACCTAGTGGTGAGAAACTTTGTTTTTTGATGTTGAACCTCAATCCACATTATAGAATACAGTCCTTGACCCTCTGTAGCAAATGCTTCAGTCTTTCCTCAGTTTTAAAAAGTAAAGTTGTGTCATCTGTATAACACAGGTTATTGATGACTCTACATCCAATTGTGATACCGCATTTCTCTTCATAAAGCCCAGCCATTTGAATGGAGACAGAATGCATCCTGAGTGAAAAGTGGTGCATCCCTGACACATTCTTCTTATTTTGGAGCATGCTGTGCTTCCTTGCTCTGTTCTGATGACTGTCTCCTGGTTCAAATATAGATTTCAACAGAACACAATCAGGTGTTCTGGGATTTCCATTCTTCTTAAGGTTAGAAGCGCGTCAAGGTTCTATGCTCTCTCCATACCTATTTAGTCTGTATGCTAATGAGATTATTTGAGAAGGTCGACACTATGAAGAAAAATGTGGTATCAAGATTAGAGGAAGACTCATCAATAACCTGCAGATGACACAACCTTGCTTACCGAAAATGAGGAGGACTTGAAGCATGTTTTGCAAAAGATAAAAGAATATAGCCTTCAACTGTCTAAAAGGAATATATGATTAGGTATTACTGGCATGGCAAGAGTTCAGAAAAAGAGCTGCATAATAAAGTCATTTGGGGGTGGAGGGCTCTATAACAATGAAAGAACTTTATCCCCCAAGGAAAAAAGCAATCTGGGATGGGGGGGGAGGGCAGGGAGGAAAAAGTGCAACAATGAATGATTGGAAACTGAAGTTTCATTAAACTTTCATGAAAATCTCAATTTTTAAAAAAGAACATAGCCTTCAATATTGATTGCCTCTTAATATCAAGAAGACAAAAATTCATACCTCTGGACTGATGGGAAACATCATGATAGATGGAGAAAATATTGAGGCTATCAGCAACCTCCTCTTACTTGGATCTACAATTGACATCCTTGGTAGCAGCTGTCAGGAAATCAGGAAATGTATTGTACAGGGAGAGTCTGAAGTAAGGAAGTTTGAGGATGAAGGTCCATCTGATTTAAGCCATGTATGCATCTTTATGAACTTTGATAAATGACAATAGTTATAGAAAGGCTTCAGGCCTTTTTTCATGGGGTCGTTATGAGTTGTGCTCAACTCAATGGCAATCAACAACAACATGCATTTCAGAGCTGGACAATTAATAAGCTTGACAAAAAGAATTGATGCCTTTGACATGTGTTGTGGGAGAAGAGTACTGAACATCCATTCCATTGACTGCCTAAAGAACAAACAAGTATGTCTTAGAGAAAATACAGCCAGAGTGCTCCTTGAAGGCAAAAAAGATATGTTGCTAGAAAGGTCTATTCCTTGGAGAGGGATGTGATGCTCAGAAAGGCAGAGGGTTGGTGGCAGGAAAACTTGAATGGGCTGCCGTGACCTCCACCTCTTTCTGCTCTGGTGGGCCTCCTGCCATAGAGGACGAGGACTCTGAGGAGCAGCAGCAAGGTCTTTTATCAACACACTATTCTCTTCACCACAATGTTGGTCGTCTTTGTGAGAAAGTAGCATCAGGAGGCTATACAGTGCAGCAACCAAATATTGCAGCAGTTTCAGAGTTAACTTTTTGACAGTGTGAACATTTTGCCAAAGACCTTGAAATGTTTGCATGGCACACAAAAAGAAGCACAATTAACAGACGACGTGAAGCACTTAGTCTGGAACAGCAATTCACCGCTGAACCACATCACAGAGAAAAGTGATGAGGTTGCACAGGTCAACCAAGAACAAAAGGCAAAGAAAAAAAAAAGTTGGAGAATGGAAATAAAGAGTCAGGAGAGCCAGCAGAGGCTGAAGTAGTGGAAAGCAAAAATCAGACTGACAACCATTTGGAAAAGCAGTCTAGCAGGTAGAGTCATGCAAAAGTGCTTATTGTCACAAAAATGTGTTGACGTTTTAAGTGAGATTAGGGAATAAATCACCAAGAGCCTTTTTGTCCTGTATTTTCTAAGTCACTGACTTAAAAAACTGGTTATGGTCTGCTGCTTGCCATCTTGTGGTCTGGCTTGACGACCTGCACAGCAACCAATCCAGAAAGGAGAATCAGCCTCATTCTCTTGCTCAGCATGTCAGGCTTCTCTAGTGGTTCTGCTGTGAAGAAAGTGGTTTGGCAGCTTCAGCCAGAAGCTGCGCTCAACTGCATGAGGGTTACCCAGGCAGATGCAGATTTGAAACAATTCTGTCTGCAGAACGCTCAACATGACCCCTTGCTGACTGGATTATCTTCAAATACCAATCCCTTTAGACCCCAGAAAGTCTGCTCATTTGTATAGTAAAATGAATCTTTCAAAGGTTTCCTAGACCACTCTTATGAACCAGTGAATATTCAAAGGAGAGCTAATGTGAATACTGTACAAAAGCTTATCCCCTACAAGTGCCACACTGTATAGACACAGAGTTTGTCAGTTCTTAACATCTGCCTGTACATTTTAGTGAGTTTTTATTTCACAAGGGCAGTCGTCATTTTATGTACACTATCATATAATAAAGTACTTGTTATTAAAAAATAATTTGAAAGAAAAGAGGGCACTTATGCAAGATGCTCTCATGTACATTAAAAAGGCATTGTCTAGGAGTGGTTTATGTTAAAAATAGTATTTCTTAGAATTAATAAAATTATTTTAGCAATTAAATAAGAAAGGCAGAGAGTTGGTAAAGGAGAAGACATTTGACCAGGTAGACTGATATGGTGACTACCAGAATAGGCTCTAATGTGTCAGGAAATACGAGGATGGTACAGGATAGAATAGGGTTCAGATCTTCTGTTCATAGGGTCAGTATGTATCATACTTGACTCGATGACACCTAACAACAAGAACTGATTTACTGTTTTAAAGTACAATGACCAATTTATTAATTTATTAGTTAAAAATTTTGAGTCATTAAAATGTGTGAATTTGAACATAGGTATGATAATATTGTATGGGGAATATAGTCTCTGCTCTGGTTTCAACTAGAAAAACAAATGAAAGAAAATGTTTATCTTCATCATTTTCCCTTCTAAGCCCAAGAAGCTATATCAAAGTACTTCTTTGAAAATATTCTTTCTTACATTTCTGCATTTAAATTTTTTTCCCCCTGTTCTCAGCCAGGAGTGGCTGATGTATTGCTCAAGTCCAGGGAATGCCATTCAAAAGTTAGACAAGAAGAGAGTGACCAGAGCATGGTTTGCACAGCATAGGAAGTCAGTTCAGGAAATAAAGGAATCCTTTGCATACAGAAAGTAAGTGTATCTTTATTTGGGAGGTTTTTTACTGTTGTCCTTATGTGCTGTCGAGTTGCTTGCAATTCATAGCAACCCTATGTCCAACAGTTCTGAAGCCTGCCCTGTTCTGAGCCAGTCTCACTGATTCTGACACATCTATCCCTATTGCCCTAGTTA
This sequence comes from Elephantulus edwardii, assembly GCF_000299155.1. NCBI lineage: Eukaryota > Metazoa > Chordata > Mammalia > Macroscelidea > Macroscelididae > Elephantulus > Elephantulus edwardii. The sequence goes on from NW_006399829.1 coordinate 9,749,234, forward strand.
CTGTATCAGTCTACCTCATTTGGGGTCTTCCTCTCTTGCACTGTCCTTCTAGCCTTCTGAGTATGATGTCCTTATCCAAGGATCAGTCTCTTCCTGGCCACATGCCCAAAGAATGTGAAATGAAGCTTCAAAATCCTAGTCTCCAAGGAGAAACTTAGTTTCACCCTTTCAAAGATAGACCTTTTGATTTTCTTGGCAGTCCATGGTATGTTCAATATTCTTCTCTAGCACCACAACTCAAAAGCCATCATTCTTAGTCATTGTCCATCTCTCTTAAGCATAGCAAGTAAGTACTAAGACCATGGAATGGATCAGGTGCACCTTAGTCTCTAGACTGACATCATTGCTTCGCAGTATTCTAGAAAGGTCCCTGATAGCACATTTACCTAATTAAGTATGTCTTTTGATTCCCTGACTGCTGGTGCCAATAGTGCTATAATGTTGACTGTAGAGCCTACCAAGTTGTAACTGTTAATAACCTCAATCTCTTCTCCATCTGTTGTGGTGTCATACTCCATTCCTGATTTTGATCCATGAAGTGTTTCCTTCCTCTGTTCTGACAACTGCCTCCTGGTTCATATGTTCTAGAATTACCGTTTTCCTCAAGTTTAGTCACAATTTGTTGTGATCCACACAGTCAAATGCCTTTGCATAGTCAATGAAACACAGATAGATATCCCTCTGGTACTCTTTGCTTTCTGCAAAACTCCATCTGACATTGGCTATAATCTCTCTAGTGCCATGACCTCTTCTAAACCCAGCTTGCATTTCTGGTAGTTCTCTGTCAATTTACTGTTCCAGTCATTTCTGGGTAATCTTCAGCAGGATTTTGCTTGCATGTGATACGAGTGATATTGCACAATAATTTCCACAATCTGATGGGTTACATGTTTTTGGAATGGGAATAAATATGGATCTCTTCCAGTCAGTTAGTCAGGTAATTGTATCCACATTTCTTGGCACAACCTGGTGAGCACATCCAGGGCAGCATCTGTTTGTTGAAATATGTCAATTGGCATTCCATCAATTCCTGGAGATATTTTTTTCCAAGTCCTTCAGAGAAGCCTGAACTTCTTCCTTCATCACCATCGCCTATTAATTGTATGTTCTTTCATTAAATTCTTCTGTGTCAGCCAATTCTTTTTGGTACAGTGAATCTATATGGTTCTTCCATCTTCTTTTAATACTTCCTAGATCATTCAATATTCTGCCGATAGCATCCGTAAGTATTGCAACTCGAAGCTTGAATTTGTTCTTTGGTTCATTAAGCTAAGGCTGCAAGAGCTCAGCCTTTTTTATTTTCAGACTCCCACGCTGCCCTTTTAAATCTACTCAGCTCCTTAACATTCTGATTTCTCCCCTTTGCTTTGGCTTCTCAGTGCTCTAGTGCAATATTCAGAGACTCTTCTAACATCTATTTTGGTCTTTTCTTCTTCTTCTGTCTTGGTAATGATTTTTTGCATTCTTCATGAATGATATTCTTGATATCCTTTCACAACTCATCTGGTCTTCGTTCATTAGTGTTCAAAACTTCAAACCTGTTCCTGGGTTGATTTTTAAATTTGGGTGGGACAGAATCAAAAGTCAAGTTTTTATTCTTGTGGATTTTATTTGAGCTCCTTTAGCTTTAATTTGAACTTGCATATGAGTAGTTGATGGTTCCACAATCAGCACTTGGCCTAGTTTTCACCGCTCATACTGAACGTCTCCAACAATCCCTTCTGATTCCTGTGCATTCCATCATGTGAATTTCATGTGTATAGTCTGTGTCTATGTTTCTTATAAAAATGATTTGTTATGAATAAATAATTGTGCAGAATTCTATCATTCTATCCCAAACCTCATTTTCTGTCACCAAGTCCATGTTTTCTGATTACTGATCGTTCTTCCTGGTTCACAACTTTTACATTCCAGTCACCCATTATTATTAATGCATCTTGGTTTTATGTTCTACATTGATTTCTAACTGCAAAAGTCAGTAGAAATGATCTATTTCCTCCTCTTTGGCTTAGTTACAAAACAAAAGTTAAATTTGAAAGTTCAACAACTTTATTTATCTGAATACTTTAAATAACAAAAGACACCTAAAAAGTTCTGCTAGACCTTGATCCATTGCATTTGTGAAGAAAGATTTCTTGTAAAGTTTTCACGTTCTTGTACATTGATAAGAAGAGTTCATAATTGCCATTTGAGTCTACTGTATCTATTTTTCTAGAAATAATTTTATCTAGATTTTCTACTTCATAAAATATTTTCATCTGTTATAATAATTATGTATATTCTCTCATTCATCTCATTCAAATTAATGCACTTTCTCCATTTTTTTCTAGTTAAACTCAACAGAGGCTTATACCTCAAGTTTATGAAAAAGAATCTATTTTGGGGGTTTTTTATCAATTCTAATTTTGTTATTGTTACTGTGCTACTGAAACAATTTTTTATCTTTGTTGGTATCATTCTTTCATTTTTATGATGCTACCTTTTCTTCCCCAACCTATTGAAATGTTTCTTTTGTTTGTTTGTTTTGGTTCATTTTACTTTAATTATTTTTATTTTATATTGATTTGCATATAAAATTCATATACATTTTATTTCAATCATATCCATTGTGTTTCACACATTCTTTTATTATGTTGTGGCTCATACAGTCATTCCCATATTGTGTTTTCTTTGTGGGTTTAGGGATTTAAAAATATTTTTATTTTGTATTAATTAACATACAAAATTAGAATACATTAAGTTTCACACCTTCCTTTCACACTGTTTCATACACTTATTGTTGAACATTATGTTTTATAAACTTAATCAACATTGATCCATGTAATCACCATTGATCCATGGCCACCATTATCCCACTATTTCAGGTCCCCACTGGATCTTTCCTAATTTCTTCACCTATTCTCTCTGCCCTATGACCTCCTGATTCCTATCCCCATTTAGTCTACCTCTCCCCTTTGGACTTTTGTACACATATACTAGTAATCCTTTTATTTTTACAATAATAGTCTTATGCATAATTTGTCCTTATGTGACTGAATTAGTTCACTCAGCATAATGCTCTCCAGCTTGTCCATTTATACAATATTTTATGCAACATTGCCTCTGAGTGCTGCATAGTATTCCATAGTGTGAATGTACCACAATTTCTTATTCCATTAGTTTGTTGATGAACATTTGGGTTGTTTCTATTGCCTTGCTATTGTGAATAACATGGCTATAAACATTGCTGTACAAATCTCTGTTTGTGTCTCAGTTATGTTTTCCTCAGGGTATATTCCTAGTAGTGGAATAGCTGGGTCATACAGAATTTCTATGTGCAGCTTTTTGAAGAAAGACCAAACTACCGTCTATATTGGTGGTACCACTTTACAATTCCACCAACAGTTTATGAAAGTTGTATTATCTCCAACATTTATTGCTTTCTGGCCCATTAAACTTTGCCACTGCTACTAGAGTGAGATGATATCTCATTGTGGTTCTTTTCAATGGTTGGTTGACTCATTTTCAACCTTTCTGGTTTAAGTAATAAAAGAACTTAAAGACTTCTCTGAATTTTGGTCCCATGTTGTTGTTGTTGTTATTTTTAAGTGTCATTGAATTGAGTTCAACTCACTGAGACATTATTAACAATAGATCTGAACTCTGTCCTATCCTTTGTCGTTCTTATTATTCTCAACACATTTGAATCCATTGTCACTGATACTGTATCAATCTTGTTAAGGATCTTCCTGTCCTTTGCTCACCTTTCCAAGCATGATATTTCTAAGGAATTACCTCTCCTAACAGCATATGTGAAATGAAGCTTCACCATATTTGCCTGCAAGGAACACTCCAGCTAAACTTTTGTCAAGATTTAATTGCTTGTCCTTTGGAAAGTCCATGGGATATTAAGCACTCTTATTCAACTCAAATGCATCAGTTCTACTTCTGTCATCCTTAGTCACTGTCCGGTCCTAATAATATGTATTATTAGGCAACTGCAAAGACTGTGGCTTGAATCAGGTTGACCTCATGTGACATCATTGCTTTTCAGAATTTTGGAGCAGTCCCTAATAGTAGACTATGGTTCCACAGTTAGTATTTATAGGCATTGTCCTACTTCACAGGAGAAAGATGTATCATCCTGCTTCTGTAAAGATTACAGCCTTAGAAACCCTATGTTTAGTTGTTGTTAAGTGCTATGCGCCAAAATTAAAGATTAGTAGGTGCAGGAAATGTTTCCCTTCTCTTTTGTACTGCCCTCGTGTACACTTTTTTTTCCCTTCCCCTCACGCATCTGATTACGTTCACAGTATGCTTACAGCAACTGGATATGCCCAACTCAATACCACTTCTAAGCATGAAGCTGTCTGAAATTACATATCAAGTCATCTCAAGAAAATATTCTCAGAATAAGTCTTTGACTAAAGTTTATCTTGGGTTCATTTCCCATTCCTGGTTAAATGAACCGTGGCTATAAGACTGGAGCCTTCAGTGTGGACTGAGGCTCAATGTCAAGAAGGCAAAGATTCTCACCACTGGACCAATTCGCAGCATCAGGATGGATGGTGAAGAGATTGAGATTGTTCACAGCTTCAGTTTTCTCAGCTCCATGGTCAACACTCTTGGCACCAGCA
>NW_006399829.1:9754440-9756196 GCF_000299155.1 Elephantulus edwardii
CACATGAACCCTACAATATATGCTCATGAAAGAGAAAGCATATGGAAGATCTTATAGACATCTAGCACACATAGTGAGAGTAGTAAATCAAATCAGTTGAGAAAGGGACTGTAAATGTTATTCTGCATAGGCCACTGCATTGCTTGGTGCAATGAAACACAAAATATGCAATTGTATTTAGAGTAGTTATGGTGATCCTAACAGTGCAGAGCAGGTGGGTAGGAACAAAAGAAAATGAAAATAGAAAGGATGTAGCAGCAGGAAACTCCAGAGAACAACCAGAGGGTTATAAGTTATGAACAGTTCTTTAAAAATATTTCAAACTAGCACACAAACAAAACAAGAAAAATAAGTAATGTCAGCAGTTAGAAGCTTAGAAGCAGGGAGAAAAACACTTAAAAAATTTTTGTGTCTTTAAACTAATTTTATATTTTGAAAGACAGGATAGAATTAAAAGGAACTGTTATTATAGCTTTAATTTGGGCCCCCCAGAAAAGAAACAAAGAACTTAAATAGTACTCACTAGAAATTTTAAAGGAAAACAACCACATCATCAAAAATGGCTGGTAATAAAGTCAAGGAATCCTGAGCAACTTTCCCCAGGAGACAGAATCCAGCTATTGATGAGAAAAAGATAGAGAAAATGAGAATGCAAGGTAGTGACATTGTGAATCTGACTTCAAAACTACAGATAATTCTGATTCCATAATTTAATCAAAAACCCCATCCAGAGTCTTTCAGACTCCTCCCACCTGATTCTCCTTTTCAAAGAAAGAAGAACTACGTGCTCATTTTCCTCTGCCCTCAACATCAGTATTTTGGTTGCTGGCACTCTATATTTGCTTTCCCACTACTTTTCTTCCAACAGAGCTCCATAAGGATCTGTGACGTCAGCTTAAAGAGACACACGGTTTAAATTCACCAGCTGCTCCATCGGAGAAAGATGAAAAATTTCCTCCCCTGTAATTTACTGCCTCTGAAATCCCACTGGAAGGTCAGCTATACATTGGTTCCAACTCAATGATACACAACAACAACAACAACAAAATATTTTCCCCCATTTTATACATTAAGCAGCGAAATCAATATAGAAAACGGAATTTCCTCCCATATATGGTCAAGTGTTCAGCTGTTGAACAAAAGGTTAGGTTTTTAATCCACCAGGAGATATCTCAGAAAAGTCTTAACCTATTTCTGGGGGTGGGGCGGGGGCGGGCGGGGATCAGCCTATGAAGACCTTATGAAGCACATTTCTAACAGTGCCAGTAGAGGGCGCCATGAGTCAGAGGTGACTCAACAGTGACTGCTTATTATTTCTTTTCTTTCAGTCTCCTGCTGGTTTTGTGGCAGCCTTGTAAAGCCTGTTAAAAAGATGAACTTTTAGAAGCAGGGTCAGACCCCTGGAGTCTTTCTGAGGAGAGCAGTAACCAATGGCCCTGTAAGGGATGTGATTGATTATCGAGGCAGGTGGACCTGGTTCTTCTTGATTGTTTTTATGCTCAGTGCTTTAAGTTTATTTTTCACCATCAGAGAGATTTTGTTTTCCTTTTCCTCCTTCTGTCTGTATTCAAAGTGATTCCAGATGCTTGTAGTTCCTGGAGTTTCAATTTTTAAATGATTGCAATTTTAATGGAAAAACAAGACAAACCACAAGAGTGAACCCTTAAGGAAGTAAATTAGTCAGGGCATAGAAGGCTGACGATACTTTCTATATAACATCCTGACTGCAGCAAAGATGCAGTAGAGGAATAGCTGG
>NW_006399829.1:9758141-9775331 GCF_000299155.1 Elephantulus edwardii
GGATAAGACTGTGTTCAGATCTTTTGTTCTTAAGGCACCTAACAGCAACAACACAACAATAACCCCAAGGTAGGTCTGTTGGTCCAGTGATAAGAAGTTTCACTGCAGTCAAGGGCACCAGGTTCCAATCCACCAGCTGCTCCACAGGAGAAAGCTGGACAATCTCCTCCTGTGAAATTAACAACTTCAGAAAATCCACTAGAGGGCCAGCTATGAATTGATTCTAACTACACCACAAAGACTGGCTGATTGGGGAGCTGCAGGCATAGCAGCATAACTCCAATCTCCGCCTCTGTCTTTACATCGCTCTCTTCCCTCCGAGTATCATCTGCATATCTTCTAATTTTTAAAGATCTGCCCTATCCCAATACAACCTTGTATTCGTAACTTGATAACATTTTCAAAGATGTTATTTCCACAGAAAATCACATTCACAGGTAATCATTGTTAGGTACTAATACATCGTTTGGGAAACACAATTCAATCTACAGCAACCAAAAAACCAAGAGGGTTATTATTCTGGATTTCAATTCAAATTGTGCTGTTTTACATATGTAAATGTATGAGATTCTACTCATTCCATATGTCCTGTATGGTTTGTGATTTACTTTCACTTATAATAATAACCAGTAACTAATTTGTTGCTATTGTTAGGTGTTGTCAAGTAGAGTATGACCTATAGAGACCCTATGAACAACAGATCTGAACTCTGCCCTATCCTGTGCTATTCTCATCATCTCTGACACACCTGAGTCCAAAACTGTAGTTACTATGTCAATCTATCTTGCTGATGCTCTTCTTTCTCATTGACCCTCCATCTTTACAAGCATGATGTCCCTTTTCAAGGATGAGCCTCTCCTAACAACATGCCCCAAGTATGGAGACAAAGCTTCACCATCCTTGCCTCTAAAGAGCACTCTAGCTGCAATTTTTCCAAGAAATATCAACTGTGACCAGTTCATAGAAAAGTTAATACTTTTCTCCAACACCACAGCTCAAAGGCAGTAATGCATCTTCTGTTATCCTTATTCATCGCCCAACCTTCAGATGCATAACAAGTGATTGATAACACCAGGAGCAAATGGGGCAAGGCAGAGAGTACCAGAGGAATACCTATTCTGCGTTTCATTAACTATGCAAAGGCATTTGACTGCATGGATCTCAACAAATTGTGGCTAATCTTGAGAAGGATGGGAATCCCAGAACACCAGATTATGCTCATGTGAAACCTGTACTTGGACAAGGAGGCAGTTGTCAGAACAGAGCAAGAAAACACTCAGGGTTTAAAATCAGAAAAAGAGTGTGTCAGGGATGAGTACTATCTCTATACCTTTTCAATCTATATGTAGAACAGAACATTTAAGAGGCTGGACTTTATAAGGAAGAATGTGGCATCACAATTGGAGAAGACTCAATAACCTGTATTATACAGATAACACAATCTTACTTGCTGAAACTGAAGAGGGTCTGAAGCACTTCCTGAAGAAGGTAAAGGACTGCAGTTTGCAGAATTGAAGCTCAACATCAAGAAAATGAAGTTTCTCACCACTGGGCCCATTAGCAGGATCACAGTAGATGGAGAAGACCTAGAGACTGTTAACAATTTCAGCTTGCTTAGTTCCAAAATAAACATTCTTGGCACCAACATTCAGGAAATCAAAAGATGAATTGCATTAGGAATATCTGCTTTCAAGGACTTCTCCAGAGTGCCGAAGAGCAAGGATGTCAGTCTAGAGACTAAGGTGTGCCTGGTCTAAGCCATGGTCTGCATAATTACCTATGCATCAGAGAGCTGGATAATGACCAAAGATGACAGAAGAATTGATGCTTTTGAGTGGTGGTGCTGGAGAGGAGTACTGAATATACCATGGACTGCCAAGAAAACTAATAGGTCTATCCTAGAGAGGGTGAAATCAAACTACTCTTTGGAGCAAGAATGTAGTAGTAGTAGTAGTAGTAGTTTATTTAAAAAAAATTAAATTCATTGTTTTTCACACCAGATTCTTCCAATTTCCCTCACCCCTCCACCCATCAAACTGTACAACGCCATCATGATTAATTCCCTATCCCCCCCCACCCCGCACATCCTCATCTCTCTGCTTCCTCCCCACCCCCTTGGATCCTCATACTCATTCTATAATAATGGTTTTCTACAATATTTGTCCGTGTGACTGCGTTAGTTCACCCAGCATAATGCTCTCTAGTCCCTCCAAAGTTAGGAAATAATTTGCAAAATCATTGCCCCTGCATGCTGGAGTATTCTATTGTATAAATGTACCATAATCTCTGGAGCAAGGATTTTGAAACTTTGTCTCACATACTTTGGGCAAGTAGCCAGGAGTAATCAGTCTTTGAAAAAGGATACAATGCTTGGAAGGGTTGAGGGACAGCGTAGGAGAGGCAGACCCTGGATAAGATGGATTGGCAAAAAAATTGGGGTATACATTTAGATGTTTCAGAGATAATTAGATTGGCTAAGGATAGAGCAGGGTTTAGAGCTATTGTGCATACGATCGCTGTGAGTTGTGTCGACTCAACAGCACAAAACAACAACAATGACAATGGAACAAGGTTGTTCCATCTATTTCTGGGGCCTTATTTTTTTCAAGGAGGATAATGCAGAATATGGCAAGGTTCTCATAAAGTTGCTATGAGTTGTAGGTGACTCAGTGGCACCCAACAACAATAATGGTATAAGAACAAAATAGATGCAATCTTTCTAGAAGGATATTTATCCATTTGTAGCTCAGTGTGTGTGTGTGTGTGTGTGTGTGTGTATATATGCAAGAAGCAGTACTGCAATTCTGAAGTCACCTGGTTTTAATCCACCAGCTGCTCTGTGAGAGAAGGATAAGCAATATCCCCTCGTGTGATTAACAGCCTCTGAAAACCCACCAGAGCGTGAGCTATGAGTCAGTTCTTACTTGACAGTACACAACAACAACTGAAATCAAAAGACGAATTGCATTGAGAAAGTCTGCTGTCAGAGACCTCTCTAGAGTACTGAGAAGCAACAATGTCAGTCTAGAGACTAAGGTGTGCCTGATCCAGGACAGAGTCTTCGCAGTTACTTGCTATGCACCAGAAAGCTGGACAATGACTGGGGATGAAAGAAGGAGAATGATGCCTTTGAGCTGTGGTGCTGGAGAAGAGTATCGAATATACCATGGGCTGCTGGGTAGATAAACAGGTTCATCCTAGAGAGGATGAAATCAGGCTGCTCCTTAATGGTAAGAATTCTGAAGCTTTGTCTGACATACACTGAGCATGTTGCAAGAAGGGACAAGTTCTTGGAGAGGGACATCATGCTTGGGAGGGTGGAGGGTCAGTGTAAGAGAGGAAGACCCTGGATGAGATGGATTGACTCAGTGACTGGGGTAACGGAGGTGTATCAGAGACAATGAAGTTGGCTGAAGATAGAGCAGAGTTCAGAGCTGTTGTACACAGGGTCACTATGAGTCCACAAGTGACTTGACAGCACATAAACAACAACAACAACACACACACACACACACACACACACACACACACACATCTACAGATACTGTAAAATATGTGAAGCCAGTGTGAGGATGGCCAAATCTGGCCTCTATTAACTTTGCAAAGGGGAACTGTCCCCATCAAAAACCACCACAGAACAAACCCAATTCCCAAACAGTCAAACATGGTCTCCACAGTACTGCATGTACTTCTACTAAACCCAACACCAGTCTCACTGCTTTACCTGATCTAAAGTCTACGGCAATGACCACATAGATTGCATAGAATCACACTTATAGTTATGGGGTTTATTAAGAGAGTTAACAGGTTACAATTCAGGTTGACAGCAGATACAATTCCTTAGTCCAGACAGTTTCCAGGCAGTGTGCTCACAGGCCCCTTTGATCTTCAGGCTCAAAGCATAGGTCAGTGTTACAAAGTTGCTGACTCTCCAGTTGGTTTTCAGAGATAGTAAATTACATAGAAAGAGATTTCCCATCTTTCTCCTGGAGAGCAGCTGGTGGATTTCAACTTCATGCCTTTGAATTGACAGCACACTTCCTTACCACTAGGCCACCGAAACTCCTCAAAGTGCCTTTTGATCTGCCAATTATGACACCTTCCCTTAGTCATCCAGCAAACTTGGGCAAAGGTGCCTAGGTCTAGATCTAGAGGACAGCAGTCCCAAGTCCACTCTGTCTCATGTCAGTCTCTGGTTCTTTGCTGAGGCTGCTGTTGCTTTCATGTAGACCTTGGTCTCATTGGCACAGGCATCTCTGATTTTGGTGGGTGAGCACTGCAACTCTCTGTTTCTTTCTTGCTAGTAGTGAGATTTCCACCTTTGCAGCTAAATCTGCTCAGTTTAACTTGGTGGGATGGGAAAAACTGACTCATCTCATAATGATTATATTATACAAAGTCTATTTTAAGTTCCCTCCCACTTATAACAATCAAAATCGATGGTTAGGAAACTGATTTTTAATAATAAATACACATATCAGAAAGTATGTCTTATGTGTCTGTATATGTGTGTGTGTGCACGCACATACATACACATGTGTGTATTTTATGAAGATTTAGGCTATATGCATTAAAATACAAAAATTGTTATAGATATTTTATGTCGTCGACAGGTGCTGTTGAGTTGCCTAAGATACTGATCAACAAATCTGAACCTTGTTCTGTCCTGTTCCATTCTCATGATCTTTGTCATGCTTAAGATGGTTTTAGAGATGTTTACATTTTCTTATTCACACTTTGATATACTTCCCGCATTCTCTAGAATAAATACTTACTTTTTGGTTTGTTGTTGCTGCTGAGTTGAACACAATTCATAGCAATCCTATGAACAAAAGGGCTGAAGTCTTTTTATAACTATTGACACTTATAAAAGTTCACAGAGTTACCAGAGGCATGTTTTTTAGGAAGTGGATGCCACTCCTGCTTCCTCTATTCTAGGATTATCAAATAACATGTAAGATATTATTACATTCCTATTGAAGCACATTCATATCAAGTATTTCTCCGTCCCAAGAGGCAAAATGAAGGGAAACAAGCTAGAGAGTTCTAGTCCATGGTGTTTCTCGCTGTCAAGCTTCATCTTTTTCTTTCCCTATTATTTTATTCAATTCCTTTTGGAATTCCATACACACAGTCTGGTTTGGATGATTGCCTTCATACATGTGAGAAGTGTTTGAAAAATCAAATGCAAGTTATTGCAGGATTTAGGAATTTTCCCCCAATCTGCTTCAAGAATTTGGACTACATGAGGTCATCTTTCTGGAACAAGTTTCAAGGACTGAGACAAGCTGCACTTCTTAAAGGCAAGCATTACAGTGACTTTGTAGTCATTTTCAATTGATCACACTCTGCAGTAGGACTTAATCCAAACTAAGGAAACAAAAGAAGTCACATTCTTCACTAAGCAATAAGGTACCAGCAATGACCCAACAATAACTCTTACTATCTCTTAGAGGAATGTATATGATAATCTTTCTCCTCTAATCACTCCACCCTATTCCTGTAGTTCTGGCACTCTGTTTCCAAACTCCACCTTCTACTTTTTACTTCCTGGGATTGTCTAAGAGAAAATTTCTGATTAGGTTGACGGTTTCAGTCCATGTACAGCATCAGCACTGGGCAGAGTTCTCACAGTAGATCACCACCAGAGTGCTGGCCAGTTTAAAGACTTCTGATTCTGAAGAGAAGGAGGCTGAGTGTCTAAGAACACTCCGTGATAAGAGGACAGGACAAATATTACATGCTTATTAAATTGCTTACTAAAAACTCTTGCATGAAAAAAAAATTGCCTATTTTTTATTCACACTTGCACACATAGACAGAAACAACAACTCCTCTCTCTATGTTCTTATGTTATCTCAATATTTTACTAGTTATATTTTATAATAACACTCCTGGCACTAGTAGCCAGGAAATTAAAAGACGTATTGCCATGGAAAGTCTGCTGTTAGGGACCTCTCTAAAGTACTGAAGAGCAATTGGTGTCTCTCTGGAGACTAAGGTGCATCTGATACAGGCCATGGTCATTGCTATCACTTGTTATGCATCAGAGAGTTGGACAATGACTAGGGAGGATAGAAGGAGAATTGATGCGTTTGAGCTGCGATGCTGGAGAAGAGTATTGAGGGTACCATGGACTGCTAGGAAAACAAACAGATTCATCATGGAAAGGGTTAAACCAGGCTGCTCCTTGGAAGCAAGAATTCTGAGGCTCTGTCTAACATACTTTGGACATGTTGTAAAGAGTCCTTGGAGAGGGACATGATTCTTGGTAGGGTGCAGCGACAGCACAGGAGGGCAAGGCCCTCTATGAGGTTGATTGATTCAGTGACTGGGGTAATCGGGGTGGGAATGTCAGAGAGAGTGCAGTTGGCACAGGACAGAGCAGAGTTTAGGGCTGATGTACATAGATAGGGTCACTATGAGTTGCAAGTGACTCGACTGCACATAACAACAACACAACAATAGGTTGAGCACTGGGAATGCTAGGAAAGATGATAGAAATTATTTTAGAAGCAAAATGGGTTCATGTTGAAATTTCCTGGTAGGTTATCTTTCACCTGATTTCTCCTAGACCTGAAAGAAAATAACAGATATTCACTCATAATTTTTCTTGCATAACGTAGGCAAAAGGCAAGCCCTATTACAACAAAGTAATCCTAGGAGGAAATTCACTTCCTAAGATCATAGAGAGGCAAAGATTTCATTAGCATTCAACAAGATCTATTTTTTTCTTTCTATCTATCTATTTATCTATCTATCTATCTATCTATCTATCTATCTATCTATCTATCTACCTATCATCTATCTATCGCTCTGTATATCGCTGGAGAGCGAATGACAAACTTTTCTCACAATAATTTAGTAAATACAAATATTCCTATTTTTTAAAAATGCAAACAGTGACGATACACAAGGGCCTCACCTGATGGACTACACAGGAATCAGATTGAATATATATCCATGATTTAGATTTGATAGCTGAACTGAAACCAGGATTATTTTTAATTTTTTATTATTAATTAATTTATTTATTTTTCATTTCAATGAACATCTACAGAGATTTTGGAATTCTGTTCATTGATTGAAACCAGGATTTTTACTAATAAAGGAATTGGGTTTTGCTATTAGTCTGACTTGAGATTGCTCGACTAAACCTAGACTTATACTGTCAGATATTCTTCACCTGCCCCACTCTCCAATCTAGTTCCCTAATAAATTCCACTCTTGGTACCATAAAAAAAAGAAGAAGAATTGATGTGTTTTTGAATTGTGGTGTTAGGAAAAAAGTAATGAATATCCCATAAACAGTCAAACAAACAAATCTATCTGGGAGGAAATATAACCAAAATGCTCCATAGAGGCAAGGATGACAAAATGTCACCTATTATACTTCAAGCAATGGTGTCTCTCTGGAGACTAAGGTGCACCTGATACAGGCCATGGTCTTTGCTATCACTTGTTATGCATCAGAGAGTTGGACAATGACCAAGGAGGATAGAAGGAGAATTGATGCCTTTGAGCTGTGGTGCTGCAGAAGAGTATTGAGAATACCATGGACTGCTAGGAAAACAGATTTATCCTGGAAAGGGTTAAACCGGTTGGCTCCTTGGAGGCAAGGATTCTGAGGCTCCATCTAACATACTTGGGACATGTTGTGAGGAGAGACCGGTCCTTGGAGAGGGACATCATGCTTGGGAGGGTGGAGGGACAACTTAAGAGGGGAAGGCCCTCTATGAGGTGGATTGATTCAGTGACTGGGATAATCGGGATGGGAGTGTCAGAGACCGTGAGATTGGCACAGGACAGAGCAGAGTTTAGGGCTGTTGTACATAGGGTCGCTATGAGTCGCAAGCAACTCAACGGCACATAACAACAACAACAACAATACTTTGGGCAACTCATTGCTGTGAAGTTGAAATTAATTCATAGTTGAACCTCCAACAGGTTTCCAAATTGTAAAACCCAGGGAAGGAGATTGTGTTTTTTTTTTCTTCTCCTGAGGATCTGCTGACAGATTCGAACTGTCAGATAGGTATGGCCTTTGGGTTAGTAGAGTAAAACTTATGAACTATATCATCAAAGTGAATTTCAGGTTGGGTTCGATTGGAGGATGAATCATTTACTAGTTTTTAGTTACATTATACTGCTGCTCTCTGATTTAGCATTACTATGAAAGCTTTTTTTAAATGGAAGTTTACAAATCACATTGATTTTTCTTTTTATAAAAAATAAAATTTGTATTTTATACTGATTTACTGACAAAGTTCATATACATTTTCAGACCAGATCTTTCCTATTTCTTTTTCCCATCCCTCCTTTCACCCCCAAATCCTGTGACCCTATGACTAACCACACCCACTCCTCCACCCTTCCTCACCCCTCTGCTCTCACTCTCCTCCACTTGGATCCTCATACATGTTCTACATTAATGGTTTTATACAGTATTTGTCCTTATGGGACTGAGTTAGTTCACTTAGCATAATGTTCTCCATTCCATTCCAAGTTATATAGTGATTTACAAATTGATTGTTCCTGAATGCTGTGTGGTATTCCATCATGTGAAGGCTTCATATTTTCTCACTCCAGCTTATTTGATTGTGGTTTGACATTTTGAATGTTTCCACATTTTTGTGATGATGAAAGCGCTTCTCTGAACACTGGTGTACAAGTCTCTGTGCCTCAGTTCTCATTTTCTAGGAGTATATTGTAAGCAGTAGAATAGCTGGGTCATATGGAATGTCTATATTCTACAAAATTTTTAAATAGGTTGTTTCCTCTTAAATAAGTGTCAGAAATATAATTTATTTACTCATAAATAACTCATTATAAAAAATTATTTTGCTAAATATCTTTACTAGTTGACAAAATTTTAGCCTATTCAGAGTTTACTTTCTTTCATAGATCTATAGGAATGAAGTAACTCATTCTTAAAAAAAAAAAAACAGAATGCACTCACCTTAAAACAAGCCTTTAATCTGTCTACACTTACCCTATTCTCCTCAACCCCGCCCCCACCCCCACCCCGCAACGTCAGACCTGCTATAATAGTGGTTTCTTTAGAGTATATTCCCAGTAGTTATATTGCTGGATGAAATGGTATTTCTTTTTCCAACTTTTTGAGAAAGTGCCAAACCACACATTCCATAGGAGTTGCAATGCGAATAGGTAAGAGCGGATAGATAATGAGTATTGTATTAGAACAGATAAAAGAAAGAACTGTCCAAAAAGATTATATTATTAGGCATTATATGTACAACAACAGCCCAGAATATGAGGTATATCATTGCAAAGAGGACTTGGGGGCTGGGTAGGTAGGTAAGTGTACAATAATGAATGAATATTTTAAAAAAATGAACTTGGGGTGGGGGAAAGGAGAAAGTGGGGGTAAGATGTGCAACAATAAATGAATGAAAATCTAATTTCTCTAAAGATTTGTCAAAATCACAAACTAGAATTCTATTTTTAAAATAAACATTTGAACTTTACAATATAAGTAGATGTTATCGGCTTGGATACCTAATTATCAACATTGTAAAATATTTGTTCAAATTAACATCATTTAATAGTGTAACATGTTTTAAAAATATGTTTTGAAGTTTAGTTGATAAAAATAATGGACTTGCTTAATGGCTTTTCCAAGAAGCAACATCTGGCATGCACAATATTTATTAGAGTATAGCAAAGAGAAGGAACCAAGACTAGGCAGGAAGAATTCAGCAAAGAACCTTGGTTGATCACACAGGGAGTTATGTTTCTAGAACAACCCTTCAAGATTGTCTTAAAATGCAGAGATATTTATTCCCCACGCATCAGCTAATGTTCTTGTTCGTTGTAATTGACCAATGTTGGTTGTCACTGAGTATAGTTTGACTACATTTTATTTGCTATGTCCATTCTCCCTGAGCACAGCATAAGGTTTTGTTGTTGAATATGACCCATAGTGACCCTATGAACAAAAGATCTGAACCCTGTTCTATCTTGTGGTATCCTCACATTTCATGACACACAAGAGCCCACTGCAGCAGCATCCTGTCAATCTACTCTGTTGAGGGTCTTCCTCTCCTTCATGGGCCCTCCATCCTTTGCGGCATCATGACCTTCTCCAAGGAATAGCCTTTCCTAGAAAAATACCCAAAGTATGTGAGACAAAGCCTCATCATTCTTACCTCCAAAGAGCACTCTGGCTGAACTCTCTCCAAGACACATCTCTTTGTTTTCTTGGCTGTCCAAGGGATGTTCAGTGCTCTTCACTAACACCACAGTTCAAGGGTGTCAATTATTTGTCTTATTCACTGTCCAGCTCCCAGATGAATAGCAAATAATCTGAATGACTATGGCCTGAATAAGACAGACCTTTGTCCTTAAACTGACAACATTACTCCTCAATAATCTGGAAAGGTCCCTAACTGCAGATTTTCCCGGTACAATGCATCTCCTTATTTCCTGACTGCCCATACCAAGGGTGTTAATTGTGGATCCAAACAAGATGAAGCTGCTTACAGTTTCAATGTCCTCTCCATCCATCATAAGACTGTCTTGGTCCAGTGGTAAAAATTTTTGTTTTCTTGACATTGAGATGCAATCCATGCCGAAGGCTGCATTCCTTGATCTTTAGCAACAAATAAATCAAGTCCTCCTCACTTTCAGCGGGCAAGGTTGTGTCACCTGCATAACACAGGTTATTGATGAGTCTCTCTCCAATCCTGATCTCACACTCCTCTTCACAGAGTTCAGCTTCTCTGATAACTTGTTCAACATACAAATTGAATAGGTATGGAGAATGAATACAACCCTAACACATTCTCTTCTCAACTTTAAACCATGCAGTGTTTCCCTGCTTTGTTTGCACAACAGCCTCCACGTCTAGGTGTAGGTTCTGCATGAGCACAAACAAGTGCTCCAGGATTTCCATTCTCCTCAATGTCATCCACAACTTGTCATGATCCACACAGTCAAATGCCTTTGCATAGTCAATAAAGCACAAATATAATTTCTTCTGATATTCTTTACTTTCAGTCAAGATCCATTTGACATCAGCAATGAAATCCCTGGTGCCACTGCCTCTTAAAAATCCTGCTTGAACTGCTGAAAATTCCCTATCTATATACTGTTCTAGATGTTTTTGAATGATCTTCAGCAGTATTTTGCTTGCCTGTGATATTAATGATAGTTTCCACATTCAGTTGGCTCACCTTTCTTGGAAATGGGAACAAATGTGGACCTCTTCCAATCCATTGGCCAGAGAGCTGTGCTCCAAATTTCCTGGTGTAGACTGGTGAGCCCATCCAAGGCTGCATCTGTTAATTGAAAGAAGTCAATTGGTATCCCATCGATTCCTAGGGCCTTATTTTTTGCCAGTGCCTTCAATGCAGCTTCTATTGCCCATAGTACCTTTCAATGTTGCAATATGAGGCAAAAGCAGGAAACAGTGAAGAAAGAATAGTAGTCAGAAAATAGAAGGTTTAGAAATGAGGCTTGAAATACTTTGAATCTTGTATTTACAATGATTTATTCATTGCAAATACCCTTTTTTAAAAAAAAAAAAAGATACAAACAAGGATTTTTACATAAAAATCTCACCTGACTGGCTGCATAGAAATCAGGTTGGCGATAGTTGTGGAAGAAATCATTGGAAAAGCTCAACATTGGCAGTCTAAACTAGGCTTGGAAGGTCTGTGGGTCAGAACATCAATTACTCATATACAAATTCAAATTCAAATTGAGGCCAAAGAAAATGAAAGCAAGTCCACAGGAACCAAGGTTATGATCTTGAATTAATTCCATCTAAATTCCAAGAAGATCTTTATAATAGGTTTGAGGCATTGAACACCAATGATCAAAGACCAGTTGAGTTGTGAGATTATATCAAGGATATCACCCTTGAAGAAAACAAAATGTCATTAGAAAAACAAAGGAGAAAGAAAATATCAAAATGGATGTCAGAAGAGACTTTAAAGTTTGCACTGGATCATGGAAAAACCAAAACAAAAAGAAAACATGTCAAAGTGAAAGAGATGAACAGAAGGGCAGCTTGGGAGGACAAGTAAATGTGCAGGGAGCTGGAATTGGAAAATTAAAAGGGAAGAACTAGTTCTGCATTTCTCAAGATGAAACAACTGAAAAAAAAATTTAAGACTTATGTTGCATAAAGTTTAGCACAATCTAAAAATTTAATAACATCAAATGAAAGAATATATGAATTCTAGGGTTGGAGTACTTTTTAATGGCTACAAAATCTGATACTTCTCTTTTCAAGAGATGGAATAGATGTTCCCTCCCTTTGAAATTAGATAGACTTGTGACTGCTTCAACTCAAATAGCATGATAGAAACGACACTGTACAGCTTTGAAGGCTTTGGCATAAAATACCATGCATCTTCCTACAATGTCTCATGAAAATTTACCTTTGGGGAAAACAATCATGATGTAAAAAATCCAGGAACACTGAAACCATCATGCTAGAGAGGTCATATATATTTATGCATCCTGTCCAAGATGATATCAGCCTTCTAGTCATCCTGAGAAGAAAAGAAGTGTTGGGTGGTATCATCTTACACCGTCCATTTCAACCTATTCACCAACTGAGTACAAATGAAGGCCTTTCATTGATGCCACAAGAAGAATAAATAACCATGAAAGTTCTATACAAATTTATGACCTATTAAATATTAAAACTATTATTACTCAATAATACCTACCACTAAAACCAAGCACAACCTTGCTTGCTGGAAGTGAGGAGAACTCGAAACACTTGCTACAAAAACTATAACTTTCAATATGGATTACATCTCAACATCAAATAACAGTTATCACCTCTGGACCAATAGGTAACATCATTATAAATGGAGAAAAGTTTGAAACTCAACAACTTCAACTTACTCAGATCCACAATCAATACACTTGCAACAAGAAATTGGGAAATAAGGAGATGTATAGCACTGGTGAATTCTGCAGTCAGGGACCTCTTCAAATTGTTGAGGAGAAATATTTGTGTACCTGATTCAGACCATGATCTTTTCAATCACTTGCTATGCACCTGGGAGCTAGACAACGAATGACAGAAGAATTGATGCCTTTGAAATGTGATGTTGGAGAAGAGTACTGAATATCTCATGGAGTTCTACAGGAGCAAACACATATTTCTTAGGGAAGGTGCTGACAGAGTGCTCCTTGGAGGCAAAGGTGATACAGCTGCATCTCATAGACTTTGGCCATGTTGCTAGGAGAAGCTATTCCTTAGAGAGGGACATCATGCTTGAGAGGGTTGAGGGATGTTGAAAGAGAAGTAGACCCTTAACCAGTTGGACTGACATAGTGACTGTAGAAAAGGGCTTGAATGCGAGAGAGATTGTGAGTATGGTACAGAACAGGACAGGGTTCAAATATTTTGTTCATAGGATTGAGATGAGTCATACTCAACTTTTTTAAAAAATAAAATTTTATTTATAATAGTGATTTTAACAAACGTTTACAGAGAAGTTGGATTTCCATTCATTCGTTTTTGCACATTTTATCCACTTGCCCACCCTTCCTCCTTCCCCAGTTCACTTTGTGTTCAATGATTATCATATAATTACCTACCTCCACCCTCCTCCAACCCTCATTGCAATGATGTACCTCTTATTCTGGACTGTTGTCATACTTATAATGCCTAATTATATATTCCTTTATCTTATCCACTCTTATCCTATTCTCTCCCAAACTCCCCATATCTGACCTGGTTTATAACAGTGGTGCTGTGCAGAATTTGTCCTTTTTTACTGAGATGTTTCACTCAGCATGATGTCTTCCAGGGCCCCCCATGTTGTGTAACGTATTATGAGTTCATTGTTTTTCAGTGCTGCGTACCATTCCATTATATCAATATTACCATAGTTTTTCTAGCCATTCATTTGTTGATGGGTACTTGGGTTGTTTCTGTCTCTTTGCTATTGTAAATTGTTGTTGTTGTTGTTGTTGTTGTTATGTGCCATAGAGTCGCTTGCGACTCATAATGACCCCATGTACAACAGCCTTAAACTCTGCTCTGTCCTGTGCCAATCGCACTGTCTCTGACACTCCCATCCCAATTATCCCAGTCACTGAATCAATCCACCCCATAGAGGGCCTTCCCCTCCTGCGTTATTCCTCCACCCTCCCAAGCATGATGTCCTTCTCCAAGGACCGGTCTCTCCTCACAACATGTCCAAAGTATGTTAAAGCACTTATTGTTTACCATTCTGTTGAACTTTACTAATGTCACTACGGTGAGATGATACCTCATAGTTGTTTTGATTTTATTTCTCTGATAACTAGAGATTCTGAACATTTTTTCTTGTGTCTGTTTGCTATCTGCATGTCTTCTTTGTTGAGGTGTCTATTCATAGTCTGTACTCATTTTGCAATTGGGTTGTTTACGTTTTCCTTGTTGAGGTTTTAGAGTATTCTAAAAATTTTAGATATGAATCCCTTATTATTATGTCATTACCAAGTATTTTTCCTAGTCTGTGGCTTTCCTTTTGACCCTGCAGGAGATGTTTTTTGATGTGCATTGGGATTAAATTCTTACAAGGTCCTATTGCATCTATTTTATTCTCTCCTGGTTGTAGTTTTTCCATTATGCTTGGAAGACTGTTCAGATTGTAGATTAAGGCTTCTAGAGTTCTTACAAGGTTTTCTCTAATGAAGTTTATAGTCTTTTGTTTAACTTCTAGGCCCTTGATCCACCTTGAGTTGGTTTTTGTATATGTTATAAGGTGTGGGCCTTGCTTGAGTTTTCCACAGATGGTTTTTCAATTTTGCCAGCAGCATTTGTTTAAAAGACTGTCATTTTCCCACTTATCTGATTTCACCTCCTTTTCAAAAATCAGTTGAACATAGGTTGATTTCTGGGTTCTAAATTCTATTCCATTGATCTATGTGTTTGTCACTGTACCAGTAACACACTATCTTAACCACCACGGCTATGCAGTAGGATTTGAGATCAGGGAGTGTGATGACCCCTACTTTCTTTCTTTTTTTTTTTTCTTTTCAGGAGTGCTTTACTTACTCAAGGTCTCTTTCAATTCCAAATAAAATTGGAAATTGTCTTTTCCATCTTGTTGAAGCATGGCCTTGGTGTCTGTATTGGGATTGCATTGAAGATGTAGATTGCCTTTGGTAGAATGTCATTTTCACAATATTGAGTCTTCCTATCCATGTGCATGATATATTCTTCCATTTCTCCAGATCTCTCTCTTTTTGTTTCTTGTAGTAAGTAATGCTTTGTAATTTTCTTTGTATAAGTCTTAAGTGTCTCGAATTAGATTTCCTCCCAAGCTTTGTGGTCTGAGAAAAATGCTTTGTATTATTTCTATGTTTTTACATTTATTGATGATTGCTTTGTGACCTAAAATATAATCTATTCTGGAAAATGTTCCATACACGTTGGAAAATAATGTATACTCAGATTTTGGGGGGTTCATTAGTCTGTATGTACCTATGAGACTGAGTTGGTTGATTGTGTGGTTTAATTCTTCAGCATCTTTGTTGAGGAGTCATACTCAATTTGACAACACCTAACAACAACAACAAAATCAAAGATGAAGAAATTGAAGATTTCTTTAAAATTCTGTTTAGTTTTGTAGATTTGGTCTTTCTGTTGTTTTTTCTTTTTTAATTTGAACTTGCACATGAGTAATTAATGGTCCACAGTCAGACCCTTGCCTTGTTTTGACTGTTGTTACTGAGCTTTGTCATTGTATATTTCCACAGATATAGATGAGTCTAATCTTTTCTTTTTATAAAACAGGTAAAACCCATGTCTTCTTTCTGTCACCCAGGACGTATTTTCCACCCAGGACATATTTTCCAACTACCAGTCCTTTTTCTTTGTTTTCAACTTCTAAATTCCAGTCATCAGTTATGAATCCATCTTGATTGCATATTTCATTAGTTTCAGACTATGAAAGTTGTTTGTCTAAGGTGCTGTAAAGCCATGTACAACTCATAGCAACCACATGAACAACAAATCTGAATCCTGTTATATCCTGTGCCATCTTCATTATTTATGACATACTTGAGCCCATTGCTGCAACACTGTGTCAATTCATCTCTTTGATATTCTTCCTCTCTTTCTCCAACCCTCCATCTTTCCACATATGATATCCCTTTCCAAGGAATAGCAAAGTGCCCAAAATATGTAAGAGAAGCAAAAGTTAGTAGACATCCTCAATTTTTTTATCTGTGGTTATAGTGGTTGATATATATTTTTTAATAATACTTATTAAAAGATCTACCTTGTATACATATGTATAAGATCCCATTACTCATAATTCTTTGGGACAGAACTTAAGATGTTATTTTTAACAATGAATGTAACATTATTCCTCTTCAATATGTCAATTTTTACGTGATTGTTCATATTATTTGTGTTGTCAGGTGTCATTAAGTGAGCTCCAACTCATACTTTCTTATGTACAACGGAACAAGACCCCGCTCCATCCTACTCCTGCCCCACAATTGTTGCTGTGTTTAAGCCCATTCTTGCAGCCACTATGTCCATCCACCTTGTTGAGGGATATCCTCTTTTCCCCTGACTCTCTACCAAGCAATATGGATTTTCTCCAGGGACTCATTCCTCCATATAATGAAGTCTCATTGTCCTTAATTCTAAGGCATATTTTGCTGCACATCTTCCAAGACCAATTTGTTTCATCTTTTGTATTTAATACTATCTGCTAACATCCCAACACAAAGAAATCTATTTTTCTTAAAACTATTAGTAACTGCATTGCATTCTAAAGGTCTGCTGTCGGAGACCTCTCCAAAGTACTCAGCAACAATGTCAGTCTGGAGACTAAGGTGTGCCTGATCCAGGCCATGGTCTTTGCAATTACTTGCTATGCGTTGGAAAGCTGGACAATGACTAGGGATGATAGAAGGAGAATTGATGCCTTTGAGCTGTGTGTGTTGTTTCTTGTGGGTGGAGCCGAAGGAAGACTAGCAAAGCAAAATGTAGTTCCAGAAGGCTAGAAGAAGCTCTTTCAGGCTAATAGCCCCGAGAAACTCCAGAACTCCTGCCTTTATTCACATTCAGAAACAAATAAATAGTTCACAGAGAAAAAGAAACTTTAAGGATTACTTCATAGGGCCAGTATGGGCCAAGTACACTGGTAGATAAAAGACATGCATTCAAGCAATACCTCTTTGTATTAAAAAACTGTGTTT
>NW_006399829.1:9776071-9778148 GCF_000299155.1 Elephantulus edwardii
AAAAATATGAGGAAGCATGAGAATTATCAGTGAGGTCATAGCATTTTAAAGTGTCTTGGTAAAATTTTCTTTGGCTGCATTTCAGTATGGTAAAGTAACTTTTCCAGGCTGGGAAGATAAGTGGAACAGAACAGACGGACTCTGCAAAGTTGTGTTTTCTGGTTTGGGGCTGAGACTAGGAGTGGCTCAAAATTCTTAAAGATACCTAAGAAGTGTTAAGTTTCTCTAGATTCTGGAAAGAAAACATTGGCAGAGCCATCTGGGCAAGGAGCCATGTCTTTCCTTCGAGGTAAAGCTCAAATCGCATCTTCCATAAGACATACCAGAAAAAAACATCCTTAGAGTTCTCCCCTCTACACAAAAATGCCTGCTGTAAGTGGATATCAGCAGTTTAATAGTTATTTAAAATGGCAAATGTGTGTACTTCTTACAATGACTTGTCATAGTATCTCTGCAAGCATTAACTACATTTGTAATCATTCTTTTTTCTTTTTACATTTGTCGTCATTTTCATTTGAGATTGAAAAACTTTCTAGAATAAAATTTAAGGCAAGAATCAATTACAAGGTGTACTGATAATAAAATGCCCTGCATTTATTTAAGACTAGCCCCACTCAATATATCCCATATACATTTTTAGGTTTCTGATAATCCTGTGAAATAGCTATTATTAACTCCATCTAATGGACAATATTGCTGTTGTTAGGTGTCGTCAAGTCGAGTACAACTCATAGCAATTCTAGGAACAACAGACTTGAACTCTGTTCAATCCTGTGTCATCCTCATCGTCTCTGACACACTTAAGCCCATTACTGCAGTCATTGTGTCAATCTGTCTAGCCAATGGTTTTCCTCTCTTTTACTTGCCCTTCCTCTTTCCAAGCAAGATATCCTTCTTGTCCAAGGACTAGCCTTTTCTAGACAAATTCTCACAGTATGAAGGACAGAGCTTCACCATCTTTTCCTATAAGGAACACTATGACTGGACTTCTCCCAAGACATATCTGTTTGTTCTTTTGGCAGGCCATGGATTATTAGTTTTTCTTTAGACTTTAGTCAAGCTGTTAAGAGACAGAGTTCAAACATTAGCGTAAGCATGCTCACTCTTATAAGAACATGCTCAGGAATCATCTTAGGTTTATTCTAAAAAATAAACCGTTTTTCTCAGCGGAAACAATGATTCTGCAAAGAGTGCTTGTGGCTTTGTGGCCCGTACGGAGACCTGGCAGCAGATTTAACAAGCAACTGGCAAGATAAAAGGAAGAAAATTTGCCACAACAATCAAAGTTGAAGACAAAGATTACAGTTCCAAAAAGAACAAGAAATACAAACTAAACTGAATGGTTTTTTCTATCAAATTGTTGTTGTTTTATGCTGTCAAGTCACCTGCAACTCATAGCAATCCTATGTACAACAACTCTAAAGCAATCTCATTGTCTTTGACACACCTACCCACATTACCCTAGTCACTGAATCAATTCATCTCATAGAGGGTCCTCCTCTCTTGTGCCATCCCTCCACCCACCCAAACATGATGTCCCTCCCTATCCAAGGACTGGTCCATCCTTGCAACATGTCCAAAGTGTGTCAGACAAAGCTCCAGAATCTTTGTCTCCAAGGAGCAGCCTGGTCTCACTCTCTTTAAGATGAACCTGTTCGCTATCCTAGCAGTCCATGGTATATTTAACACTCTTCTCCAGCACCACAGATCAAAGGCATCAATTCTCTTTCTATCACCTCTAGTCATTGTCCAGCTCTCAAATGCATAACAAGAATTTGCAGACTATGGTTGGATCAGGTGCACCTTAGTCTCAGACTGATATGGTGGCTTTTCAGTAGTTTGGAGAAGTCTCTAACAACAGACTTTCCCATGCAATTTGTCTTTTAGTTTCCTGGCTGCTGGTACCAAGAGTGTTTATTGTGGAGCCAAGCAAACAGTGTATGTTGTTGTTGTTATGTGCCATCAAGTTGCTTGCGACTCATAGAGACCCTATGTACAAGAGCTCTAAATGCCGTTCTATCCTGTGCCAACCTAGCCATCTCAAACGCACTCATTCCCACTACTCCAGTCACAGAAT
>NW_006399829.1:9780643-9781750 GCF_000299155.1 Elephantulus edwardii
GACATAATATATTGGTTGTGTTTTAAGCTTCTTATTAAGAGTCAACAAGACCTCGGGGAGGGCCTTTGTATTTAAAAGTTGGTTGTTATACTTTTGAGAAGCATTCTTCTAAGTGGTACAGCACTCTTCTGTCAATATGCTGTACTGAGGTAACCTGGGGTTGCGGTGATGCTGAACTGTTTGCCATTGGGGTGTCAAATGCCATAATTGTTACCCATGGTGGACAGTGTTTGATGGAGCTCCCAGTTTAAGACAGATATGGAAGCAAGAGTGGCACCCATTTCCTAAACAGCCTGCCTCTGGAAACTCTATGAACTTTGAGAAACAATAGTTATCAAATGGTTTCAAGTCTTTTGTTCATAGGGCCGCTATGAATCATGCTCAACTCAATCGCAATCAACAACAACAACTTATTGCTATTGTTATTGTTATCTGTCATCAAATCATCCCTCAACTCATTGTGGCCCCATAGTATAGAAAACAAAATGGTACTGCCCATCTTGTGTCATTCCAAGAAAGTCTGTATCAGGATCCTCTCCAAATTACAGAGCAATGATGTCAGTTTGATGACTAAGCTATACTTGATTTAGGCTATGTCCTGCATCTGAGAGCTGGACAATGACTAAGGATGACAGAAAAAAAGTTACTTCCTTTGAACTGTAGTGTTGGAGAAGAGTGCTGAATATCTCATGGTCTGCAAAAAGAACATGCAGATATGTCTTCGAGAAGGGGCTTCTAGATTGCTCCCTGGAGGCAAGGATGTTGAAACTTCATCTCACATATATTGAGCATACTGCTAGATGATGTTATTCTTAGAGAGGGACCTCATGCTTTGGAAAGTGGAGGAACAGTAAAGGAGAGGAAGACCCTCAACCAGGGGATTTGAATCAATGGCTGCAGCAATGGGCTTGAGTGTGTCAGAGATTGTGAGGATGGTACAGGAAAAGAAGGGCTAATATCTGTTGTTCATGGGGTTGCTGTGAGTTGTACTCTATGTCACTTAACAACAATGGAGACTGCACTGCTGAGATTTCTAAATTTTACTTATTGACTAATTTTCAGAAGCTAATCACTAGCTCTTTCTTTCTAGTCTGTGTTAGTCTGGAA
>NW_006399829.1:9783405-9787577 GCF_000299155.1 Elephantulus edwardii
GAGGTGGATGGATTCAGTGACTGGGTTAATCAGGATGGGTGTGTCAGAGACGGTGCGATTGGCACAGGACAGAGCAGAGTTTAGGGATGTTGTACATAGGGTCGCTATGAGTCGCAAGCGACTCGATGGCACATAACAACAACAACAACAACAACAACAACATCTTTCCTTTTGCTGTCTTAGATTGCTGCAGGCTAAGAGACCTATTTGAGTAATACTAAATGCTCACCAACTCCCTTCCCTTCACTCTCTAACTCTGATTTGTAAGTTCTTCAGGAATCTGCTTTATTGACCATGAAAAGGCATTTGACTATATGGATCATAATTATGACTAACATTGAAAAGAATGGTAATCCCAAAACATTTAATTATGCTTATGCAAAACCGATACCTATAACTAAGAATCTGTTGTCCAAACAGAGCGAAAGAACAATACATGAACTAAAATTAAGAAAGGTATGCATTAAGTTATATCCTTTCTCCATATCTATTCAATCTGTATGCTGAGCAAATCAATCAAGAATCTAGACTTTATGAAAAGGAATGTGGCATTAGAGGAAGACTCATCTACAGTTTATATGATGTATATGACACAACCTTGCTTGCAGAAAAGTGAGGAGGACTTTTGGAGCGCCTGATGCGGAAGATCAAACACTACAGCCATCAATATGGATTGCATCTTAATATCAAGAAAGAAAAGATTCTTACCACTCAATCTATATACAATATCATGCTAGACGGAGAATGCATTGAAACTTTCAATGACTTCAACTTACTTAAATCCACAATCCACATCCTTGGTACCAGCAGTCAGGAGATATATTGAACAGGGAAAGTCTTCATCCAGGGACCTCTCCAAATTATTGAGAAGCAATGATGTCAGTTTTGAGGACTAAGTTACCCTCAGTTCAAGCCATGGTCTTTTCAAGCATTTGCTATACTGCTGACAACTGGACAGTGAACAAGGAAGACAGAAGAAATGATGATGCTTTTGAACTATGGTGTAGAGTACTGAAAATCCCATGGACTGCATAAAGAACAAACAGAAATCTTGATGAAGGTGCAAACAGAGTGCTTCTTGGAGATGATCAAGTTTCATCTCATTCTTTGAATATTTTGCTATGATAGGTTATACTTTTGGAAGGAGGAGTGGCATCCACTTCCATAATAGCTTGCCTACGTTAACCCTGTGAACCTGGAGAGAGGATGAAATGCACCCAAGCATCAAGGACTCTCCTTCATAGGGTCACTATGAGTCACCTGCGACTCGACTGCACTTAACAACAACAACAACAGGTTATTCTTGGAGAGGACATCATATCTGGAAAGGTGGAAGGACAGCTAAAGAGAGGAAAATCCTCAACCAGGGGAATTGGCACAGTGACTTCAGCAATGGGCTTGAGCATGTCAGAGATTGTAAGGAGGGCCCAAGGTTCAGATAAGATAGGACAATTCATAGGGTTGCTATGAGTCATACTTGACTCAGTGGCACCTAACAATAATAGTGAGGACTGTAAGGGTAAAGGAAGAAAGTTAAGATTTAGAGGTGAAAAAAAAAATAATCTTTGGTTGATGAGGACTACCTGGACTGGACCTAGCCAGCACTGGTGTTCTCAGGACTTGGCAGAACCCAAAGCTGATTTTCCCTTCTGGCACATCTGAAGAATTCTATAGTCTTCCACTAGGAATAGCTTGTCTTCTGGCTGACTGCTTGTGATTATCTACTCCATCACCTCCTAGTATCCTGGTGAACAACTTCAGCCTCTTTTGATTGAGGCTGGACTTATTCTTGGGTCTTATTTCTTTCTAAATTAATAGCAGGTTGGCTCCTATCTCTATTCCACAAGCAACACTCAGTTCTCACTGCTACTGTATAACTGAGAGCAAAGTTCTTTCTACGTGAAGCCCTACCCTTCTCCTGTATGCCTTAGATTGCTTTCAGGATCTTTGCTTGTGAACCTGGCACCAAGCTATTCTCTTGTCCCTCTCATGTCTAAGTGATCTCCTACTTGACGTGAAAATGAAGTATCTACAAGGAAAATTAACATCCACCTAATCAACTTCATCCAGATGACTCTCCCTCCCTGCCTGATTCTTCAGCCTCAATCCTTTTATGTTTTGTGGTAAAATCCAGGCAGGACAACAAAAACAGCTGCTGGGGACAAACTTTGCAAATCTTGTTTGGCAATCCGGTAGATAATTTTAGAATGAGGAAGAATTTAATGAGTAATATTTTATTCTCAGTCTCAGAGATTCAACAGAAACTGATACAGAAGGAGACCCCACTTAGTTACATCTAGAAGCAGCCTTGGTGATTCAGTTGTTACAGTGTTTAGTTACTAAACAAAAGGTCAGTGGTTCAAACTCACAAGTTGCTATGCTGGAGAAACATGGGGCAGTCTGTTTTCATAAAGATTTATAAACTTGGAAATCTTAAGAGGTAGTTCTATTATGCCCTTCAGGGTTGGTGTAAGTCAGAAAAAATTCACCACTAATGAGTTAATTACATATATGGAGTTTCTGGGAGATATAAATGGTTAAGAATTTGACTACTAACCAGGAAGCTGGCAATTCAAACCTACCAAGAGGTACCTAGGAACAAAAGCCCAGAAATCTACTTGTGAAAGATAATTTTAAAAATCTGTTCTAGTCTAGTCTTAGAGGATTGTCATATGGATGGATTATCCAGTAAGCAAGGCAAGCAAAACAGGGCCACCAGCTGTCCAGAGTAAAAATTCATAGATGCCAAGAAGTCAGAGCACGAGAAAAATCAAGTGCTATAGGAAAGTGAATTAGAAGGGCACTCACTAAATGAAAGCAACAACAAGTCCAGTAGGTGAGATTGTGCCGACCAGAAGGAAAGTTCATTTGGAGTCATAGGGAACAACACAAGGCTGGGTAAGCTACAAAGGGCCTACCACTTCAACATCTTCATTGACATATTTCTTGTGGCTCTCTTCAGCGTGTTGAAAATTCTGAAAATTCCAAGGACTGATAAAAGACAAAACAAGTCTGTTTTGGAGGAAGTATGCCCAGATTGCTCCCTAGAGACAAGGATGGTGAAACTCTGTTTCACATACTTTGCCAGTCTTTAGAGAAAAGACATGATTTTAGGAAAAGTAGAGAGTCAGAGGAAGAAAGGAAGGCATTTGTCAAAATAGATCAACACAGTGACTATAACAATGAGCTTGAGCATGTTGGAGATCAAGAACACGGCACAGGATAGGGCAAGGGTTAGCTGTTGTTTATAGGTTTGCTAGGAGGTTGTATAGGTTGTAGTCAACTCGATGATATGTAATAACAACAATATCCTTACATTACACCATAGGTAACATCATGATATATAGAGAAAAGATTGAAGTTGTCAAAGATTTCATGTTACTTGGATGTACAACAAACATCCATGGAAGTATATAGTAAAGAAGCCAAAAGACGCACTCTTCCTGCCAAGAACATCCTTAAAATGCAAGGATATAAAAGATTAAAATGCATCTGACCCAAATCATGTTATTTTTAATAGCCTTATATGCATGTGAAAGTTATACAATGAATAATGAAGACAAAAGAATAAATCATACCTTTGAACTGTAGTGATAACAAAGAGTATTGAATTTATTATGGATTGCCGAAAGAACAAATCTGTCTTGAAAGGGTAGCTAGGGTGCTCTTTTTAGGCAAGAATGATGATATTTGTTTTCTTATACTTTGGACATGTTATTAAGATAGCATGCTTTAGAAAAAGTGGAGAGTCAAAACAATGAGATATCATCTTCTTTGCAGTAAGAATAGCAAAATTCAACAGAGCAGCAAACAATAGTGGTGAGGTTGTGGAGAAACTGGAACCCTTATTCACTGTTGGTGGAAGTGTAAAATGATGCAACCATTATGGAAGGCAGTAGAGTGCTTTCTCAAAAAGTTGCAAATAGAAATACCATTTGACCCAGCAATTTCACTCCTTGGAATATATCCCAAAGAAATCATAACCGCCACTCAAGCAGATATATTGTTGCTGTTGTTATGTGCTGTCGAGTCGCTTTCGACTCATAGCGACCTTATGTACAACAGCCCTAAACACCACTCTGTCCTGTGCCAATTGCACGGGCTCTGACACTCCCATCCCAATTATCCCAGTCACTGAATCAATCCACCTCATAGAGGGCCTTCCTCTCCTG
>NW_006399829.1:9791237-9792787 GCF_000299155.1 Elephantulus edwardii
AGGAATATATGATTAGATATTATTTGGATGACAATAGTCCATAATAAGAGCTGCGTAGTAAAGTGGACTTGGGAGAGTGGGGGAGAAAATTGTCCAATAATGAAAGAATTTTCTTTCTGAAAGAAAAGTGAACTGGGGGTGTAGGGAGGGAAATGTGCAACAATAAATGAACAGAACTTCAAGTTCTCTATAAACTTGTTAAAATCTCGATTAAAATAATTTTTTTAATTGTGATTTTAGTGAAAGTTTACTCATTCATTGATGCACATCTTCCTCCCTCCTTCTCCACTTCCATACTCAAGTCACGTTGGATTTTTTCTTTGCTTGAAAAAAAATCCACTTTGTTTTATACATTCATTCATACGTTATATTCTACATAATTAATTACCATTGCTCTGTGCCTTTTCATATCCCCACATTTTCTATTACTTTCCCCCCTCCACACATCAACCTCTGCTATTCTAGTGATTTTTCCCTTTTTCTGTCCACTTTCCCCCCTCTCCTTCCCTCTTTGAACATTTATAAATGTTTTACCAGTTATTCTCCTATTTCACAATGGTTTTCTTATGTAGTATTTGTCCTTTGTGACTGAGATAGTTCACTAAACATAATGCTCTCTTGTCTCTCCTATGTTATAAAGTATTTTATAAAATTGTTGTGTCTTAGTGCTGCATTGTATTCTCACAACATATATTTGTTTTATAATACTAATTACAAAAAATTAATATAAATAATTATAATATCTATTCAATACCCTCCCTTTCATTCCTATTATCCCTCCAAGATTGATTTCATCTGTGAGTAAATATTCACTTGTTGTTATATGCTGTTGACTCACCTGTGACTTATAGCAACCCTCTGCACAACAGCTCTAGACACTGACTTTTCCTGAGTTAGTCTTACTGTCTTCAGCAAACTTAACCCCATTACCCTGGTTACTGTGTCAATTCATCTCACCCAGGGTCTCCTCTCTTACGCTGTCCGTCCACCATTCCAAGCATGATATATTTCTCTGAGCACATCATCCTTACATAATTTGTTAATTATGTAAGGACAACATCATTACATAATTACATAAAGTCCTTTCTGGCAACATCCCCAAAGTATTTGAGATGGAGTTCCAGAATCCTTGCTGCCAAGGAACAACTTAGTTTCACCCTCTCTGAGAAAGATCTGTTTCTTTTCTTGGCAGTCCATGGAATGTTCAACACTCTTTTCCAGCACCACAGCTCAAAGGCATTGATCCTTCTTCTGTCATCCTTATTGTCCAGGTCTCTGATGCATAGCAAGTAATTGCAAGACCATAGATCGGTACACCTTAGTTTCCAGACGGACATTATTGTTCTTTAGTTCTCTGGATACTAGTTCTGGGTTCTTTAGTTCTCGTGCTACTAGGGATATTGTAGCTGATGTTAGATGGATCTTAGCTGAAAGCAGAGAATACCAGAAGAACGTCTATCTGTGTTTCATTGATTATGCAAAGGCATTTGACTGCGTGGATCATAACAAACTGTGGCTGACTGTGAGAAGAATGGGAATCCCAGAACATT
>NW_006399829.1:9793572-9799951 GCF_000299155.1 Elephantulus edwardii
AAGAGAGGGACATCATGCTGGGTAGAGTAGAGGGACAGCGCAGGAGGGGAAGACCCTCTATGAGGTGGATTGATTCAGTGACTGGGGTACTCGGGATTGGGTGTATCAGAGGCAATGAGATTGGCACAGGATAGAGCACGGTTTAGGGCTGTTGTACATGGGGTCGCTATGAGTCGTAAACGACTCGATGGCACATAACAACAAACAACAAGTTCTCTGGGATAGTCCTTGACAGCAGATTTCCCAAATGCAATTTGCCTTTTTTATTTCCTGACTGCTGGTACCAAGAGTGTTGATTGTGGAGCCAAGTAAGCTGCAATTGTTAATAACTTCAATCTCTTCTCCTTCCATCATGGTGCTACCAATTGGCCCAGTGGTGAGAATCTTAGCTTTCATGATGTCAAGCTTCAATCAATATTGAAGACTGCAGTCCTTGACCTTCTGCTGCAAATGCTATCAGACCTCCTCAGTTTCAGCAAGCAAGGTTGCGTCATCTATATAACACAGGTTGTTAATGAATCTTCCTCTGATTCTGATGCCACAATTCCCCTCATAAATCCCAGATTCCCATATAATCTGATCTGCATATAAATTGAAAAGGTGTGGAGACAAGAGACATCCCTGATACACTCTTCCCAGTTTTAAACCGTGTTTAAACCAGGGTTTCCTTGCTCTGTTCTGGTGACTACCTCCTGTTTGAAGTATAGGTTTCACGTGAGCCCAATCAAGTGTTGTGGAATTCCCGTTCTTCTCAATGTTAGCCAAAATTTGTTGTGATCTACCATGTCAAATGCCTTTGGATAGTCTATGAAACACATATAGACATTTTCTGGTATAGTTCGTTCTCTGCCAAGGTTCATCTGACATTGGCTATGATATCCCTAGTGTCATGGCCTCTTCTAAGCCCAGTTTGTATTTCTAGTAGTTCTCTGTCAATGTACTGTTCCAGTTGGTTTTTAATAATCTTTATATTTCTATTGTAGGATTCTTAAACCAAAATTGCCTATTTGTAATATCATAACATTACTCAGTATAATTTACTCTAGATCATGTTTTGCACTATTTCACTAATACTTGATTATTCTTAGTGATGAATAAGAAATATTCCAGTGTGTAAATATACCACTGTTTTTCTTAGTCATTCATCCATTGTAGGGCATTTGGGTTGTTTTCAAATCTGCTATTTTAAAAAAAGCTGTAGTACACATGAATGTCAAAATTTGTAATCTACAGTCTATAACACCATAAATATGGATGTCAAAATTTGCCAAGATTCATCAGGCTTCAGCAATGATATCCCTCATATCATGTTGTTGTTGCTGTTAAGTGCCGTGGAGTTGTAGATGACCCATAGCGACCCTATGAATGAAAGTTTTAAACAAAAAACTTTCATCTTTTCTCCAAATTTATAGTTTCCAAAGGCAAAATTTATTTGGAAGTGGGTGCCACAACTGCTTCCAAGCTCCCTCATACCATAGCCTCATTTAAATCCAGCTTGAATTCTGGCATTTCCCTGTAAAAGTACTGTTCCAGCCATTTTTTACTAACATTCAGCCAAGTTTTATTTGCATGTGGTATTAATACTATTGTTTGATAATGTCTACATTCTGTCGGATCTCTTGTTGTTGTAATGGGAGAAAATATTGATCTCTTTCAGTCAGTTGCCCACGAAGGTGTCTTTGAAATTGCTTGCATAGGCTAGTGAGCACTTCCAGGGCTGCATCTATTCATTGAAAATTATTGATTGGTATTCCATAAATTCCTGCAGCCTTATTTTTTTTTTGCCTGTACTTTCAATACAGTTTACTCATCACCTCATACTTCTTCCTTCATTACCACTGGCTCTTAATCATATGCAGCTTTATGAAGTGGTTGAGTGAGGGTTGACTGATTCTTTTAGGTACCATGACTATGTGTATTTCTTTTGAAGCTTCCTGCATAATTTAAGGTTTTCCCCATAAAAGCCTCCATTATTGCAACTCAAGGTTTGAAAAGAGAGAGAGGAAAAGCAGAATAGAGATGGGAGATATCTGACTCATCAGTGTGAACAAATAACAGGGGCTACTTACACATAAGATGGACTTAACAGTTCTCCTGTGAAACAGTTCTCCTATACAAAGGCTAAGAAACCTTTGTCTGAACAGAACAAAAGAACACTACATGGTTTAAAATTAGGAATGGTGTGCACCAGAATTGTATCCTTTCCCCATATTTATTCAATCTGTATGATGAGCAACTCTTTTGAGACTACATAATAAAGAGCATGACCTAAGGAATGGAGGAAAATGAATTAACAATCTGCGGTGTAAAGATGACACAGTCTTGCTTACAGAAAGTGAAGAATACTGAAACACGTACTGAAGAAAATCAAAGACAACAGCCTTCAATTTAGCTAACATTTAAGTGTTAAGAACCAAAAATTTTCACCACTGGACTAATAGATAACAACATGTTAGACAGATTAAAAATTGAAGTGTCGACAATTTCATTTTACTTTAATCCACAACCAACACTCAAGATAACAGCAACCAAGACATTGAAAGAATGGGGGAAATCATAGGGTCACAGAGTTTGATGAGTGGAGGGAAGAGTGGGTAAAGGAAATGGGAAAGATTTGGCAGGGATCTGGAAAGACAAGACAATGGTGGGAATAGTAAAATGTTGATTAACCTTGTAAAATATAATGAATCAGAACGACTGTATGAAACACAATATGAATGAAGGAGTGTGTGAAACACAATGTTTACGAATTTTATAAGCAAAGTAACATAAAATAATTTTTTTAAAAAAAGAAGTAAAGATACGTTGCATTGGGAAAATCTGTTGTCAAAGACTTCTCCAGAGTGCTAAAGAGCAATAACATCCATTTAAAGACTAAGGTGTGCCTTCCTCAAACCATGGTCTTTTCTATTATTCCTATGCATCTGAATGTTGGACAATGAATTAAGATTGCAGAAGAAGAATCAATGTCTTTACACTTTGCTGTTGTCAAAGAATAATGAATATTGCATGGTCTGCCAAAAGACAAATAAATCTATCTTTGAGGAAGTGTAACCAAGATTCTCCTTAGTGGCAAGGATTGTGAAACTTCATCTCATATTATTTGAGTATGTTGTCAGGAAGGGGAAATACTTGGAAAAAGACATCATTCTGGGAAAGATCAGAAAAAGAGAGAAAGACCCTCAACAAGATGTATTGACACAGTGACTATTAACAGTGGACTTGAGCATGTGAAATATCACGAGAATAGCACAGGATAGGACAATGTTCGAATCTGTGGTCATAAGGTCCTTATGAGTTGTAGTTGACTTGGCAACACATAACAACAAACATGGATGTGTGTATGTTAGTTTGACTAGAAATTCTTATTTCTTTTGGTTATGTGTGTACCACTGGAGTCTAAAACCTAGTGGGTAAAAAGCTGCACTGCCAACCCCAAGGCACACAGTTCAAATCTACCATCTACTTCTCCTCTGTGATTTATAATCTCTGAAAACCTGCTGGAGACCAGTAATGAGTCAATTCTGACTGAATAGCAATGAGTTGAGTTGGCAAGGTGGCATCTACATATGGTGGTGTTGTTAGGTGCCGTTGAGTTGAGTACAACTCATAGCGACCTTATAAACAACATACGTGAACTCTGTTCTATCCAGTGCCATTCTCATCATCTCTGATACACTTGAGCCCATTTCTGCAGTCCCTGTGTCAATCCATCTGGTTAGTGGTTTTCCTCTTTTATTGACACTCCATCTTTCCATGTAACAGGATGTTAATAAGTCTTCCTGACCCATGTTTTTCTGATACCACGTTCTTCTTTATTTATACCAGCTTCTCAAGTTGTTCAGCATACATATCGAATAAATGTGCTGAAGCAATGAAATTCTATTGCATATATTTCCTCATTATAAACCACACATTATTTAGTTCTGTTCAAAAGACTGTCTCTTGATTTATGTACAAGTTCCATACGAGCACAACAGAATTTAAGGAGGATGTTGTGTACTTTAGAGCTGACCCTCTAGCGAATTTTGAGAGGCTATAAATTATACAAGAGAAGACTTTCTCCTGTAAAGCAATGAGTAGACTAAAATAGCTTTTGTGTGGGCAGCACAATTCCTTACTAAAAGCCACTAGTACTCTCAAGTGGATAGGTTATATAGAGAACAATTTTTTAAGGTTCCTGAAGTAAAGATCATTTCCCCCATTCTAAATTCTCTCTCTTACAACCCCACCCCCCAATTCTGCAAACAATAAAGGGCCCTGGAGGGTAAATGGTTTATCACTACCTGCTAATTGAAAGGTTGGTGGTACTGGACTTTTAAATGCACCCATTGTATTTAGTCATCACAATACCTTTGAGGTAGGCATCATTAATGATGTAGATTTCATAGATAAAGAAGATGAAGAATGCAAAACTAACATGAAGTCCAGGAATGTATAATTAACCCTCATTGTCACTCAGTAGGCAAAAAGAGTTGGGGTTTGAACTCACACATAACCACTAAGCATCAGGACAAAATTTCATGGTTTCAAAACTATAACCATTAACTGACGAGTTCCCAGAGAACATTTTTCGTGGTTCCTTCATCCCCAACACCCAGCGGCTTAAAAGGATATTTTACAATTACGTGAATAAATTCAGATGGCTACTTATTCAGTGGTGCGAACTCACTAATAGGAGTTTAAAGGTCAGTGATTTCTTTTTTGGTCACAGAAACACTGAGGAAGATAGTAGCACGGATTGCTGGTGATGGGAGCTCTATAGCAGAGGCACCAGCTGGGCCAGGGAAATAGCAGGACCCATTATTGGGGCACCAGTTTCCCGAAGTGCGGACAGCATTTAGGGGCGGACCAGGCGCCCGGAACAGGCGGTGAGAAACTTGTGAAGAACCTCGTCCAGCACGTACAGGCCCTAAAGCCTTGCGAGTGAGTTAGAAACTCCTATTTCTAAGGATATTTATTTTTTCCCTTCCAGCCTTCTCACAGTCTCTGGGTTTGGCAAGTTTGACAATATCTTCCCTGCTCATAAAGTCCAGGACCCTCACCCTAAGGGCGGGTCACATGGCCGCTGGGATGAGGGAGGAGTGCCATGGGCACCTAGGCCTAGAGGGAGTTCCTGGAAGGCAGTCAGGAAGAGGAGGGTAACCTGAACTGGAAAGGGCAGCAAGGGCCCTCAGGGTCCAAGGGAGGGTAATCCCCGGGGCAGGACTCAGCTCTGCCCCCTACCAGTGAGTGACAGACTTCTTGCTAAAGAAATTGACAGATACCCACAAGCATGTCACCCGGATGCAGCAGGCCAGAATCGGCCACGGGAAAGATCTTAACCTAGGAAACGGGGGAAGGGCGCATGAGGGTACACAGAACTGGGTTGACTGGCTCACCAAGTGTGACAAAAGGGATACTTTGTGATGATTGTCAAGTGGAATTGTTGTGTACCATCCCGTCAGAACCAACTCATAGCTGACCCTCCAGTGGGTTTTTAGAGGCAGTAAATCGAAGAAGAGATTGCCCATCTTTCTCCTTGGAGAAGCTGGTATATTTGATCTTAGCGCCTTTGGGTTGGTAACCTTTACCAATGCTCCCCAGTGGAGGAATAGTAAAGGGTTGATAATGAGCAACACTCCAAGGATTTTAAGGGTCTTTCTTGATAGGGGAAAGGAGCTGAGAGAAACACCAACTTGAATGAAAATGCATTTAGCCTTATTTTGAAATAGATCTTTTCTATTGACAGTGCTAAGCTGTGGGGGTTTTAATGTTTTGTTTTGTTTTTTTTAAATTGTAGTAGTGGTTGTTAGGTGCCTTCTAGTCAACAACTAGCTACCCAGTGAATAATGGATTTAAACTTTGCCTTATACTGTGCCATCATCGTAACTTCTTTTTTTTTTAATTTATTACTAATTTCAGTAAAAATTTACAGAGACTTTGGATATCCATTCATTGATTGTTGCACTTTTCTCCCCTCCCAACCCTCCCCCTGAGTACACTCCCCTCTTGTAAAAGTAAAACAAAAATTCTTTCACTGTTTTACAAACCCTCCCCCAGGTCCACTACACCATGTAGCCTTCACACTAGACACCTGTCATGACAAAAATACCTAATCACATATCACTTTTAAAACAGTTTTAACACTTTTAAACAGTTTTCTCCCTCATCTGTTTCAATGCAGTATACGTTATTGAACCCATCTTTTTCAGTCTCCCCCAACCCCGATGTCAGTCCTGTTTTACAACAGTGACACCATATTTGTTCTTTTGTGACTGAGATGCTTCACTTAGCATAATGTTTTCCAGAGTCAACCATTTTCAATAATATTGCATGAGTTCTTTGTTTTTCAATGCAGCATAGTATTCCATTGTGTGAATATACCACAGCTTCTCTA
>NW_006399829.1:9800075-9802212 GCF_000299155.1 Elephantulus edwardii
GATGGGTCAAATGGTATCTCGCCATACCACCTTCCACAGTGGTTGCACCATTTTACACTGCCACCAACAGTGAACTCCAACAGGGTTCCAGTTTCTCCACAGCCTCGCCAGCATTTGTTGTTTGCTGTTCTGTTAAATTTTGCTATTCTGACTGGGGTGAGATGATATCTCATAGTTGTTTTAATTTTCATCTCTCTTAGAACTAGGGATTTTGAACATTTCTTCAGGCCTTGTTAGCCATCTGAATGTCGTCTTCTGTGGAGTGTCTGTTCATATCCTGTGCTCATTTTCCTATTGGATTATTTACCTTTTGTTGTGGTGCCTCATAGCTTCTTGTATGCTTGAGCCCATTGTTAACAGTTACTTTGTCAGTCCATCTACATTTGCATTTTCCTTTCTTTATCTGACCTTCCCCTTTTCCCAGCATGATGTCTTCTAAGGGCTGCGTCCTCCTCACACCATGCCCAAAGTATGTGACATGAAATTTGACCATCCTTGCTTCTAAGAAGTACCCTAATTACCCTTCCTCCAAGATAGATTTGTTTATTCTTTTGGCAGTCCATGGAATATTCAGTCAGAGGAGCAGTGATGTCAGTATAGAGACTAAAGTGCTACTGACCCAGGCCATGATCTTCTCAAGTACTTACTATGCATGAGAGCTGGAGAATGACCAAGGATGACAGAAGAATTGATGCCTTTGAGGTGTTTCTGTAGAAGAGTATTCAACATTCCATAGACTACCAAGAGAACACATAGATCTATCTTAGAGAATAAAGCCAAGTTTCACCTTCAAGGCAAGGATTTTGAAGCTCTGTCTCACATACAATGAGCATTTGTCCAGGAAGGACCAGTCCTTGGAGAAGGACATCATTCTTAGAAGAGTGGAGAGACAGCACAGAAGAGGAAGACCCTGGATGAGATGGATTGACACATTAACTGGGGCAATGGGATTAGGTGTATGGAGTCAGACTGGCTCAGGATAGGGCAGGGTTCATAGCTATTGTGCCACCTAGGGTCACTGTGAGTCACAGGTGACTCAATGGCATATAACAACAACAACACTCTTCTCCAACTCCACAATTTAAAAGCATCCATTCTTTTGTCATATTCATTCACTGTCCACAGGGGAGCAATTTTACATTAACTATGATACTCTATTAAGAATGACAATAGCATTAATTAGTGATGATTTTAACTTTACCCTAAAAGGAGTTTTATAGTGTTATCTGTGTTTACCATGGAAAGCTAACACATCATTTTCCTGCCTTAAGGATGAAGTTTTCACTTCTTAAAGGATTTTACATAGAGTTTTACTCATGTATTTAATTTAAAGGGCAGTTAATTCAATGAACTGAAAATGAGCAGAAACCTGCCTGGTTGAAAAAGCAT
This sequence comes from Elephantulus edwardii, assembly GCF_000299155.1. NCBI lineage: Eukaryota > Metazoa > Chordata > Mammalia > Macroscelidea > Macroscelididae > Elephantulus > Elephantulus edwardii. The sequence goes on from NW_006399829.1 coordinate 9,801,465, forward strand.
TAATAGTTGTTAAAGTTGACTATTTTAAAAAAGAGAAAGGTAATGAGATTTCTTGGTTAAATAACATATTTTTAGACATTGTCTAGGTTGTGGTTGTACCTCATTTCTAATATTATGCCTTTAAAACTTAATAAATTTTATTTATCATTTGCTTTAAGATAGTTGCAGCTTGCTCCACCATTTGCTTGTACTGCTTTCTCTTTCTAGAATGCCTGTTTTTCAAATTTGTATTTCCCCTTTATTCTTCACTAGTTAAAAGTCATTCTAGACACCCAGTGTAAGTGGTGCCTACTTTGCAAAGGGCAGTTTCTTCATCTAGATGGGCGAAGTTTCCTCTTGAGATTCTTCATGATTTCCATAGGTTTAAAAGGGAAACTGACATTAATAGATTTTGTCTACTTAGGGCAACAAATTTCCATATGTGGAAGTATCACTGCTCTAATTTTAATGTTTTTACAGAAAACTGAACTAGAATTAAAGATGAAGAGGAATGAAAAAGAAGCTTTATGATATTTGATCATTGTTAATACTGGGTAGTTGTCTTGTGATATGCTCTTGAGTTTGAGCCAACTCATAGCTGACCCTCCAGAAGTTTTTAGAGGCTGAAAAATCATAGAAAAGGAGATTGCTCATCTTTCTCTAGCAGAGTAGCAGGTTGATTCCAACCATGTGTCTTTTGGTTGGCAGGACAACTCTTTAACCACTAAACCACCAGAGCTCCCTTAACTCTGAGTATAAAAAAAAAATT
>NW_006399829.1:9803187-9804427 GCF_000299155.1 Elephantulus edwardii
ACAATCTCCTGTGTGATTTATACCCTCAGAAAGCCCCCTGGAGGGTCTGTTATGAACAGATTCTAACACAAAGACATATAACAACTCTTTACTAGTTCACTTCACATGTTATATAATTATTATCACATCTTCTCAGCCTTCTCACTCTCTCTACCTTAGTAAATTTAAGCAAGTTATAACTAACATTCCTTATATGCTTATAAAAAAGGCAAATTTTAAACCTGTGTTTCATTTTTTCCCCCTCCAGCTTTTAAAAATATTTTTTTTCTCATGGTACATTCATTCACACAGTGGAATACTATACAGCACACAGGAGCAATGATTTTGTAAATTACTACCAAATGGGAGGGACTGGAGAACACTATGCTAAGTGAACTAACTCAATCCCATAAGGACAAATATTGTGTAAGACCATTATTGTAGAATGAGTATGAGGATCCAAAAGGAGGGAAGTGTAGGAGCAGAAGGATGAGGATGGCAAGAGAGGACGTGTTAATCATAGGATTGCACAGTTTGTCTGGGATGGTGGTGGTGGTGAAGGAAATGGGAAAGATCCTGTGTGATAAATAATGTATTTGAACTTTGTAAATAAACAAATATTTTTTTAAAAAATGTTTTTTCTCATTACCTTAGAGAAACAGAATTTTCATTATCAATTGCTCAATTCAGGAAATTGTACCAAACACGTATTGATAGGCTCAACATCAAGAAGATGAAGATTCTTGCATCTGGGACCATTGGCTGTATCATGACAGATGGAGAAGAGATTGAGATTGTTAACAATTCCCACTTGCTCTGTTCCACAATCAACACTATTGGCACCAGAAGTCAGTAAATAGTAATTGCATCAGGGAAATCTACTTTCGGGGACCTCTCCAAAGTGCTTAAGACCAAGTATGTCAGTCTAGAGACTAAAGAACGCCTACCTGATCCAGGCCATGGTCTTCCAATTACTTGCTCTCAGAGAGCTGGATAAAGACTGAGAATTACAGAAGAGTTTATGCCTCTGAGTTGTGGTGCTGTAGAAAAGTATTGAACATACCACGGACCGTCAAGAAAACAAATAGGTCTGTACTAGAGTGAGTGAAACCAAGCTGCTCCTTGGAAGCAAGGATGTTGAGGCTCCGTTTTACATACTTTGGATATGTTGCCAAGAGGGACCAGTCTTTGGAGAAGCACATCATGCTTGGGAAGGTTGAGGGACAGCGTAGAAGAGGAAGATCCCAGATGAGATGGATTG
>NW_006399829.1:9820735-9835428 GCF_000299155.1 Elephantulus edwardii
GAAGCTATTGTATGAACTGAGTGATACTTCATGGTTCAAAATCAAGAAAGGACGATGTAAGGGATGTATCCTTTCCCCATATCTTTTCAGTCTATATGCTGACCAGATCATTTTGGAGGCATGGCTTTATGAAGAAGAAGGCAGCATCAGGATTGGAAGAAGATCAATCAACAACCTGATTGTTATGCTACTTCTTATCAGTTGCTTGCTATACTTTTGAGAGCTGAACAGTGACTAAAGATGACAGAAGAAGAATCAATGCCTTTGAGATCTGCTGTAGAATATTGATCAGTTTCTCCACAACCTCACCAGCATTTGATGTTTGCTGTTCTGTTAAATTCTGCTATTCCTACTGGGGTGAGATGATATCTCATAGTTGTTTTTCTTTTAATCTCTCTTAGAGCTAGGGATTTTGAACATTTATTCATGTGTTTATCGGCCATCTGAATGTCGTCTTTGGTGAAGTATCTGTTCATATCCTGTGCCCATTTTTCAATTGGGCTATTTACCTTTATCTTGTGGTGCTTGAGTCTTTTATAAATTCTAGATATAAGTCCCTTGTCTGACATGTCATTACCAAATATTTTTCCCTGTCTGTGGCTTCCCTTTTTACCTTGTTGGAGAAGTTTTTGGATATGCCTAAAGATTTTATTCTTAGAAAGTCCCATTCATCTAGTTGATCCTCTCCTGGTTGTAGATTTCTCAGGATGCTTGGAAGATTGTTGTAGTTTAGGACTTTTAGAGTTCTTCCAAACTTTTCTTTAATGAAGTTTATAGTCCTTGGTTTTAGTCCTAGGTCCATGATACAGTTTGATTTGGATTTTGTGTATGGAGTGAGCTGTGGATTTTGTTTGAGTTTTCTACAGATAATTTTCCAATTTTACCAGCACCATTTGTTAAAAAGGCTGTGATTTCCCCACTTAACTGATTTCATCTCCTTGTCAAAAATCAGTTGATCATAGCTAGATGGGCTGATTTCTGGATTCTCAATTCTATTTCATTGATCTATGTGTCTGTCATTGTACTAGTATGATGCTGTTTTGACCACCACAGCAGTATAGTAGTATTTGAAATTAGGGAGTTAGATGCCTCTTATCTTGTTTCTCCTTTTAAGAAGTGCTTTGCTTATGCTGGCAAGGTTGCAGAGAAACTGGAGCCCTTATTCGCTATTGGTGGGATTGTAAAATGTTACAGCCACTATGGAAGGCTGTGGTATGGTGCTTTCTCAAAATGTTGCAAATAGAAATACCATTTGACCCAGCAATTCCACTACTGGAAATTTACCCTAAAGAAACCATAACTGCCACGTAAGCAGATATATACGCACCCATGTTTATTGCAGCTTTGTTTACAATAGCAAAAAGTTGGAAACAACCCAACTGCCCATCAACAAATGAATGGATAGAGAAGCTATGGAATACTATGCTGCTTTGAAAAACAAAGAACTCATGAATTAGTATACAAAATGGGTGACCCTGGAAACATTATGCTGAGAAATATCTCAGTCACAAAAAGACATATTGCTTAGGGCCTCTGTTGTAAAATGGGACTGACATTGGGGTTGAGGGAAGACTGAGAAAAAGGGATTAATAATGTATACTGCATTGAAACAGATGAGGGAGAGAACTAATTAAAAAGGGATGTATGATTAGGTATTATTGTCATTACGGGAGTCCAAAATGAAGGCTACACGTGGAGTGGACTTTGGAGGAGGGATTGTATAACAATGAAATAATTTTACTTTTACTTTTCAAAGAGAAGAGCGAATTGGAGGACAGAGGAAGACAGGGAGAAAAGTACAACAATGAATGAATGGAAATCACAGTCTCTGTAAACTTTCATTAAAATTAATTTTTTTAAAAAAGAAGAGTTTTGATCATACATACACTGTAGGCTGCCAAGAAAACAAATGGCTATGTCCTGTAGAGGGTAAGACCAGGCGGCTCCTTAGAGGCAAAGATTTTGAAATTCTAATTCACATACTTTGGGAATTTTGCCAGGAGGGACTTAGGTGTAGGTCCATGCCTGGAAGGGTACAGGGTCAGCAGAGAAGAGGAAGATCCTGGATGAGGTGGATTGATACAGTAGCTCTGATGATGGGGACAGGTGTGTCAGAGATGGTGAGATTGGCTCAGCATAGGGCAGAGTTTAGAGCTATTGTTCATAAGGTTGCTATGAGTCATAGTCAACTTGACAGCACCATAGTTAATATATTTTCTTTTGCTATTTGCTTTCTGTTTGAACTATCTATTCTTTGCTGCTTTTTTCTTGTTTCTCAGAATACCTGAGTCTTTTCCTTTCTGTTAGTCTCTTTTAATTTTTATTCTCTTCTACAAGGATTGATGGTATATATTAGTTTGTATGTGTGTAATGGAGGTAGGAAGATAGGTACCCATGTTTAGGGATGGCCCGTATATTGCAAGAGAGGAATGAGTAGAATAACAGTTTTATGAGGAAGCAAATTGTTAAAGTGACTGTAATGGGCTCTGAGCCAGAAAACTAAGTGGAGATGAGGAAAGAGGACTATCTGCTAATATACAGAAAGAGTTAAAACCATCACAGAAGGTAGATAAACATTGAAATAGGAAAGAGAGTAGCAAGTATTCTATGCACACTCAGATGCACACAAATAACCAAGATATTTCCTGTATTTGCCAGTGTTTTAAGTTGCAAGTTCAGGGCCTGTAGCTATAAGTACTTCTCTGTATAGAGATTTGTGGTTAGATCCAGTGTTAACTTTCTGCAGTGTTAACGTTGTGCAGTTTATTTTCTTCCTCCCCAAATAGTAAAAACCTCTTTAGATTTTTCAAAATACATCCAGAAGTATAATTTTACTTCATCCACTGTACAGTTCTAAGGGTGAGTGCTATATCAGACTTTAGTAGTTGAGGAAATGAGCATGTGGAAATTAAGACTTGATTAATGTTACCTACTTCATTACTTACAGAGTTTTGATAATAATCTATATCTCATTGCTAATGGGAAGGTAGATTAAATTGGTGATGTCTGAGAATCAGACTAGTTTCAAAGTATTACATCTTTATTCATTCAGCATACTTTCCATGGGAGAAGGATGGGTAGTCTCCTCCAGTGCAATTAACTGCCTCTGAAAATCTGCTAGAGGGTCAGCTATGGGTCAGTTCTGACACAACAGTACATAACATCAACAACAACATACTTTGAGTGTCTAAATATACCAGATACTATGTTAGGCACTAGAAATACTGAGATTATTACATCAAGCCTGTCTTCAAAAGGCTTAAAGTCTAATGAGAAAAAACAGATAAGTGTTTTTTTAGTATTTTAAGAAGTTATTTTATAGTAGATTTTCTCTAATGGTATAAATGTCCTATGATCTTTCAAATTGCTACCTTTTTAATAATTCATGATATTATTTTTTTCTCTTTTTAATTATGCAGATTCCCCCACACTTTCATTCATTGACATTGTTTTATACAATGAAAAAATAAATGTTAAAATTATATTTGTCAAATATATTTCATAAAATATTAAAAATTAAGTATGTCAGTTTTAGAAATAACTTGTACTAGTGAAAAGTATCTTTTCAAAAGCCTAATATACATGCATATGAGTAGTTGATGGTCTATTTCACAATCAACAACTGTCCTAGTTTTCATAGCTGATTCTCCAGTGATTGTTTCAGATTCTTTCTTCAGATAAAATCAGTCTGATTCCTTTGCAGACCATCAGGGGATATCCATGTGTATAGTAGTCTTTTTTGTTTTTTAGAAAAGATATTTACAATTAATACATTTTTGACCATGCAAAGGAAAATGGTTTTTCCCTGTAGCTTTTTTCCTATCTGATTTAAGATATAATTATATAAAGAAATCCTTATGAAACTGTGTTGATGGGTTTATAATGTATAAAAATAGAATTTGTATTACATTAATCACATAAAGAAGGTGGAAAGAATCAAATAAAAACAGTCAGAATTAAATTTTAATCCCTAGGCTAAACACTAAGATAATTTTTAAATATAGTGAAAAAATCAAGATAATTAGAAAATTCTGTGCAATTCAAAAGATTGTAGTAGTGGAGGAATTTACCAGTTGCCACTAGCTTGTCTTTGACTCATACATTAATCACATAAAGAAGGTGGAAAGAATCAAACAAAAACAGTCAAAATTAAATTTTAATCCCTAGGCTAAACACTAAAAAATAATTTTTAAATATAGTGAAAAAATCAAGATAATTAGAAAATTCTGTGCAATTCAAAAGATAGGTAGTAGTGGAGGAATTTACCAGTTACCACCAGCTTGTCTTTGACTCATGATATGTCCACATGTGTGAGTGAGTTAAGTACTTAGTGGCTGATTTTTAAAGAAATAATTACCATATCTTTATTCTGAGGAATCTCAGGATAAACTCAAGCCTCCAGTTTTTCATTTAACCAAGAGAGTTAACCATTTGTACCATCCAGGGATTACAGTGGGGGAATTATGGAACCAAAAAAGAGTTAAGGCATATAGAAAATATATAGCAGCACTAAATCGGGCCATATCCACAGTTAAATTACATTTAAATCAATAAAGTCCTTCAATAAAAAAACAGATTGATAGAATGGGTGTAAAAACACAAAACAAAAACCACAATCCTATTAGACATTACCTATAAACTGAGAAATTTGGTGTCAATAAGTGGATTGTGAAAATCAATCCTTATTATGTTTATACATATTTGTATATGTCTTATTTATTGCCTGGCATCCAGAGTGATGTTAATCTCTCAGGTCTCCATCTTTTTTAACACTTACTGTTTTTCTTTCCCTCAAATGTTAATTTTTCAGAGAGATGGATCAAAGCAGTGAAGATGGTATGAAAAAGATTGGCGGTGTGAACCTTGACAAACTTATAAATGACTTCTCACAGATAGAAAAGGTAGGCAAAGATATGGAACAGCTGTAGTTAATTCAGAAAAATTGAGCAGATTTTTGCCAAGAGAAGGTATTGAAAAGAAAAATTGTACAAAATAATGAGCAACATTGTTGTTTTTATGTGCCATCAAGTGGCCTGCAACTCATAGTAACTCCATATACAACAGCTCTGAACCCTGCTCTATTGTAAGCCAATCTTACATTCTCTGACACAACTACCCCCATTACCCTAGTCACTGAGTCAATCCATCTCGTCCAGGGTCTTCCTCTTTTGTGCTGTCCCTCCGTTCTCCCAAGCACAATATCCCTCTCCAAGGACTGGTCCCTCCTTGCAACATGCCCAAAGTATTCAGACGGAGCTTCAGAATCCTTGTCTCCAAGGAGCAGCCTGATTTCACACTTTCCATGACGAACCTGTTTGTTCTCCTAGCAGTCCATGGTATATTCAATACTCTTCTCCAGCACCATAGCTCAAAGTCATCGATTCTTTTTCTATCATCCCTAATCATCGTCCAGATTTCTGATGTATAGCACATAATTGCAAAGACTATGGCCTGAATCAGGCACATATTAGTCTCCAGACTGACATCATTGCTCTTCAGTACTCTGGAGATGTCACTGACAGAAATTTGTTTTTTTATTTCCTGGCTGCTGATACCAAGAGTGTTGATTGCTCTTCAAGAGAAGCTTGCTCAGTCTCCTTCTATGAGATTTATTGTTTCTAAAAACCCGCTCAAGAATCAGCTATGCATGAGTTCTGACTTGGTGTCCCACACTGACACAACACTATATCAAAATCGTTCTGGAACAAGGGAACAAATAGTTGTTATACTTAGCTGACTCTCCAGCAGGTTTTCAGAGATTATGAATTGGAGCTCATTTTTCTCCTTTGGGGCATCTGGTGAGTTCAAACTGCATGCCTTTGGGTGGGCAGTCAACTTCTTAGCCATCAGTTAAGTAAAGGGGAAAAAATATATATCTTAAAAATCCAGAATGTCTTTAACTCAGGAATTGATTTTATAAGAAAGTGTATTTGATCTCCTACCTCTGTGACTAACTTTTTAAAAAAATTTAGTCTTTCTTATTCTATCTATAAGGAGTCTTTGTGGCATAGAGCCAGACAGCTAAAGGAAAGATCAGCCAATTTGCCAACACCTCTAAGGGATTAACATGAGCAGTCTCCTTATATAAAAGTTTATAAGTTGGCAACTAGTGGAGGGTTGCTTTGAATTTTATCAGTAACAACAGGATTTTAGTCCACCTATCTGAAGTCATTCTCTGTCGCCTTCACACAAAGAGAAGTAGATTAAACGCACAAGTGTGTCATTAGTTCCCATCACACTAGAGAGAGAGGAATGTTATATTCCATTGAGTCACAGCTGACCCATAGCAGAACCTCCAGCAGGTCTCATAGGCAGTAATTAGCATGGGAGAAGGTTGCCTGTCCTTTCCCATGGAGTAGCTTGTAAATTCAAAGCATATGCCTTTGGGATTGCACTGTAGCTTCTAATAACTAGACCACCAGAGCTTTCTAGAGAGCAGTAGAGATGTAGAAATAGTTGTTAAGAAAATTAAATTACATACATAAATTAGAGATTTGAGGATAAGGTATATGATAAGAGGGTTTGAGGGATAGTAACAGTTACTTCTACATTTTTTCCACTCATCATTCTTCTCTGTTACTTCTTTTCCTTTGCCATATTAAAGAAATTTTCATGAAAATTAATATTTTTAAGTAATAAGCATTTTTAAAAACAATGAATTTGAGTTTTCTTAGTCAGCTGAGCCTTATTAAAATAAGAATAGATATCAGTGATGACTAAAAAAAGTATAATGGAGGAATTAAGCAATAAGATAAGAGAATAAAGTGGATTAAAAAAATAACATTCCTTCCACTAGAATGTAATAAAGTTTACATAAGAGTCAGTAAAACTAAGCAAAATAAAATATAAAATCATCAGGAGCTCTCAAATATAGGAAATTCACCACTAACTATGATTTGTAAAAAATAGCAGCACTTACTCTCCAAAAGTAAAATCAGGAAAAAAATGTTACTAAGAAAATGTCTTAAAGATTTTATTACTACTCTTACGCCTAATTTGAAAGAAAGGAAGCCAGAGGATAGTCTACATAAAATTACAGACTAAAGGTATCTATCCCATACTAAGGTATTCAAGAAAGAGTGAAATGCTTCATGATTTAGTGTTTAGTTTATACAGGCTAGAGTTTAGAATATATATACATACATACATATATATATAATATTATATATATATATATAAAATAAGGGAGCTCTGGTGGCCTAATGGCAAGAAGCTGTACTGAAGTCCTGAAGGAACGCAGTTCAAATCCACCACATATCCTCCGCTAGAAAATGAGGGTACCAGTCGGGTCCGATTTGATGGTACACATACACAAAATGAAAAAAAAGAAAAATACTCATGTCAAAACATGAGCTAATTTATCTCCAACAAAAATAGTAATTCAAGAATTATATTAAATACATATGTAGAGTAATCTCAGAACAATGCTTAGAATAAGCAGTCAGGAGAGATCAGAAGTATTGCATTGGGAAACGCTGTGGTCAGGGACATTTTCAAATTACGGAGGATCAGTGATAGCAATTTAAAGACTAAATCTTTTCATTTGCTTCCTCTGCATCTGAGAGTTAGATAATGAATAAGGATGACAGAAGAAGAATGAGCTGTGTTGTAGAGAAGAAAAATGGGTGCCTTTGAACTGTGGTGCTAAGGAAAAGTATTGAAAATTTCATGGACTGCCAAAAGAAACAGATATAGCTTGGAAAAAGTACAACTAGACAAATAAAACCAAAACAAAACCCACTGCCATAAAATAAATTACAATTCACAGTGACCCTTTACCAGAATTTCAGATTTTAACACGAGCAGAGAGTCTCTTTTTTCACCCAAGAAACAACTGTTGGTAGACGCCGTCAAGTCAACTGTAACTTATAGCAACCCTGTGAACATGGGTCTGAATCGTGCCTTATCCTGTGCCATCTTCATCATCTCTGAAATACTTAAGTGCATTGTTACAGTCACTCTGTCAGTCAATAGTGATTATGAATCTTTTTCTTAAAAAATGGCTTTGACAGTACATCAGCATATGTCAGAAATTCAAGCTAGATTTTAAAGAGGCCACAGGTATCATTGCTGAAAGTGGAGAACTAGAATGATGTCTGTTTGTATTTGTTTGGCTATGCAAAAGGCATTTGACTGTGTGGATCATAACAAATTATGGCAGACGTTGAGAAGAATGAGAATCCCAGAGCTTTAATTGTGCTCTTGTGAGACCTATATTTACACCAAGAAGATGCCTTCCAAACGTAGCGAGGGAACACTGCACAGTTTAAATTCAAGAAAGGTATATGTCATAACTATCCTTTCTCCATCTCTAATGTATTCTATCCTGTATCTATTCAATCTGTATACCAAGCAAATAATTAAAGAGACTGGACTTTATGAAGAAAAATGTGGTATCAAGACCAGGGGAAGATTCATCAACAACCTACATTATCCTGATGATATAACTTTGGTTGCCAAAAGCAAAGAGGACCTGAAATGCTTACCACAGAAGATAAAAGACTAAAGCCTTCAATATAGATTGCATATCAACATCAGGAAGACAAAAATCCTTATCACTGTCCCAATAGACCACATCATGGTATGATTGGAGAGAAGAATGAAATTGTCACGGATTTTATATGACTTGGATACACTATCAACACTCTTGGCACAAGCAGTCAAGAAATCAAATATGTATTGCAATGGGTAGATTTGCTCTGGACCTCTCTAAGGTACAAAAGAGCCATAATGGCAGTTTAAATACTAAGTTGCTAAATTATTTTAAAAAACAGGAAAAAGAGAGAACATTCCCAGAGACATTCTCTGAAGCATGCATAACTCTAATACCAAAGACAGCCAAAGATACTAACAAAAAAGAAACTAAAGACCAATATCTTTAATGAACATAGATGTAAAAATCCTTAACAAAATCTTAGCCAATAGAATCCAAAGCACATAAAAAATATAATTCATTATGGCCAAATGGTATTCATAACAGATATGCAAGGAAAGTTCAACATAAGGAAAACAATCAGCATAATTCACCACATTAACAAAGCAAGTAACAAAAACCACATGATCCTAGCAATTGATGTAGAAAAGGCATTTGACCTAGAAGCCAATGTTAGCTTGTAACTGGGTTTGGTGTGGATGGTTTTGGCTATATTTGACAGAGGAACTAGTCAATTAATGGAGCTAGGAAGAAACTAGCTGCAAATTGTAAGGTGAAGATGGATCAGAGAAACCCAAGAGTTGCTTTTGAGTTGAAAAAAAAAACCCAACAAAACAAAACCACACCAAACCAAAGCATAGCTCTATTTAAAATTCTGGTTAAGACATCAGACTTTACTATCTTGTAAACTCTGTAGCACCACAGAGCTCATAAACGTTCTCTCCAATGTGTTTTTATGTTGCAATAAAGTACATATGAAATAAATTTGCACCCTGTGCCCAGAAGCCCTCAAAAAAAAAAAAGGCATTTGACAAAATCCAACACCCTTTCCTGATTAAGACACTCAGTAAAATAGGAATAGAAGGGAATTTCCTTAACATAGTGAAAAGGAAATATACAAAACCAAGAGCCACTATCATTCTCAAAAGAAAAAGACTAAAAACATTTTCCCTGAGAACAGGGACTAGACAATGTGTCCACTTTCACCACTTCTATTCAGTATTATATTAGAAGTACTTTCTGGGGAGCTCTGGTGGCCTAGTGGCAAGAAGCTGCACTGTAATCCCAGAGGTATGTGGTTCGAATCCGCCACATGCTCTGCTGGAGAAGGAGGGACAATCTCCTCCTGTACCAGTCAGATACAATTTGACGGTACACACAAAATAATAATAATTTTTTTTAAAGTGCTTTCTGGAGCGGTACAAGAAGAGGATGAAATAAAAGGCATCCAGACCAGCAAACGGAAGAAATCAACAAGTTAAGGAGCTGAACAGAATATTTCAAAGGGCTGCTCAGGAAGACAAAGCAAAGTATTATAATGAAATGTGCAAAGAACTAGGGTTGGAAAATCAAAAGGTTCAAACTCACTCGGCATTTCTTAAGCTGAAAAAACTGAAGAACAATTATAAGCCTTAAGTTTCAGTACTTCAGGATGCAGAGGGCAAAATGTTGAATGATCCAGGAAGTATCAGAAGCTGGAAGAAGTACCCAGTATACAAAAAAAGAATTGGCTAACACAGAAGAACCTGTTGTTAGGTACTGACAAATCAAGTACAATTCATAGCGACTCTTTGAACAACAAATCTGAACCCTGTCCTATCCTGTTCCATCCTCATTTCTGACATACTCTGACAGTTGAGCACATTGCAGCAGTTACTCTGTCAGTCCATCTAATTAAAGGTCTTCCTAATAACATGCCTACAGTATGGGAAACAAAGCTTTATCATCTTTGCCTCCAGGGGGCACTCTGGCTGTGCTTTCTCCAAGATGTATCTATTATTTTGAAAGTCCATGGAATATTCAGTACTCTTCTCCAGTGCCACAGCTCAGAAAGCATCAATTCTCCTATCATTCTTATTCATTGTTCAGCTCTCATGTCTTAAATCAAGTACACCTTAGTCCTCAAATTGACATCGTCTATTTGTGCTTTATTGACTATGCAAAAGCATTTGGCTGAGTGGATCATAACAAATTATGGCTAACATTGAGAAGAATGGGAATACCAAAACACTTAGTTGTGCTTATGTGAAATCTATACCTAAATCAAGAGGCTGTTGAACAAACAGAGTAAAAGAACATTTTATGGTTTAAAACCAGGGAAAAAAAGTACATCAGGCATGTATCCTCTCCCTGTACCTACCCAATCTGCGGAACAATTTATTCGAGAAGCTGGACTCTGAAGAAGAATGTGGCATCAGGATGGAAAATCATAAACAGCCTGAGTTATGAAGGTGATTAAACTTTAATTTTTGAAAGTGAAGAGTATCTTTTAAATAATTTTTTTATTTTATACTAGTTTGTTTACAATGTTTGTATACATTATTTTTCACACTATCTTCATTCACATTGTGCTGAAAGTGAAGAGTACTTTAAATGCTTACTACAGAAGATTAAAGACTACATCAATATGGATTACATCTCAAAGTTAAGAAAACAAAATTTCTCACCACTGGACCAATAGGCAACATCATGATAGATGGAGAAAAGATTGAAACTGTCAGTGACTTCATTTGACTTGGAACCACAACACAGTTGCTTGGTACCAGCAGTCAGGAGGTGAGGAAATATATTGCATTGGGAAAGTTTGCAGTCAGAAACCTCTTCAAATTATATGGAGCAACAATGAAGAATTTGGTGGGTTAAAATTTCCAGCCTTCTGGGTAGCAGCCCACCACATGATTCACTACAACATAGACAGGGAATACCTATTCAAAGCCTTTCTTTATAGCTTGAGACAGATTACATTGTAAACCAGACCCATAACCATATAGGGTCCCCCCTCTTCTATATAGGAGATTACTGACCAATTTCTTACCATGACAGTGACTCTGTATCCCTTCTATTGTCTTTTGATACTTCCTGTATTATTAAAAAATGTCCATAGACTTCTTCACTATTGTGACTCAAAGCTTGAATTTTTTTTCTCCAATTTTTTAATCTTGTGAAATACTGAGCGTATTCTTTTCTTTTGGTTATCTACTCAATGTCTTTGTACATTTCATTATAATATTTTGCTTTGTTTGTCTTCTTGAGCCACCCTTTCCATAATGAGCATATGAACAAGAACTGATGTTGTTGTTGTTATGTGCTGTCAAGTCAACTATGATTCATAGTGACCCTATACTAATAGCTCTGAACCCTGGTCTATCCTGAACCAATCTCACCATCTCTGACATACCTACCTTCTTTACCTCAGTTATTGTGTCAGTCCATTTCATCTGAGGTCTTCCTCTCCTGTGCTGTCCCTCAACCCTTCCAAGCTTGATTATCCTTCTCCAAAGACTGGTGCCTCTTAGCTACATGCACAGAGTATGTGAGACAGAGTCTCAAAATCCTTACCTCTCAGGAGTAGCTTAGTTTCACCCTTTTCAGGACAGATTTGTTTGTTCTCTTGACTCTTCTCCAGTACCACAACTCAAAGGCACCAATTCTCTTTTTTAATTTTTTTTTTTCATTTTAATGTCATTGGTTCAATAACCAAGAACCAATGATGTTGTTATATGTGCTGTTGAATCACCTGTGACCATAGTGACACAATGTACAGAAGCTTTGAAGCCTACCCTGCTCTGAGCCAGTCTCACTGATTCAGATACACCTACCACCATTACCCCAGTTATTGTATCAATCCATCTCATCCAGGGTCTCCCTCTCCTGCACTGTCCCTCCTCCCTTCTGAGTATGATGTCCTTCTCCAGGGACCAGTCCCTCCTTGCCATGTGCCCAAAGTATGTGAGACAGCGCTTCAAAATCCTAGTCTTCAAGGAGAAACTTGGTGTCATCATCTCTAAGACAGATCAATTTGTTTTCTTGGAAGTCCATGGTATGTTCAAGACTTTTCTCCAGCACTACAATTCAAAGGCATCAATTCTTTTTCTGTCATCCATAGTCATTGTCCAGATCTATGATGCACAGAAATTACAAATACCATGGCCTGGAGTAGGCACACCTTAGTCTCTAGACTGACATTGTTGCTTTTCAGTACTCTGGAGAGGTCCCTGACAGCAGATTTTCCCAGTGCAATTTGTCTTTTGATTTCCTGATGATTAAAAAAAAAAACAAAAAAAAAAAGCCTAGTTATACTGAACACATTGACCAAAAAAAAGGCTTTATAAATGGACAGAATACCAGATGAGATGGTTTGACATATATATGCAGTACTGTATTTGCAGGCTGGGTTTAGAAGAGGCCATAGCTCTAGATTAAATGAGTCATTGGCAATTTCAGTCTTTTCTCCATCTGTCATGATTTGGCTTATTATTGCAGTAGTGAAGATTTTAATTTTCTTGATGTAAAGATGTAATCTATATTGGAAACCTTTGGCCTACAGTAAATGCTTCAAATCCTACTTACTTTCAACAAGCAAGGTTGTGTCACCTTCATAACACAGCTTGTTGATGAATATTCCTCCCTCTTGATGCCACATTCTTCTTCATAAAGTCTGACTTCTTGGATAATTTGTTCAGGATACAGACTAGGGAAACAATCATGTCTAGGATTATCTGTTAGCTAGAAATACCTGTCAGAAGAAAAAAAAATCCATGATATCACGTTTGAAATGGAAGAGTAAACCAAATCCTGAGTATAATTCCAAGAAATAAGATATGCCATAAAGAAGTGAAATGCCCTTACATATGGAACTTTTAAGAAAATTTCCAGGGGGGAAAGGATGTAATTTTCTTTAATCATGATGGCATGGAATAATCATTTTTCCCCCTACTCATAAGCACCTTAAAAACAGATGAACTATAAACCATTCACCAAAATTAGATTCTACAAAAACGGCAAAGAGACCTCAGGCAATGTAGATAGACATCAGAAGAAATTTTACTCACATAGTGCTTGAAGACACAAATAGATCTGCTCACATTAAATCCAATTTAGATTTAAAAATCCATGACATAGCAATCACATAAAATACTTTTGTTGTTAGCTGCCATTGAGTTGACTATAACTCATAATGACCCTATGACCAACAGATCTGAACCTTGCCTATCCTGTGCCATCTTCACCATCTCTGATATGTTCAAGCCTGTTGTTATAGCCACTGTGTCAGTTCTTCTTGTTGAGGATCTTTCTCACCTTCTCTTAATGCCTACCTTTCACTTTTATAGGAAAAAAAACAAATTCAAAATTAATAAAAAGAGCAGAACACAGGAAAACCTATTGTGGAAATAAAAAATATCTCTGCTTCTCTACTATATAGCACACCCCTTGCCCTTGCCAAATTTAAAAAAAAATCCACATTAAGTCATTTGTTCTAAAAGAAGTTTAAAGATATGAAGTCAATGGAATAATAAAAAAAATGGTATAGATGATAAAGGACTTTATGATTTTAAAAAAAATAATTCAAGGCCAAATTTTCATTCAAACAAATAGATTAGGATAAATGGGAGCCATAATAGATGTAACCTGAAACTAAATTAGTAACATGAAAGAACAAGAGTTGTGTTGCTAGCCCAAAGACAACACTTCAAATAGTTAAAATTCACCAGCAACTCCACTGGAGAAAGATGGGCCGTCTCATTCCATGCAATTTATGACCTCCAAAACTGGCTTGAGGTCAGCTATGAGTAGGTTCCAACTCAATGGTAATGAGTTATTTCTTCTTAAATAAAAGAATCAAAATAGTAGTATCGATTTGATAAAAATTTGTTCTCTTTATTCCCCAGAAAATGATGGAAACCAGTGGAAAGAAAAATATACTGGATATTCAGTTGGAAAAGACTAACTGTTTATTAAAAGTAGTGCAAACAAATGAGCTCGCAATTAAAGAAGGTTGGTATTTTAAAACTTTTTTTAAAAGAAAGTTGATTATTTGCTGCATGAAGAAAGACTATTTCTTTTTTTTTAAATTTAGGTTGTTTATTTTTCATTTCAATGAACATCTACAGAGATTTTGGGATTCCATTCATTCATTGTCGCACCCTTCTCCCCACACAAACCCTTCCCCCCTCCCCCCCCTTTGTTCCTCTCCTTGAAAAGCAAAAGAAAAACTCCCTCATGGGTACACAATCCCCCCCGCACCTCCCCAAACCCCACC
>NW_006399829.1:9837338-9839249 GCF_000299155.1 Elephantulus edwardii
TGGGCATCCTTGCCTAGTTCCTGTTCTTAAAGGGAATGCCTTTAACCAGAAAGACTATTTCTAATGAGAGTTCTTTTTAATAAAAAAGTGGACAGTATTACACTATGTACTCAAAGTTTTAAATTCACAAAGAACTTTGAGGATCTAATTTAGTTTTCACAAAAGATTAATAGAGCTTTTTTATTACCTTACTATAGTGAAGAAACATATAAGTTAAATGACTTGCTCTCAGCTAACAGATAACCAGAAATTCAATCCTGACCTTAAAACCATGGAAAATACAGAATTTAATTCCTTCACTATTACACAAAGGAAATTTCAAAAGAACCAAGAATGCTAATGTTAAAAGAGAAAATATAGATTTTACTTATATATTTTCTTGTTCTTGTATATATTTTCTTTTGCTGCCAACTAATAGGACCCAAAGAAACAACTTTCCAGTGGCAGTGACTACACCTTGTGTCCAGATATTAATTTCTAGTACCATTCTTGGAAAAGAAACAGGCTATATCATTAATATCACACGCAAGTAAAATCTTGCTGGATATTTTTTAAAAAGTTGAGGCAGTACATAAATAGAGCACTAACACAAATTCAAGCTGCATTCAGAAGACATCATGGAACAAGAGGTATCATGACCAATGTCAAATGGAATTGGCTGAAAGCAGAGAATAAGAGAAAGATGTTTAATTGTATTTTATTTACTATGCAAAGACATTAGATTATGTGGATCATAACAAAAGAAGAATTGATACTTTTGAACTGTGGTTTTGGAAAAGAATGATGAGTATCCCAAGATCTGCCATAAGAACCAACAAATATGCCTTGAAAAAGGTACAGCCAGAGTGCTCATTTAAGGAAAAGGTGATGAAGCTTCATTTCACATACTTTGGGCATGTTACTAGGAGAGATTATTCCTTGGAGAGGGACTTCATGCTTGGAAAGGTGGAGGGATTCTGAAAGAGAGGCAGACCCTCAACTAAGTAGATTGACATAGTGACTGCAGTAATGAGTTTGAGTGTGTCAGAGATTTTCAGTATGACACAGGATAGGACAGATTTCACATTTGTTGTTCATGGTATTTCTGTGAATCGTACTCAACTCAATGGCACCCAACAACACAACAACAGACCAAGAAGCAACTGTGAACAGAATAGAGATACTGTTTGGTTTAAAATTAGTAATAGTGATTTCCCTCCTCTTTTTTCTGCTCCCTTTCTCCCCTTATGATTTTGAAGAGTGAAGGAAAATAGAAAACTGCAATAGGAAATTGGAGAGATGGGCTGATAGTTGTTGGTTTTGTTAGGTGCCATCAAGTCATGTATAACTCATTGTGACCCTATAAACAACAGATGTGAACTCTGTCTTATTCTCTGCCATGCTCACAATCTCTGACCCCTCAAAGTCATTGCTGCAGTCATTAGAGCAGTCCACTTGGTTGAAGGTCTTCCTCTCCTTTGCTGTCCCTCCACCTTTCCAAGCATGATCTCCTTCTCCAAAGAACAGCCTCTCCTAGCAACATGTCCATATGGTGTGAGACAAAGCTTTGACATCCTTGCCTCCAAGGAGTACTCTGGCTGCACCTTTTCCAAAACAAAAATTTGTTCTTTTGACACTTCCTGGAATATTCAATACTCTTTTCCAACACAAAAGTTCAAAGGTATCAATTCTTTTATCAGTATTCATTGTCCAGCTCTCAGATGCATGGCAAATGATTTTAAAAGGCCATGGTCTGAATGAGGTGCACCTCAGCCCTCAAACTGACATCACTGCTCCTCAAAAATTTGGATAGGTCCTTGATTGCTGACTTTCCCAGTGTACTAAGTCTCCTGATCTCCTGGCTGCAGGTACCAAGTGTATTGATTGTGGGTTCTAGTAAGATGAAATTGTTAACAGTTTCAATCCTTTCTC
>NW_006399829.1:9841042-9842345 GCF_000299155.1 Elephantulus edwardii
CTGCACTAGAAAAAGACTGATAACCCAATTACAAAATGGACAAAAGACATGGAAAGAATTTTCACAGAGGAAGATATTCAAATGGCAAACAGCCACATGAAGAAATGCTCCAAATTACTGGCAGCAAGAGAGATGCAAATCAAAACCGTAACGAGAGGTACCATCTCACTCCAGTAACAGTGGCAAAAGTTTAACAGGGCAGCAAGTAATAAATGTTGGAGAGGATGTCACAAGAAAGGAACTCTTATACATTGTTGATGGGATTGTAAAATGGTGCAACCATTCTGGAAGGCAGTTTGTTGCGTCCTCAAAGAGCTAAAAATAGAAATTCCATATAACCCAGCCACTCCTCTACTATTTGGAATATACCCTGAGAATATGAGAACTTAGGCACAATCTGAGATTTGTACACCAGTGTTCATAGCAGAATTATTCACCAGCACAAGAACATGGAAACCATCCAAATGTCCAGTCACAAATACATGGTACATTCACACAATGGAATAAATACTATGCAGCACTTGGGAGCAATGATTTTGTAAATTATTACCTAGCTTGGGAGGAACTGGAGAGCACTATGCTGAGTGAACTAACTCAGTCTCACAAGGATAAATATTATATAAAACCATTATTGTAGAATAAGTATAAGGACCGGGGGAATTAATGATCAGGTTGTACAATTTTATAGAGTCAGAGTGAGGGAAATTGAAAGAATTTGTTCAAATTTCTATTAGAATTTTGTAAATAAACTAGTAGAACATTAAAAAAATATGAAAATCAAGAAAGGGAAAAAATCAAGAAACATGTTAATCAAGGTTGTATCCTTTCTCCATTCCTATTCAGTCTGTATGCTGGACAAATCATTCAAGAAGCTGGACTATATGAAAAAGAGTGTGGCATCAGGATTGGAGGAAAGCTCATTAACTACCTATGTTATACAGATGACACCCCTTGCTTGCTAAAAAGGTGATGAAAACATGAAACATGTACTGAAGAAGATCAAAGACTACAGTCTTCAATTTGAATTTTACCTCAGTATATTAAAAAAAAAAATCCTAACCACTGGGTCAATAGGCAACATAATGATAGGTGAAGAAAAGATTGAAGTGGTTAAGGATTTCATTTTACTTGGAACCATAATCAGTGTACATGGAAGCACCAATCAAGAAATCCGAAGGTATGTTGCCCTGAACAAATCTTTTCCTTTAAAGACTAAAGTATAACTAACCCAAACTATAGTGTTTTCAATTGCTTCATACGCATATGAAAGTTGGACAATGAAAAAAGCAAGACTGAAAGAATT
>NW_006399829.1:9842445-9843034 GCF_000299155.1 Elephantulus edwardii
AAAAAATTATTACAAGACAGAGAGGGAAAAGCCAACATAGGACTGGAAATAACAGAAAAGCATGAAAATGCAATCCAGAACATTAAGATCTGTTATGAGTTGATCTCTACTCGATGGCAATCAACAACAAAAACAACAGGACAAAAAGTTGAACTGAAGAGATGGAAAAGTGTCAATGAGCTGGAAGACAAGAGCCTCACTAGAAACCTACTTGAAGAAAAATGAAACATAAAGAAAATGAAAAAAAAATCATTAGAATCATGTTGGATGATGGAATAGCATACGTATGATTGGAATTACAGAACATGGGAGGCATAGGGAAATCACTGAGAAATTGTGGAAGAAGTAGAGAAGAAAACTTTCCAGGTATTTTGAAGAATGGATAAATTCACAGAAGCACAGAGTAGACTAGATGCAAAAAAGAAAAACACTAAAACATAGCAGAGTCAAATTCTCCAAATTAAAAGATAAGGACAGAATTCTAAAAGCAGCATGAGAAAAGCCAAGAGTTACCTACAAAGGGGAGACAGTTAGATTAAGTTCTGCTCTCTAAGCAGAAATCATGCAAGCTTGAACGCAATGGGATGCC
>NW_006399829.1:9843134-9844730 GCF_000299155.1 Elephantulus edwardii
GAGGGAGCCTAGGGAGAGAAATATGTAATGATTGAATGGAAATTCAAGTTTTCTCTAAACTTTCATTGAAGTATTAATTTAACAAAACGAAACAAAAACAAGTGAATAACTTTTAAAAATCAAAACTTTTTCTCATGGTTTAGAAGGCTAGAAATCCAGATTCAAGCCACCAGCTCTAGGGGAAATCTCTGTCAATTCTGGAGGAATGTCCTTGTCTCCTTCAGTTTCTGTAGGCTTGGCTTGTCTCCACTTCTTGGCAATCTTCACATGGCATTCATTGCCTCTCCCTGCCCCTTTTGTGCTTGTTTTCTTATGTTATATATAATTAAAGTGATTAGGCTTATGTCACACTCTATGCCAATATTACCTCATTATTGTAACAAAAAAAAGTATTTCTAAATTGGATTACATCCACAGGTATAGGATTTAAGACTCCCAACACATTTTGAGGGGTACAATTCAATCTGACAGTACCTCATAGTGTGTTATGTTGTGATGGACCATCAAATTGAAACCAACTCATAGCAGACCCTCCAGTGGGTTTTCAACTGCAGTAAATCACACCAGAGGAGATTGCCCATTTTCCTTTCATGAAGCAACTGACAGATTCAAACTGCATGCCTTTGGGCTGGTAGCCCAACTTCTTTTAGAAGGGAATAAATTAGTTCAATTTTACAAGGTATTTAGAATATTACTATTAAATATATGTAATTATTTTGGGGCCAGAACTTCTCCACTTTCCCTTTTCCTGCTCCCGCCTTCTATGACATCCTATTTATCCATCAGTCATAGAATTATCATTGCATAGGTCATAGTTAGTTGTAATGAATCTCTCATTATACAAATCCCCCAGCCACTGCTCAGGATAAACAGTCTCCTTTAATTGTATTCTACAACTTAGAAAGCGCAATGAAGGATCTCTTCAAACTTGAATCATCTCAATGACTTTGAGTTTGAGTGTACAGAGTCCACTGTGAAGTACAACTATTCCAGATAGTAAGGAGAAAGACTTAACAAAATAGATAATGGTTCCTGCTGTTGTGAAACTTATAGCTAAATGGACTGCTAAAAGTCACAGTCATTTCTATCTATCTGATGTATGGATGGTACTAATGGTAAGATATAATCAAGGTTTAGATGAATATATCAGGGCAGTAATCACGATTTTAGCTCTTACTATGCTAGAAGCTATTGGCATCAAAACTAATGTTAATTTGGAGGCTCTTGAGAGCATTATGCCAAGTGAACTAACTTGGTCCCATAAGGACAAGTACTATATAAATCCATTGTTGTAGAACATGTATGAGAACCCAAGGGGTGGGGAGGAGGAGAGCAGAGCAATGAGGATGGGCAGGGGTGGGGTGGGGTGTAGTAAGAGCATGGTTAGTCATGTTGTTGTTATGTGCTGTTGAGTCACCTGAGACTCATAGAGACCTTGTGTACACAGCTCTGCCCTGTCCTAAGCCAGTCTCTCTGATTTCTACACACTTACCCCCATTGCCCTAGTTACTGTATCAATCCATTTAATCTGAGGTCTTCCTCTCCTGGGCTGCCCCTGCACCCTTCTGAGCATGATAGTCCCTCCTGGAAATATGC
>NW_006399829.1:9845425-9846337 GCF_000299155.1 Elephantulus edwardii
GGCACAGGAGAGGATGACCCTAATGAGATGGATCAATTCTGTGATTGGGGTGGTGGGAATGAGCTTGTCAGAGATGGCGAAGTTGGCACAGGAAAGAGCAGTGTTTAGAGCTCTTGTACATAGGGTCACTATGAGTCACAAGCGACTCAATAGCAAATAACAACAACAACAACAACAACAACAACAACTATATTTCATATTCTTCACCAGCACTACCATTCAAAACTTCATTTCTTATTTATTGTCCAGCTGTCCTTCATATTAAATTGTAAAGCCCAGAAGAAAAGTAAGAATTAAGTATTACAAATAGAACTAAACTACTATTCTAAAGAGATGAATAATATTCTACTTTAGAAAGAATTCCTTTTTAAGCCAGTGTTCTGTGTAGGAGGGGGAAAATGTGTTGAAAGCCACCTTGTGTTCAAAATTCGAAAAAGCCCTTTTTTATGTTTATTGATGTTTTAATGAAAGTTTATAGAGAACTTGTATTTCCATTCATTCATTGTTGCACATTTTTCTCTCTGTCCACCCCTACCCCTCTGTTCACTTTTCTCTTTGAAAAGAAAAAAAAAATCCTTTCATTGTTATACAATACCCTGCCCCGGTCCACTTTACTATGCATCTCTTATTCTGGACTCATGTCACACAAATAATACCTAATCATATATCCCTTTAAACAGTTCTCTCCCTCATCTGTTTCAAAGCAGTGTACATTATTTATCCCCTCTTTTCTTAGTTTCCTTCCCAACCCCAATGTCAGTCCTATTTTATAACAGTGGCATTATGCAGTATTTGTCCTTTTGTGACTGAGATATTTTACTCACCAAATGTCCTCCAAGGTCACCCATTTTGTATAATATTTCATGAGTTCCTCGTTTTTCAGTGTTGAGTAGTATTTCATTTTGTGAATAT
>NW_006399829.1:9853948-9856883 GCF_000299155.1 Elephantulus edwardii
CAGGCGACTCAACGGCACATAACAACAAACAACAACATGAGTGATATTGTATGATACTTTCCACACTCTGTTGGGTTAACCATAGAGTAACACAATTTGGTGGGTGGAGGGTGGGGTGGGTAAGGGAAATAGGAAAGATCCTGTGTGAAAAACAATGTATATGAACTTTTCAAATAAACTAGTATAAAATTAAAATTGTCTTTTTAAAAAAAACATGAAAAAAACTACCATTGACTTGTAACACTACTCACAAAGTTTTCATTCCTTTTATTGCTACTTCTGTGTCTTAAAACTCAAACATGATTATCAAAAGGCTAAGATGGAAGATAGTTTTGGTGGCAAGGGTTTATTGTTCAAAACGGCTTTCCTAGCCATTAACTTTTACTTTGACAAATGGATGGTCAGAATCATGAATAGGATGTGTTGAGCAGATTCAGAAGCAGAAATGAGGAATCTCAACACCAATAAGGAAAATAAAACAATTCTTTCAGGGCCAAAGATTCTTGCACTAACCAGCCTAGGATCCATGCAAGAACAACAGCAGCCTCAGCAGAGAACCAGAGAGCAACCTGAGAGGGTTGACTTGGGACAGCTTCCCCACAGTCAGAGCCAGAGTCCTTCACCCAAGTTTGCTGGAGATGCCATAACTGGGCGGACTAAAGGAACTTTGTAACAGTGACCTAAGACATGAAAGGTCCAACGGTCAGAAGTCCTGCAGCCATGCTTGAGAAACTCTCTGGACTGAGGGATTGTATCCTGCTGCTAATATGAATGATAGCTTCTTAATTCCCCCTAATAAACCCCAGAATTATGAGTATGGTTCTGTGTGGTTTGCATACCTATTGTAATTTATTTCAGACCCAGTAGGGAAGAATTGGTGCTGGAATTAGTAGAAAGAGGTGCAGAAGCATGGGGGACTGGGGAGTCATATCTGATCTTATAGGAATTGGTTTGTATTGTGAATGCTGTTGATGGGGGCAATTACCCCTTACAGAATTAGTAGGGGTCATACTCAGTCATTCCTACACCAACCTTGCTCTTTTAACAACAATCTAAAAAAAATAAGAGCATTATATCAAATTATGCCTTTTCCTCATCTCTGACTCTATCGTTAACCAATATTTAGGTTTTTATCCACTTTCTCTCCTGGATGTTATTCTTTAATGAGAGATTTGAGTAGACTCCTCATAGTTTCCCAGTCATGTTTAGATAATGCTATTAGATAATAACTAAGGTACATGGAGATCCTTTCTATACTAAATTTACTTACTGTATATTCTCTGAAAATCCACTGGAGAGGTGTATGTTGTCATTGAATTACAACTTTTCCAGTGGATTTTCATCCTTCTTTCATGGAGCTACTGGTGGATTTGAACTGCCAGAGTATACCACCTTTGAATTAGGAGCACAACTCCTTACCCACTAGGCTTCTAGAGCTCTCTTTATTGTATCTTAGAAACTCATTAATAAATCTGGAATACATATTACTTAAAGACTTACTTTAAAATATTTGTGATTGTTAGATTCTGTCAAGTTGAGCACAATTCATAGTGACCCTATGAACAAAAGATCTGAACCCTGTTCTATCCTCTGCCATCCTCATACTTCCTGACACACAATTACTGGAAAGACTGTGGCCTGACTCAAATGTACCTTAGTCCTCATACTGACGTTGTTGTTTGTTGCGGAATGTTGGGGAGGAAGGGAAGGTCTCTGGCCAGGATGGATCACCTAAGCTCCATATAAGTGCAAGCCTCCCAACGGTCTTTAATGCAGGGTAGAGAAAGCTCCCCTGTGCTCGACTGTACCGGTTTGAGAAAGCTTACCACCTGGGAAGACCACTGCCATGTCTGTTGAGCTGGGAGTGGTCTGTACGAGGCTGAGGTTCTCCTGACCAATCTGCATGTCCCATATCTGTAAGCCCACCCTATCTGGTCTTCCTGTTCCTATAAGTGCAGTGCAGTCACAATAAAACTGAGTTGGATTGACTCTCTGATCCTCTCCCAGAGGGGTGTATCTCCTTCTTGCTTAATCCCATCAGGGTGTCTCTGTAGGTTGCTGGGGAACAGACAATGACAGTTGTTAAGTACCATAAAAATAGAACCACCTCATAGCTGAACTTCCAGTGTGTTTTCAGACACTATGAAAGACAGAAGGAGATTCTCCCTCTTTCTCCTGTGGAACAGCTGCTGGATTTGAGCCTTTGTGTTGGCATCACAGCTCCTTACCACCAGGTCACCCAACCTCCCTGGTTTCTTCAATAAGATCTCCTATTTGTAATTAGGGAGCTCTGGTGGCCTAGGTAAGGAGCTACCCTGTAATTCCAGACACAGTTCTAGTCCACCAGCTGCTTCACAGGAAAGAGTTTGGCAATCTCTTCCCATGTGATTAAACTGCCTTTGAAAACTGTAATGAAATATTGTTGTAACTATTCCAGCTCTGAGAAAATAACTTCAATGAAAGAAAAGGACTTACAGACAAATTCATCTTTTATATTTTAGAATGTGCTACTCTTCATAATATTATAAAAGGACTACAGCAAACCATTGGCCTTCAGCATAACTTGAAAGGTAAGATAAAATAAAATTGTAAAATGTAATCTTAGAAACTGATTTATTTGAGTAACTTTCAGAGTAAAGTTTTTATATCATTAATAATTAATGCTTTTTAATTTAGGCGTATTCAATTTATCAGCTAAGGACAGGACTCTTATTACTTAATATCTTGCTAAACAGTTATGAAATATATGTCATGTTGAACAGAATAATTCAGTCTTATTCTATGGGGTAGGTCATGATAAAATATTTTGTAATAGCTCATATTAATTATGTTTATTATTTTCAAAATTTTAGAAGTGTATTTCTTTCTAAAGAAAATAGCAAACTTTTTAGTAAAATTAACCTCAATTTTATAGAGTGAATGTTTACTTTTATTT
>NW_006399829.1:9861796-9862427 GCF_000299155.1 Elephantulus edwardii
GTTCATAGGGTTTCCGGAGGCAAGTGTTATGGAAGTGGACGCCACTTAGTCTTCAAAATTATATCTTTGCTCTTTTGCTTTTTAAAGAGGTCCTTTACATCAGATTTGTCCAATACAGTACACTATTTTATTTCCTGACTGCAGTTTGCATTGGTGTTGATTATGGATATAAATAAAATTAAATCCTTGAAAATTATCTTTTCTCTATTTATCATGTGTTCTAGTACCATTTTTTATTGTTGTTAATTGCTATTGGTTTTCATCTTAATTTGTCAAACAGATTTTGTAGCATTCTTCTCACTTTTTTCCCAGTGATTGATTCCCTTCCCACATCTGATTTGGGTTGTCATGCTCTTGTTTCATTGCTAATCTTCCAGAACAGTTTCTTCCGACTCTGTGAAAAAAAATACAACACTGATGGATTAAGTAGATGGGTGAATGCATTTAATCATTTCTAACCCTTTTATTATAGAATTCAAATGCTGGTTAATTTAGTATAGCCCATTTAAGGTTTTTATCTAAATAAAAAATCTAATAAAATTTAAAAGTTGTTATTTTGTTGTTATGTGCCATTGAGTTGCTATGCAAGTTCAAGCTGAAGTTGAGGAAAATTAAATCAAGGCCATAGGAA
>NW_006399829.1:9866288-9877292 GCF_000299155.1 Elephantulus edwardii
AAATAAAATACTTTGAAATCCCGAGTAGTCAGTTGTAAAGAAAGAAAATTATGTCTTTGTATAAGGATGTAAAATATTGATCTAGAGTAAGAAATATCACCTTTTTACAAGTTTGGTAGTACAAGTTTTAAACAACCGTTTTTGATAATGGTATCTCCTAGGGAAAAATGGTGATTTATTAACTAAATTTTTCCAATGCTTTCCTGAGCCTTGCTTTAGTCACAGTGATAGATGTGAACTATACTTGACTCAACAATACCTAACAGTAACAATCTCACTCACTGGGGTGATCGGGATGAGTA
Organism: Elephantulus edwardii; assembly: GCF_000299155.1. Taxonomy (NCBI): domain Eukaryota; kingdom Metazoa; phylum Chordata; class Mammalia; order Macroscelidea; family Macroscelididae; genus Elephantulus; species Elephantulus edwardii. Next base: position 9,866,591 of record NW_006399829.1, read on the forward strand.
TGTCAGAGACAGTGCATTTGGCACAGGACAGAGCAGAGTTTAGTGCTATTGTACATAGGGTCGCTATGAGTCGCAAGCAACTCGACGGCACATAACAACAACTATACACACACACACACTACCATATATATATACTGCCGTATATGTACTACCACATATATACATACATACTACCATATATGTTTGTTGTTGTTATGTGCCGTTGCTAACCTATGTAACTACCATATATAGACCACCATATATTTATACTACCATATGTATACTACTGCATATATATATATATATATACACACACTACCATACACACACACACTATATATCCTAAAAAAATGATATCCAGGACACAAGTAGATATATCCACATCCATATCAGGGCAACATTATTCACAAAAGCAAAGAGGTGGAAACAGTAAATGTATGAGTACACAAATTATGGTGAATATATACTAATAACAATAAAGAATCTATAAAACACTTAATAACTTGGATGAACCTAGAGGGCATAATGCTGAGTAAAATAAATCAGTCACAAAAGGGGAATTATTATGTGAGTTCTGTACTCTAAAAAGTTAAGGAAAAATTTACATACAGAAAAATTTTTTTCTATGTTTACTATAGACCCTTCAATCCTGTGGCCCTCAGCCCTGGTGTTAATTGTATTTGGGATGAACATTCTTCTAAGTGGTATGGCACTGCTTTGTCAGTTTGCTGTACTGAGGTAACTTGAGGTTGCTGTGGTGCTGAACACTGTGCCACTGGTGTGCCAAATGCCATAATGGTTACCCATGGTGTGCAATGTTTGGTCAAGCTCACAGGTTAAGACAGATTTGGAAGCAGGAGTGGCATCCACTTCCTAAACAACATGCCTCTGGAAACTCTATGAACTTAGAAAAAACAATGTTCTAGAACAGGGTTCAGCTCTTTTGTTCATAGGGTTGCTATGAGTTGTGCTTGACTTGACAGCATTTAACAACAACAACAACATAGATGAAAGAAGAGGGAAAGGTTGGTCATTAACCAAAAAACCAATGTGGATTCCATCTCAACATCAATAAAACAAAAATCTTCACCACTAGGCCAACAGCAACATGAAGATAGATGGAAATGTTAAAAATGTCAATAATTTAATCTTACTTGGATCCACAGTTAAACATCTTGGGTACCAGCAATCAAGACATTTGGAGATGTAAAAAACTGGGAAAATCTGCAATCAAGGATATTTTTCAAAGTCCTAAAGAACAGTGATGTCAGTTTGTAAGACTAAGATGTACCTGATTCAAACCATATCTTTACAGCTGCCTGCTATGCACCTGGAGAGCTAGACAATGAATAAGGATGACAGGAGAAGAATGGATGCCGTTGAATTATGGTTTTAGAGAAGTAGGTTGAATATTTCATGGGCTGACAAAAAATAAAAAACAAACACATATAATTTAGAAAGTTTACACTTTCTAAAGCATACTTTTCCAGCATACTTGTAGGAAGCAATGATTCCAAAATTTTGTCTCATATATTTTTTAACTGTTGTTATGTGCCGTTAAGTGAAAACTCATAGCTGACCCTTCAAGGAGGATTTAGAGGGAGAAAATCATAGGGAAGGACATTGCCCCTCTTTTTCCCACAGAGTAGCTGGTGAATTTGAACTGCATGTCTTTGAGTTGGCAGCTCAGCTCCTTACCACTAAGCCAACAGAGGCTACTCCTTAGAAAAGACATCATGCTTGGAAAGGTATAGGGTCAGTGAAGACTCTTAAGGAGATGGATTGATACAGGTTTTCAAATGTGTTGGGTATGATGAGGATGGTACAGTATAGGACAAGATGCACAACTATCTTCTGTAGGATTCTTTTAGTTGTACTCGATTCAAGGGCACTTAACCTCACCACAAAATCAATAATGCAGTGATAGTGCCAATTGTTGGCTACAAATTCTAGAGGTAGTGGTGCCAGAGACAATGATGACATCTGGAGCAGATTCTAGTCTTATCGCTCACCATGCAAATGGTGGAGAAACTTTATTGCAATTTTGCCATCTTGACTAATGCCACAAAACAAGTGGGCCAGCATAAAGACGCCTATTGAGTAATACTGGATAGTGCGAAAGTTGGTACTAAGGAAAAAAGATTAGCAGCTCAGTTTATTCCAGAATGCAAGCATTTTCCAGAATTAGCTAATTTAGCTATCAATGCACAGTTAGACCTCTGTGAAGAGAAAGACACCTCAATTTGATTCCAGCAATTAAGGAACTACGTGAATTTAACACTGGAGAAAACCTTCCCTGAGTAGCAAACATACTGATCTAGCTTCTGCAAACACATAACCCTGCAAAATTTAACATAATAAATAATTCCCTGTTAAGTATATTTAAGATGGTTGTGAAAGGGATTTTAGGAGGCTTGTTCAGTCAAAAACTTCAAAGAGAAGATACTGTTTGTTAGAGAACCTGCAATCAAATTCCTTTCCACAAAATAAGACTTTGCCTGATGCAGACCTAATAAAAGAAGTAGAGGAGTTTATCCTAAATGAATCAAAAAAAGTCTTCGAAGATGTGACATATTAAGAATTTGTTCTGTTCATGAAGATACTATCAGAGGTAAAAAGCTCACAGAGAGAAGAGTGGCAGACAGCACCTTGTGGAGTTGGTATCAGAGCAGGCTAGCCTGAATCCAACCTTCAGTCCCTCAGATCCCAACTGCATGCACTCTCCTAGCAGTGACTCTCTTCTCTAAGTGTTCATTATACAAAATTTGTGATTTATTTTTTTAAGAAGTTTCTTCCTAACCTCAGTTCCTTAACTACACGAGTGGAGGGTCTTGATATACAGTTGGAGGTATCGAAACTGCTGGTAGAGATGAGCTCATTTTGTAGTGACATGGAAATGCTAGGGATAAATTCAAGGAAACGGTTTTATTTTTTTTTCTCTCTCTTTTTTTTATTAATTTTAATGAAAGTTTACAGAGACGTAGGGTTTCCAATCATTCATTGTTGTGCTTTTCTCCCTGCCCACCCCTTCCCTCCTGAAATTGGCTCTTCTTGAAAAGTAAAAGAAAAACCTCATTCATTGTTATGCAATCCCTCCCTGGACAAGTCCACATTACTGGAGGAAATACTGCTTCTGCCAGAAAGAGAAAATGCTAGGAATGGAGAATCTAAGTTGCAATTCAGTTATGTGGAATATTTATTATATAGCTTTCACCAGTTGTGTTGTAAACTTCCAGATTTAATAGCCAAACAAAATGCAGAAAAGCTCAAAGATTTCAACCTCAGGTTGCAGTACTTTGCATAAAGCCTACAGATTTATATCAGAGTGCTTTACTTGGCTCTCCAGGGGAAAACAGGAAAGACCTTAAATACAGAAGAGAACAAGATTAAAGTTGTTACATTGAAAATCACAAATAATGTTTTTAATCAAGAATCTCTTCTACATTCTTCCTTCTTATAAGAGCACAGTAACATTATCCTGGAAGCTGGTACAGAAGGTTGAGTTGAGGCAAAAGAAAGACAATGAAAAATACAACTGTTTAAAAGGAATACATGATTAGGTATTATTGTGATGACAGGAGTCCAGAATGAAGGCTGCATAATGGAGTGGACTTGAGGAGGAGGGATTGTATAACAATGAAATAATTTTTCTTTTACTTTTCAAAGAGAAGAGCAAAACTAGGGGGGAGGGGTCGGCAGGGAGAAAAGTGCAACAATGAATGAATGGAAATCTCAAATCTCTAAATTTTCATTAAAATGAATGATTTTCTAAAAAAATCTAAAAAAAAAGGAAACAAAATACAACTTCAGGTACACCACAATCAACAGTCAACAGCAGGATTAAAAAAGAATGTCAGACACATTTATAATCCCCTTAGAGGAAAATACAGCAGCAATTTGGGCAATGTTAATTATGAGCAGGGAGGAGCTTTCAAGAGAAGTAAAAGTTGAGAGTGTGCTGCCAGAGTGCTCTTTGGAGGCAAGAATGATGAGGCTTTGCCTCATGTAGTTTGGACTTATTGCTAGGAGGTGCTATTGCTTGGAGATGGACATGATGTTTAGAAGGGTGGAGGATCAGAGAAGGAGAGGAAAACCTTCAACCAGGTAGATTGACAAGGAGGCTGCTACAGTGGATTCCTGTGTGTCAGTAAGTGTGAGGATGGCGCAGCACAGGACTAGTTTTGGATCTTTTGTCTATAGGGTTGCTGTGAGTCGTACTCGACTCGATGGCACCTAACAACAATATCTTCCTGATTTTAGGTTCAATTTGTTCTTTAGCTTCGTAAGGTAGAAAGCTTACATCACTGATTATTCGTGTGTTTTTTGTTGTTTTTTTTAATGCAAGTAATTAATCTATAAATTTCCTTCTAAATACTGCTTTAGTTGCAATACTTTGAATTTGTTCAAATTTCCAAATTTATTGAAGTCTTCCATTATCTTTTGTTATTTCTAATTTGAATATACTTTCTCCTTTAAAAAATACATTTTGCCCAGAAAATGTGTTCTCTATCATTCTAGTCCTTTTAAATTTATGTTAATTTGTTTTATGGCCCAATTTGAGCTGCAAAAGAAAGCATGTGGTTGCTGTAGTTTGGTCAACTATGACTCAGAGACACCTTATGAATGACAGATCTGAACTTTGCTGTATCCTGTGCTATCTTCATCATCTCTGACATATTCAAGCCCATTGTTCCAGCCACTTTATCAATCCATCTTGTTGAGGATCTTCCTGTTTTTTTGCTGAACCTCCACTTTTCCAAGCATAACATCTTTTTTCAAATACTAACAACATTCTCTTAACAATGTGCCCAAAATATGTGAGGTGAAGTTTCACCATCTTTGCCTCTGAGGAGCACTTTGGTTGTACTTTCTCCAAGAAATTCTTCTTCTTTTTAGTCCATGGGATATTCAGGGCCCTTCTCCAGCACCACAACTCAAAGACATCTATTCCACTTCTGTCATCCTTATTCATTGTCCAACTTTCAGATGGTTAACAGGTATAATTAAGAAGACTATGTATGGTTTCAATAAGGTGTACTCTAAACTGCCATATTGCTCCTTAGTACTTTGAGGAGGTCCTCAACAGCATATCCTGCAGTTATTTTTCCTAAAACGTTATTTCAATTTAATTTAGGCTGTGTTGGTCGACAGTGTTAAGACTTCTGTATTCTTATTTCCTATCAGTTCTTCAAAGGTTGAAATCTTTTTCTATAATTGTATGCCGTATACAGTATGTGCTGATTACACATTTGTTCAATTTGTACTCTCTGGCAATTCAAATCCACCAGTGTCTTCAAGGGATAAAGATGGACAGTGTCTTTATATATGATTATTAGTCTCAAAAACCAAATGAAGGATCAACTACGGTCAATTATAATTCATTAACAATGAGTTTGATTATATATGAATGGAAGCTTAGAATGTTAAACATATTTCCATTTTAATGGAAAAATGCTACATATTTTGGATGCTTATTGGTGATTTTTGCACAGATGAAAATGAACAACTAAAAAGAAATGCTGATCTTATGAGAGAGAAGCTAAAATCTCAAGAACAGGTGAGTTTATTTATAAGTATATGTAAGCAAGTTTCTATAATCTATCTTTTCTTATTTCTAAAGAGAAGTAATTTTGATTAACAGAAAAACTTACATGTATGTGTGTATACACATACATACTAAAATCCTTAATTTAAAATGTATAGGCTTTCTGGACTCTAATTTCATTAAAGCTATTTTCCTATTATCCTTTTTTAAGGTTATATCAAGTCAGTTCCAATTCCTAGTAACTCATATACAATAGAATAAAACTTTTCTTATGACTTAGCGTTTATTCTTCCTGTTTTCCTTTTTGCTTACATCTTAGAGCTGTGAGTGATTTTTATCCCTGACCAAACTGTAAACTGTTTCAAGGGGCTTTCTGTCTAACTCAGTCTTCCTCTCCCTGTTCTTGGCATGTAAAACCATCCCTGTGCTACTGCATTATTTAGATGACACAACCTTGTTGATGGTGAAGAGGACTTGAAGCATTTACTGAAGTAAATCAAAGTCTACAGCTTTCAGTATAGATTACATTTCAACATCAAGGAGAAAAAAAAAATCCTTACCACTAGACCAGTAGGCAATAATACAATGCTGGATAGAGAGAGGTTTAAGTTGTCAATGATTTCATTTTACTTGAATCCACAATCAACACCCATGGTAGTAGCAGTCAAGAAATCAAAAGACATGTTGCATTAGGCAAAACTACTGCCAAGGACCTCTCCAAGATGTTAAAAAGCAGCAATGTCAGTTTAAAGCCCAAGATATACTTTACCCAAACTGTGGTATTTTCAGTTGTTTCATATGAATGTTGAAGTTGGATAATTTAATAAAGAGGATTGAAGGATTGAATAATTGATGCCTTTGAATTGTGGTGTTGGCAAATATTGAAGATCTCATAGGCTGCCAAAAAAAAAAACCCAACCAAAAAACAAACCCAAGTCTTGAAAGATGTGTAGCCTGAATGATCCTTAGAAGCTAGATTGGTGAGACTCTATACCATACTTTGAGTTTGTCCTGGAGGGACCAGTCCTTAGAAAAAGATATTATGCTTAAATAAGTGGAAGATCAACAAAGAAGAGGCAAACTTAACAACAAGATAGATTTACATGGTCACTGCAACAACGGTCTTAATCACAGCAGAGATTGTGAAGATGGTAGAGATTTAGGTAGGATTACCTTCTCTGGTATATTGGATCACTATCAATCAGAGCTTACTCAAATATTTTAACAACAATATGCTTCAAAGACTTAGAACCTATTCTATGACATCTAGCCATCATTTCTCAACTCCTAATCCATCCCTTTCCAGACTCTACCATAATATGGGCAGTGTTTAAACTTCTACTGAAGATTATAAATGTATAATTTTCAGAACAGAAGTTCAGTCTACATTCAAAAGATCTCATCATACCTTAGTTTGCTAGGTATGGGATGATGACTTCTCTTATTGATAAAGCATGTATCTTGCTTGTTTTAGTCATATTTTGATGCTGTAATAGTACTCAAACAATTAAAATATGTTTCTATGCTGAAACTGAGGAGAACCTGAAGCGCTTGTTGCAGAAGGTCAAGGAGTGCAGCCTTCAATATGGATTGAGACTCAATATTAAGAAGACAAAGATTCTTACCAGTGGGCCAATTGGTAACATCAGGATGGATGGTGAAGAGATTGAGAGTGTTCACGGCTTTGGTTTACTTGGCTCCACAGTCAACATACTTGGCACTAGCAGCCAGGAAATTAAAAGACATATTACAATGGGAAAGTCTGCTGTTAGGGACCTCACCAGAGTACTGAAGAGCAATAATGTCACTCTAGAGACTAAGGTACACCTGATACAGGCCATGGTCTTTGCAATCACTTGCTATGCATCAGATAGCTGGACAATAACTAGAGAGGACAAAAGGAGAATTGAGTCTTTAAGCTGTGGTGCTGGAGAAGAGTACTGAATATACCATGGACTGCTAAGAAAATGAACAGGTTTATCCTGGAGAGGGTTAAATCAGACTGTTCCTTGGAGACAAAGACTCTGAAGCTTCATCTGATACTTTGACATGTTGCAAGGAGGAACCAGTCCTTGGAGAAGGACATCATGCTTGGGAGGGTGGAGGGACAGCACAGGAGAGGAAGACCCTCTATGAGGTGGATTGATAGGGTGACTGGAGTAGTGGAGTTAGGTGTGTCGGAGATGGTGGGATTGACACAGGACAGAGCAGAGATTAGGACTGTTGTACATAGGGTCACTATGAGTTGTAAGCAACTTGATGGCACATAAGAACAACAACATCTATGATATATTAAACATATTTTATAAATTTCAGGATGCAAAGATAAGGAAATCTGTATGGTCTCTACCCACCTGAAGCAGAAATTGGTCCTTCTCAAAGCTTATTATTCAAGCAAAGAACAGCTATCTTTCTCTTAAGATTTCTGATTACACATAAATGGCAATAAGAGAGATGCAAATCAAAACCACAATGAGGTACCATATCACTCCAGTAACAGTGGCAAAGTACTAGATGCTGGAGAGAATGTAGTGAGAAAGGAACTCTTATACATTGTTGGTGGGATTGTAAAAATGGCGCAAACATTCTGGAAGACAGTTGAAAAAAAAAGCTGAACATAGAAATTCCATATGACCCAGCTATTCCACTACTTGGAAAATACCCTGAAAGTATGAGAACTGAGTCACAAACTGAGATGTGTACACCAATGTTCATAGCATTATTCACCATCACAAGAACATGGAAACAGCCCAAATGTCCAAGCACAATCGAATGGATTGAGAAATCACAGTACATCCACACAATGCAGCATGCAGGAGCAATAACTTTGTAAATTATTACCTAACTTGGGAAGGACTGGAGAGCATTATGCTGAGTAAACTCAGTCTCACAAATATAAATATTGTGTAAAACCGTTATTGTAGAATGATTATTAAGATCCAGGCGGGGTGGGAGAGGCTGGAAGCAGAGGGATGAGGATGTGTAGGGGTAAAGGGGGATTAATCATTGTGTTGTACAATTTAATGAGGGGGGTGAGGAAAATGGAAAGAATTTTTTCAAATTTGTATTCAAATTTTGTAAATAAACTAGTGGAGAAAAAAAACACAGAAAAAACAAAACCAAAAAAAAGAGATAAGTGTTGAGAATTAGCTCAGGTATATAGTGGATTGATTCAGTGACTGGGATAATTGGGATGGGAGTGTCAGAGACAGTGCGATTGGCACAGGACAGAGCGGAGTTTAGGGCTGTTGTACATAGGGTCGCTATGAGTCGCAAGTGACTCGACGGCACATAACAACAACAACAACATATCAGAGTTGATGAGAATGGCATAGGGTAAGGCTGGGTTTAGATCCATTGTTCATTGGGTCTCTCTGAGTTATAGTAAACTCAGGGGCACCTAAAAATAGCAACCTGGTAGTCTATTGGTGCCAAACCAAAAGCATGTGGTTCTAACCCACCAGCTGTTCTCTTGTAGAAGAATAGTTAATCCCCTCCAGTGCTGGAGGGTCGGCTATGAGTCAGTTCCAACTTGATGGTACATAATAACAATTAATCATAAAATTGTATATGCACATACTTACATTTAAAAATTGTGTGGTTTCCATTCTTTAGGAACATAAGACTAATATTACTAAACTTATGAGTGAAATGAAATTGAAAGAGGAGGGACATAAGTCAGAAGTGAGGAAACTTTATCAGGACATGCAAAAACAAGGTAAGTTTTAAAAAGGTTTTTCCTTGAATCCTAAGACAGGTCAAATAATTCAGTTGTTTATATAAACTTTTTTTCAGGAACACTGTTCTTTTTAAAAAATTTTTATTGGTTCACATATATTCATTCATATTTTTGTACATGTGCTTTGTGTTTTATACAATCATTGATATATATTATATATCATTATCATTGCTTTATCACCCCATCTTTTCAAGTCCCATTAATGCACCCCCTCTCATCCCACTACCCTTGGCTATCTCAATTTTTCCCTTCCTCTTTTATTTGACCCCTTCTCTCCTTTCCCTTTTGCACATTTACACATACCTTTCTCAATTATCTTCCTATTTTCACATTAATGGCCTTATGCATTATCTGTCTTTATGAGAGATATTTCACTCAACAAAAAGCTCTCTAGTCTCTCCCAAGTTGCATAATATGTTATTAAATTGTTGCTTCTTAGTGTTGTATAGCATTCCATTTTGTGAATATGCCACAATTTTTCAATCTATTTGTTGATATCAGAGCTTCCTATTTTTCCTTTTTTTTTTTCTGCTGTTGTGAGTAACACTGCTACAGCTGGGTCATATGGGATTTCTATTTTCTGTTTTGAGGAAACAACAAACTGCCTTCCATAACAGTTACACCATTTTACAGTCCCACCTGCAGTGCATAAGAATTACAATCTCTCTGCATCCTCTCCAACATTCAGTGTTTGTTGTTTTGTTGGACTTTGCTGCTGCTGCTACATGAAGCAGTATCTCATTGTTGTTTTGATCGAACCTCTCTGATTGCTAGTGATTTTTAACATTTCCTCATGCATTTCTTGGCCATCCAACTGTCCTCCTTTGTGAAAAGCCTTTTCATACCTTTTACCTATTTTGTGATTAGGTTATCAGTCTTTTTCTTATGAAGGTAAACTTTTATTATGAGACCCTTATCTGAAATATTATTATCAAATGTTTTTTCCCAGTTCTATAGGCTTTTTCACATCATTTACAAAAACCAGCTCAAAGTGGATCAGAGACATAGGGGTAAAACCCAGATCCATAAAGGTCATAAGAGACAATGTTGTTGATTGCCATCAAGTCGAGTATGACTCATAGCAATCCTATGAACAAAAGGCCTGAAGCCCCTCCACAACTATCGGCATTTATCAAAGTTCATAGAGTTTCTGGAGGCATGTTATTTAGGAATTACATACTACTCCTGCTTCCACACATGTTTTTTATGTGCTATTGAGTCACCTGTGATGTATAGTGACCCTATGTATAGCAGCTCTGAACCCTTCCCTGTCCTGAGCCAGTCTCACTAACTCTGACACACCAACCCCCATCACCCTAGTTACTGGACCAATTCATCTCATCTGGGTCTCCCTCTCCTGCACTGTCTATGCACCCTTCTGAGCATGTCAGAACTGACCCATAGTGGGCCCTCCAGAAGGTTTTCAGAGTCAGTTAATC
>NW_006399829.1:9877707-9878862 GCF_000299155.1 Elephantulus edwardii
CCAGCACTATTTGTTAAAGACACTGTTGTTTCCCCTTTAATAAGTTATATTCCCTTTTCAAATATCAGTTGAGTTTAAGTTGATGGCTTGATTTCTGTATTCTCAATTTTATTCCATTGATCAATATGTTTGTCGTTGTGCCAATACCATGCTGTTTTGATTACTAAAGCTGTGTAGTAGGTCTTGAGATCAGGAAATGAGATACCCCCAACATAACTTTTGGTTTTTAGGAGAGCTTTGCATATTCTGAGTCTCTTTCCTTTCCAGCTAAAACTAAAATTGTATTTTCTAGCCTTGTGTAGCAATATGGAAAAATGTTATGGGCAATGTATTGAATGCATAAAATGTATAATGTACATGTACAGAAAGCATAAAAATAATTTGGAGGGAATACACAGAATCACTGTACCAGAGAGAATTGATTGACATTGAGAAATTTTAGGAAGTACTGTATGAACAGGAGCCAATGGTAATGAATGAGGAAATAGAAGCTGCATTGAAGACGTTGGCAAAAAATAAGACCCTGGGAATCAATGGGATAACAGTTGACTTTTTCATTTAAGAGATGCAGCTTTGGATGTACTCATCAGTCTATACCAGGAAATTTAGAGGACAACTGTCTGGCCAATAGATTAGAAGAGGTCTATATTTTTTCCCATTCCCAAGAAAGGTGATCCAATTGAATGTGTAAACTATTGAACTATTGAACAATATCATTAATATCACCTGCAAACAAAATACTGCTGAAGATCATTCAAAAAGAGCTAGAACAATACATAGATAAGGAACTACCAGAATTTCAAGCAGGATTTAGAAAAGGCTGGAGCACTAAGTATATCATTGTTGATGTCAGATGGATCCTGAAGGTAAAGAATATCAGAAGAATGCCTATTTGTGCTTTATTGACTATGCAAAGGCATTTGACTATGTGGATCATAACAAGTTGTGGCTGATGTTGAGAAGAATGGGAATGCCAGAGCACTTAACTGAGCTCGTGTGGGACCTATATCTGGACCAGGCTGTGTGTGAACAGAGCAGGGAACACTGCATGGTTTAAAATTGAGAAAAGGGTGTATCAGGTTTCTATTCTTTCTCCATACCTATTCAATCTGTATGCTCAGCAAATTATCTGAGAAGCTGGACTCTATGAAGAGG
>NW_006399829.1:9879595-9881276 GCF_000299155.1 Elephantulus edwardii
CGAAGGAGAGACAGACCTTCAACTAAGTGGATTAACACAGTTACTGCTGCAGTGTCCACTTGTGTGTCAGGAAATGTGAGGATGGTGCATAATAGAACAAGGTTCAGATCTTTTGTTCATAGGGTCTCTGAGTCATTCTCAACATGGCAGCACCTAACAACAACAACAACAATCTCTTTTTATTATTATTATTACTATCATTATTATTATTAATTTTAATGTCAATGAAAATTTACAGAGACTTTGGATTTCCATGAATTTAGTGTCTATATTGTGATTGCTTTGAATTTGTAGATTGCTTTTGATAGGATTATAGTTTTCACAATGTTGAATATTCCTATCCATAAACAGGGTTCATAAAGGTCTTTTGTGTGCCTAATTAGCCTTATTCCCAAGTATTTTATCTGGTGGTTGGCTATTGTAAATGCTTTTGCTTTCTTAGTTTTCTATTCCATGTTTATCTTTGTTACTATAGAGAAATCTCACTGGTTTTGTAAATTAATTTTGACTCTTGCCACTATATAAAATTGGTCAGTCTACTAACCAATTATGTTCTCTGTTTTCAATTATTTTTATTCATTTGCATACAAAATTGGTACACAGTATGTTTATTCATGTATGTTTTGTTTCACACATTACTTCATTCACATTGTGTTTCATAGAATCATTCCCATACAGTGTATTTTATAAAATTAATCAACATTGATCTGTGCCCACTCTCACCCAATTTTTTCAGGTCCCCACTGGGTCTTTCCTAATTCCTTCTCTCCTTTCCTCCACCCACCAAACTCTGTGATCCTGTGATTCTCCCTCCTTGTCTACCCTCAAGTGTCCTCACCTTCTGCCTTTGGACTTTGATTCCTATCTTACTAGTTATCCTTCTATTTGGAAAATAAGGTCTTATGCAGTATTTGTCCTTATGAGACTAAGTTTACTCAATATAATGCTTTCTAGCATCTTCCATGTTATATTTATGAAATCATATCTCCTGACTGTTGCATGGTACTCCATTGAATGTACCACTATTTCTAAATCCATTCTTTAACTGACGGAAATTTGGGCTATTTATCTACTCTTGCAATTGTGAATAATGCAACTACTAACACTGATGTACAAATCTCTCTTTGTGTCTCAGTTCTATTTTCTGTTCATTTCAGAAGACAAACATAATCTTGATAGTAAATGTCTATGTTCTAACATAAAACTCACTCATTGCTGTCAAATTAGAACTGAGCCTGCTGCAGCTTTTTTAGAAGCTATAAATCTCTTGAGAGAAGATTGCCATGTCTCTCGTGGTGGATTTTATATTTGAAACACCAGAGAGGAACCCTTTTTGGTGTAACAGAGCAATTTGCTATTGTTGTTGTTGTTTAAAATAAAATTTTTATTTTATACTGGTTTGTTGTTGTTGATTGCCTTCAAGTTAAGCATGAGTCACAGTGACCCTATGAACAAAAGGCGTGAAGCTCCTCTACAATTATTGACATTTATCAAAGTTCATAGAGTTTCCAGAGGCATGCCACTCCTGCTTTCAAACCTGTCATTGTATGTGCTATTGAATCACCTGCAATATATAGCAAGACTATGTACAGCAGAAAGAATGATTGAATTTTGTAAAATCAATGACTTATTCATTGCAAATACATTTTATAAGAGACACAAACGCAGGTTATACACATGG
>NW_006399829.1:9883316-9884470 GCF_000299155.1 Elephantulus edwardii
GTGCGGTTGGCGCAGGATAGAGCAGGGTTTAGGGCTGTTGTGCATAGGGTTGCTATGAGTCGAAAACAACTCGACGGCACATAACAACAACAACACAACATGTACAGCAGCTTTGAACACTTCCCTATTCTAAGCCAGTCTTATTACTTCTGACACACCAGTCCCCATTGCCCCAGTTACTCTATCAATCCACCTCATCTAGGATCTTCCTCTCCTGCTCTTTCTATTCACCCTTCCAAGCATGATGTCCTTCTCCAAGGACCATTCCCTCCTGGCCACATGCCCAAACAAAGTTCATATACATTGTATTTTTAATACCAGATTAGATTTTTAAATGTTAAAATGAGTTAATGTTTTTTTATTCAGCTGAATTAAATGAAGAAAGGCATAAAACTCTGATAGAGGAAAAGGAGATGAAAATTTCAGAATTAAATGCAAAGTTGTTAACTCAAGAAAATGAAAAACAAAATGAAATAATCAAATTACAAATAGAGGTAAGTGTTTAAGGGTTTGCTAAATTAAGGGTACATTACTTAGTTTAAGCTATGCCTTGATTATTTTTTCCATTACAGTGAGATCAATTTCAGGCAAAGATGGAAACCTAGGGGAAGATTTCAGATATTCTTATCAAATAACTGAGCTCAAACTCCATAAGACTGCCTTGCAGCAGGTGGCCTGAAGGTGGGAGTCTTCAGTCATTCAATACATTCTACTTTGCAGAACAGAACTCTGAGAGTGTGCACTGGACTATGAGGAAACCCAATACCTACTACTGTTGAGTAGATCCTGACTCAGTGAGCCTATAAAACAGAGTAAAACTACCTCATATGGTTTTCAAAGATGTAACTCCTTAGAGAAGTAGAATACCACATCTTTTTTACATGGATCTGCTGGTGAATTGAAATTGCTAATCTTTCATAAGCAGAAAAGTGCTTCATCAGTATACTACCAGGACACTACATCTCCTCCAGTCATTCCTCAGTAATTTAAATTTTACAGCCAAGTCTCTGCAGACTTTTTAGGACTACTTATCTAAATTCTATGCAAAGGCATTTAACTGTGTGGATCATAACAAACTGTGGCTGACTCTGAGAAGAATGGGAATCCCAGAACACTTGATCATGCTAATGCGAAACCTATACTTGAACCAAGAG
>NW_006399829.1:9885025-9885585 GCF_000299155.1 Elephantulus edwardii
GTAAGGAGGGACCGGTCCTTGGAGAGGGACATCATGCTTGGGAGGGTGGAGGGACAGAGCAGGAGGGGAAGGCCCTCTATGAGGTGGATTGAGTCAGTGACTGGGGTAATCAGGATGGGTTTATCAGAGACAGTGCGATTGGCACAGGACAGAGCAGAATTTAGGGCTGTTGTACATAGGGTCGCTATGACTCACAAGTGACTCGATGGCACATAACAACAACAACAACCATCTAAATTCTATACAGGAGATATCTATAAAGAGTTCTGGTGATAAGAAGCTGTGCTGCCATCTCAAAGGTGTGTGGTTGGAATCCACCAACTGCTCTATGAGCAGTTTCCTTCCATGTAATTTACTGCCTTTGAAAACCCCACTGAGTCATGTATGAGTTTGGTTCCAACTTGATGGTGCACCATAGTAGTGATAGAGTTAGGAAAGTGTTTATAAACCTGTTTGTCTCTCATCCACAGAAATGATGGAGCCCTAATAAACCAATTAAAAGACACTATGGTGATGCACTGCGTTGATACACTATTGTTGTTATGTGCCATCGAGTCGCT
>NW_006399829.1:9887755-9888851 GCF_000299155.1 Elephantulus edwardii
TTTCCAGTCTTTCCCAAGTTAGGTAGTAATTTACAAAATCCTTGCTCCTACGTGCTGCGTAGTATTCCACTCTGTGAATGTACCATAATTTGTCAATCCACTGGCAATAAGAGAAATGCATTTCAAAATTACAGTGAAATACTATCTCACTCCAGTAACAGTGGCAAAGTTTAACCGGGCAGCAGATAATAAATATTGGAGAAGATGTGGCAAGAATGAAACTCTTTTGTTGTTGTTTTTTAAACTCAAATTCATTGCCATTAAGCCAAAGTTGACTCATAGCTGACCATGGAGTTTCTGAAGTTGCAAATCTCACAAAGGGGATTACCTTTTTATCTCTCATGGAGCT
Source organism: Elephantulus edwardii (assembly GCF_000299155.1). Classification (NCBI taxonomy): domain Eukaryota; kingdom Metazoa; phylum Chordata; class Mammalia; order Macroscelidea; family Macroscelididae; genus Elephantulus; species Elephantulus edwardii. Next base: position 9,888,105 of record NW_006399829.1, read on the forward strand.
TTTGGTGTATTCAAGCCATCTGATAGTCAGGCCTTTTAATTATTGGTGTTGTTGATTGCTGATTCATAGCAACCCTAAGAACAAAAGGTCTGAAGCCTTTCTTTAACTATTGTCATTTTTCAAAGTTAATAGAGTTTCTAGAGGCATGTTGTTTAAGAAGGAGATGCCACTCTTGCTTCCAATCCTGTCTTGAACTGGAAGCTCCACCAAATACTTTCTACAGTGGGCAACTGTTATGGCATTTGACATCCCAGTTGCACAAGGTTCAACATCATAGCAACCCCAGGTGACCTCAGTACAGCATATTGAAAGAAGAGTGTTTAGAAGAATGTTCCACTTAGAAGAATGTTCTTCCAAAATATAATAACAACCAATTCTTAAATACAAAGGCCCTCCCCAAGATGTTGACTCTGAACAAGAGGTTTAAATAAAAAACTAATCAATATAGAATGTTTTTGTTGTTACTATTGAGTCACCTGCGACACATAGCGACCCTGTGTACAGCAGCTCTGAACTCTGCCCTGTCCTGAGCCAGTCTCACTAATTCTGATACACCACCCCCAATTGCCCCTGATACTGTATTAATCCATCTTATCTGGGTTCTTCCTCTCCTGCGCTGTCCTTCCACCCTTCTGAGCATGATGTCCTTCTCTAAGGACCAGTATTTCCTGGCCACATGCCCTAAGTATGTGAGGCAGAGCTTCAAAATCCTAGCCTTCAAGGAAAGACTTGGTTTCCCCCTCTCCA
>NW_006399829.1:9893167-9897378 GCF_000299155.1 Elephantulus edwardii
CTCCTTTCATATGGGTCTCTTAGAAGCTCATCTAGTGGCTTCCGGTTTTTGCCGAGTCCGCGCAGCTTTGTTCCCACAGTTCCAATACTAAAAGTTTCGACAAAAGTTATGATTCAATTCCTATTGTCCATGCCGCACCTCAGACCCTCCAGGTTTTAGTGGGCTTAAGAGAATTCAGGCGATTTCCCCAGTAACCTTTTTCCTTTCAGGTGAGTCTCAGTGCAGCTCAGCTCAGCTAGTGGGTTCCAGCTTTTGCTGGGTCCGTGATGGAACCGCAGCAGGACCGCTGCAGGGCAGGCAGGCAGGGCTCCGGTTTTTAAAGCTTCTAAAATAATGTATTAGCAAAAGTTCTGATTCAAAATCCTACTGTTCGTGTCACACTGTGATGGTCAGTCTCTGTGGAGTGTAAAGTACTCTCTGGTGTCCTTTCTATGCAGCTTGCTATCCCTCTGGCTCTTCACACTGTGCTCTCCACCTCTGCCATCTTCCATCCATCAAGCCTACTCTATCTTATGCCAATCTTACTGTCTCGGACACACCTACCCCCATTGCCCCAGTCACTGAATCAATCCACCCTAAAGAGGGTCTTCACTTCCTGCATCGTCCCTTCACCCTCTCAAGCATGACGGCCCTCTCCAAGTACTAGTCCCTCCTTACAACTGTCCAAAGTGTGTCAGATGAAGCTTCAAAATCCCTGTCTCCAAGGAACAGCCTGATTTAACCCTCTCTAGGACAAACTTGTTTGTGCTCCTAGCAACTCATAGTATATTCAGTACTCTCCTCCAGCACCACAGCTCAAAGGCATCAATTCTCCTCTGTCATCTCTAGTATTTGTACAGCTTTCTGACACATAGCAAGTAATTGCAAAGACCATGGCCTGAATCAGGCACACCTTGATTTCAGACTGACATCGTTGCTCTTCAGTACTCTGGAGAGGTCTCTGACAGTAATTTATCTTTTAATTTCCTGGCTGCTGGTACCAACAGTATTGATTGTAGAGCCAAGCAAACTAAAGATGTTAACAATCTCAGTCTCTTTACCATCTATTATGATGCTACCAGTTGGCCCAGTGGTGAGAATCTTTGTTTTTTTGATGTTGAGTCTCAGTCCATATTGAAGGCTGCTGTCCTTGACTGTCTGCAGTAAGTGCTTCAGGTCTTCCTGAGTTTCAGCAAACAGGGTTGAGTCATCTGTGTACCGTACATTGTTGATGAGTACCTCCAATCTTGATGCCACATTTCTCCTCATAGAGCCCAGCTTCCCAGATAATCTGCATATAAATTGAAAAGGTATGAAGATAGGACACATAATACACATTATGGTACCCAAATCATCCTGTCATGTATATATAACACATTACAGTATCCCACACACCACCTCAACACAACCCAGATTTGTAGAAGCTTGGTCCCATAAAGAAGCACTTTGAACTCACAGCAACAAGACCATGAACAAGACCCATGTACTAGAACAATGGCTCAGAATCAGGTGTAAGACAATCAGGTGTAAGGTTGTAGTGCCATTCCTTTAAAGAATTAAGAGCAAGAGCTTGAATGTTTTGCACTTTTCCATTGATTTCGCACACAGTTTGGGTTATGTTATCTTGCTTATTAGATATATACATACAAAAGACGGTCTGAATTATACCACGTTTCCTCTTGGGCAGCAGGTAATAGATCTAAGGCCATCTGTGCTGCAACACTACTTTCCTCATTTGGGTGAACTCATCCATTCATAATTATTCAAAGCTCTTACAGTACACTCAACCAGTTATTTATCATTCTACTTTGATGGCCCTGGCATCTGGAACAATCCTAGCCATGTGCTACAACCACTGTGCTCTCCACTTTTCTCGATGCCATTGGTAATATACAGTATCCCGTTCTGTGGCAGCTGGGGCAAGATTGACAGCATTCTTCCCCCGCCACCCCCCCAGTACATCTCCCAGAATAATTTGCAGGTAGAGCCACCTGGTTTTGCGACAAACTCAAATAACTGGGAGGAATTAAATCAACAGGTTTGCTTCCAGTATACTGCCTCCCAATCCACCAGGTGTAGTCCTTAATATGTTCAATACTCTACTCCCAACACCACAATCAAAGGCATTGATTCTTTTTCTGTCATCCTTTTCTGTCATACATCTGTCACTGTCCAGCTCTCTGATACAAAACAAGTAATTGCAAAAGTCATGGCCTGGATTAAGTGCAACTTTGTCTCTAGACATCATTGCTCCTGAGTACTTTGGAGAGGTCCCTGATAGACAATTTTCCCAGTGCAATTTGTCTTTTGATTTCCTGACTGCTGGTATCAAGAGTGTTGATTGTGGAGCCAAGCAAGCTGAAGGTGTTAACAGTCTTCACCATCTATCATGATCTTTGTCTTCTTGATGTTGAGCTTCAAAGCATATTGAAGACTATAATAGGCCTTCAGTTTCTGTATCAAGCTCATCCAAATTAAGACAAAGTACGTAGAAGAATTTCCTGTACAATTAACTGCCTCTGAAGACTCAGTAGAGGGTCAGCTGTGGGTCAGTTATGACTCTGTGGTACACAGCAACAGGAAGAAGGATTGGCCATCCACTTGTGAAATAACAGGCCTTCGAAAACCCTATGTACAATAGATTACTTTGAGCAAACTAGCAGATATGGTACCTGAGGCCAAGTCCTGGAATTTGGAACACAATCTACCCCATTTTAGGGTACTTAGTTTCCTAGACTAGGCCTTATTAACCCCATTAATTGCTTCATTAGCCTCTGAGGCCACATAAACAGCAGCTGGTTGCTGTTTAAGGAGCATATAGTGACTCTCAGTCCCTTTCCACAGTTTAGGCCCAAATCCTAGAGGGACATGCCATCACCTGACAGCCTGCTGTAGACCCTACCCATAGCCTTTGCTAGTGGTCAATACATCCAGCTGGAAGGCAAAGTAGAATCCACAGTCCATGCCTAGGCTTCTGCCCTTTTTGTATCATTAAATGCAGATTCTTAATTAGCTCCCTAGTCCCAGGTGCTATTCTTCTTCATCAAGACCTGGAGGGGTCTGAGTATTTGAGCCACCTGAGGAATGAATACTCTCCAGTGTTCCAGCAAACCCGTGTCAGCTTAGGAGGACAGGGCCAAATTGTTACATCTTGTACAACTATCCATGGCATATTATAAGATTACAAAAGTCCATTGTCATCCACATGTCATCCACATTTGATCCATTAATCCACTGTAGAGGGCACTGAAGCATGAAAATTAAAAGTACTCAGCAGTCATTCTCCAAGTCCTATCTGATTTCTTTCCAGGCCACATGGGGGAGTTATATGGGCTATGAGTATCTCGAATTATGCCAGCTTGCTTCAACTGGAACACAGCTGTTCTGTTTCAGTATATACTGCTTGACCATGCTGGCCACTTCACTGAAGGGTCATTAGAACAGGCATGCATTACAGATTTTATGGTACACACTCCACTCGGAATTCTTGAGACTTCTTTTGGAATTTTTATTCCATAGATAGTTGCTTCTACAGCACCAACAAAACTTAATTTGGCTGCTGGTCAGGTTCTTTCCTTTATCAACTCCTGTAGACTATAAATCAATCCACCCTTGCAATTGAGACACTTCTACAGGAGACACCCCTCTTTCTCTTTGCTTAGTCAGGGCCTTCTTCCTGGCCTACTGCTAGCAAAAGCCAGGGTCAGTGACCTTGAGGTAAGGTCAGCTGTGAGCCCTATGGGAAATTTCCAACAAAGTTTTTATATTGCCAAGGACAAAAGTGGCATCCTGCCACACTTGTGCAATAGTCACTAACCTTATCACACTGTGCTATTACACTTAGCTTTACATAATACTGACTCAGCAAACGGTACTGAACTTGTTCAAACATGGCAGTGGTTTGGCTAAAAAGTGCATATCACATATATAAGACACATCACAGTATACAAATCTGCCTGTTGTGTATATACAGCACCTTAAAATGTACCATGGATTCTTTGCCTTATTTTTCTCCAGCTGCCTTTGGAAATCTAGTCAGCTCTTTTACTTCAGCATTTTTTCCCTTTGTTTTGGTGTGGCAACACTTTAATGCAATTTTCAGAGTCTCTTGTGACATCCATTTTGATTTTTTTTTCTTTCTCCTCTTTGTAATGATCTCTTTGCTTTCTTCATGGATGTTATCTTTTATGCCATCCCACAGCTCATCTAGTCTTTGATCATTAGTGTGGTAT
>NW_006399829.1:9908948-9910523 GCF_000299155.1 Elephantulus edwardii
GACAGCATGGGAAGAGAAGGTAAAATATTATAATGAAATGTGCAAAGAGCTGGAGTCAGAAAAATCAAAGGGACCAAATTTGTTTAGCATTTCTTAAGCTGAAGGAACTGAAGAACAGATTCAAGCCTCCAGTTGCAATACTTAAGGATGCTTTGGACAGAATATTAAGTGATCCAGAAAGCATTAAAAGAAAATGGGAAAAGTATACAGTCATTATACCTAAAGGAATTGGTTGACATAGAGGAATTTGATGAAACAACATATGAACAAAAGGCCTTTGGTGATGAAGGAAGAAATTCAAGCTGCTCTGAAAGAATTGTCTAACAACAGGGCCCCAGGAATTGACAGTATATCAATTGATATAGTTCAACAGTTGCTGCCCTGGATGTGTTTACCAAGTTGTGCCAGGAAGTCTGGATGATAAACACTTGGTGAACTGACGGGAAGAGGTCTATATTTGTGCTCATTACAAAGAAAGTTGACCCAACCGTGTGTAAATTTTAAAACAATATCATTACTATCACATGCAAGCAAGATTCTGCTGGAAATTATCCAAAAACGACTGGAACAGCACATCAACAGAGAACTGCCAGAAGTATGGGCTGAATTAAGAAGAGGCCATGGTACAAGGAAAATTATATCTAATGTTACATGGATCTTGGCTGAAGGCAGAGAGTACCAGAGGAATGTCTGTGTTTCATTGACTATGGCAAAGGCATTTGACTGTGTGGATCACAATAAACTGGTAACTGAGAAAAATGGGAATCACAGCACACTTGATCATGCTTATGCAAAACCTGTACTTGGACCAGGAGACAGTCGGTCGTCCAAACTGAGCAAGGAAACACTGTATAGTTCAGTATTTGGAGAGGTATACACAGGGATATGTCCTTTCTCCATACCTTTTCCATCTGTATTCAGAACAGATGATCCAGGAGGCTGGGCTATATCAGGAGATATATGGCATCAGGTTTGGAGGAAGACTCATGAACAATATGTGTTATATATATGACACAACCCTCATTGCTGAAACTGAGAAGGACCTTTAGTGCTTCCTGCAGAAGGTCAAGGACTGCAGCCTTCAATATGTATTGAAGCTCAATATCAAGAAAACAAAGATTCTCACCACTGGACCAATTGGTAGCATCATAATAGATAGTGAAGAGACTGAGATTGTTAACAACTTTCATTTGCTTGACTCTACAATCAACACCCTTTGTACCAGCACCCAGGAAATTAAAATATTAATTGTATTGGGGGAAAAATTATATTGGAAAAAATATTAATTGTATTGAGAAAGTCTGCTGCCAAAGACCTCACCAAAGTACTGAATAGCAACAATGTCAGTCTGGATACTAAGGTGTGCCTGATTCAGGCCATGATCTTTGCAATTACTTGCTATGTGTCAGAAAGCTGGACAATGACTAGTGATGATAGGAGTTGATGCTTTTGAGCTGTGGTGTTGGAGGAGAGTATTGAACATACCATGGAATGCTAGGAGAACAAACAGGTTCATCCCAGAGAGGGTTAAATAAAGCTGCTCCTTGGAGGCAAGGATTCTCAAGCTTTGTCTGA
>NW_006399829.1:9910623-9912781 GCF_000299155.1 Elephantulus edwardii
CCTCATTCCATACTCTTATGATAAACATAATGCCCTAAAATATAATGCTCTTAAACTATTCTCTCCCCATAGACTTCAATGCAGTAAACATATTTCATCCAGTTTTTCTCAGTCTTACCCCTACCCCGATGTATTTAAGATGATTTTTAAATTCAAGTAGGATAGACTCAAGGTCATATTTTGGTTCTTGAGACTTGTATTAATTTGCTTCAGCAAAAATTTGAATATGAGTATTTGTATATGAGTAATTGATGGTCCATTTCCTTCTTAACAATGTTGAATTTTCCTACATTCATGCTTCTCACGTTCCACGTTCCAGTCACCAGTGTTCCTTCTTCTCTGTATTTCCGTTTCTAAGATCTCAGTCTCAATTGCCAGGTCTGCTAGTCCAAGCAATAGTCTAAGTGTGCTCTATTGTACATAGGGTTTTCGAAGGCCTGTTTTTTCAGAAGTGAATGACCAATCCTTCTTCTTAGTTTCTATTAATCTTTAAATATATATAATAGTATCTGACATTGTTAAGAAAGAAATAGAACACATAAATATTGACATAGTAAGTATTGGCAAAATGAGATGGCTTGTCATGGGACATTTTGAATCAGACAATTATATGATTTACTATGTCAGGGATGAAAAGGTGAGAAAGAATGGGATTGGTTTCATAATTTAAAAAGTCGTTTCCAGATCAATCCTGAAATACAATGTGGTGAGTGACAAGATAATATCCATACGCATACAAGGAAGTCCAGTGAATACCACTATAATTCAAATATATGCACCAATAACTAGAGCCAAAGAGGAGGAAATAGAAGATTTCTATCAACTTTTGCAGTCGGAAGTTGATCAAACATGCAGTCAAGATGCATTGATAATAATGGGCAACCGGAACGCAAAAGTTGGAAACAGGGAAGAAGGATCAGTAGCTGGAAAACATGGGCTCGGTGAGAGAAATGAGGCTGAAGATAGAATGATAGAGTTCTGCACATTCAATGATTTATTCATTGCAAATACCTTCTATAAGAAACATAAACACAGGCTATACACGTGGATCTCACCTGATGATATGCATAGGAATCAAATAGATTACATTTGTGGAAAGACTCAGTGGAGAAGCTCAATGTCAGCAGTGAAAACCAGGCAGGGTGCTGATTGTGGGACAGACCACCAACTACTCATATGCAAGTTCAAGCTGAAGTTGAGGAAAATTAGATCAAGTCCACGGGAACCAAAATTTGATCTTAAATCTATCCCACTCAAATTTCAAAAACATCTCAGGAACAGGTTGAGGCCTTGAGCACCAATTAGTGTAGGCCAAACGAGCTCTGGGAGGATATCAAGAAAATCATCCATGAAGAATGCAAAAGATCATTACAAAGGCTAAAGAAGAAGAAAAGAACAAGGTGGATGTCAGATGAGATTCTGAATATTACATTAGAGCACCGAGCCAAAGCTAAAAGAAGAAACCAAGAAATCAAAGAGATGAACAGAAAATTTCAAAACAGCCTGGGACAACAAAGCAAGATACTATAATGAAAGGTGCAGAGAGCTGGAGTCAGAAAATCTAAAGGGCCAAACACGCTCAGCGTTTCTTAAGCTGAAGGAGCTGAAAAACAAATTCAAGCCACGGGTGGCAATACTTAAGGATACTTTGGGTAGAATGTTAAATGATGCAGGAAGTATCAAGAGAAGATGCAAGGAATACACAGAGGCACTGTATCAGAAGGAATTGGCTAACACAGAAGAATTTCATGAAATGACATATGAACAAGAGCCTATGGTGATGGAGGAAGTTCAAATTGCTCTGAAGGAATTGGCAAAAAACAAGGCTCCAGGAGTTCATGGCATACCAATTGACATTTCAACAAACAGACACTGACCTGGATGTGTTCACTAAGTTGTGCCAAGGAATCTGGAGAACAGCCAGCTGGCCCCCTGACTGGAAAAGATCAATATTTATTCCCATTCCAAAGAAAGGTGGCCAAAGAGAGTGTGGAAATGATCGAACAATATCATTCATATTACATCCAAGCAAGATTCTGCTGAAAATTATCCAAAAATTTTTGGAACAATATGTCAACAGAGAACTGCCAGATGTAAAGGCTGGATTTAGAAGAGGTCGTGGTACTAGGGATATTATAGCTAATGTTAGATGGATCTT
>NW_006399829.1:9913561-9914594 GCF_000299155.1 Elephantulus edwardii
ATTCTGAAGCTTCATCTGGCATACTTTGGGTATGTTGCAAGGAGGGACTGGTCCTTGGAGAGGGACATCATGTTTGGCAGAGTAGAGGGACGGTGCAGGAGAGGAAGACTTTCGATGAGATAGATCAATTCTGTGACTGGAGTGGTGGGAATACGTGTGTTTGAGATGGCTAGGTTGGCACAGCGTTTACAGCTCTTTTGTACATAGGATCGCTATGAGTCGCAAACGACTCAATGGCACATAACAACAACACAATTTATGGTCTGTTCCACAGTCAGCACCTGGCCTTGTTTACTTACTGATACTGAGCTTCTCAAACAATTCCTTCCACAGATGTAGTTAATCTGTTTCCTAGCAGACATGCAATCAGGACACTTTAATGCAAATTGATGACTGAAATGCAAAAATTGGAAGAAATGAAAAAGGAATAGTTGTCACAAAATATGGATTTAGTAACAGAAATGAGACTGAAAACAGAATTATTGAATTTTGTATGGTCAATGATTTATTCATTTTAAACACCTTTTTAAAAAAACACATATGGGCTACAGTCACATAGCTGATATATTATGTGAACTTTTTCTAATTCCCAAAACCACGTATATCTTTCTGTGGTTATTATATAGGATTTGAAATTCAGTGTGAATAAAAAAAAACATATATTTCATTTTCGAATGTTAGAAAGAAATCACGAGCAATAGTGTATATATAAAGTACTATTATTAATTACTGTTGTTGCATATTCTTGAGTTGGAACAAATGGCTGACCTCCAGCATATTTTCAGAGGAGTAAATTGCACAAAAGGAAATTACCCATTTTTCTACCATTGAGCAGCTGGTGGAGTCAGTCTCCCTGACTCTGGGTTGCCAGTATAATTATTAATCACTAAACCCAGAGCTCCGGGAGATGGAACAAACTAATTGATGTGGTGGTATTCAAAACCTTACCTTCTTTCCCAAAATGAATACTTTCATTACTAGTTCAATTTTATTCCTTTCCTCCCTCTCACAAGAATATTGTTTTTGTTGGAGA
>NW_006399829.1:9914694-9929880 GCF_000299155.1 Elephantulus edwardii
ACTTGGTGATATATAACAATAAAAACAAAATAGAGCATTAGAGAAAGAGAGTGAAACCCTCAATAAGATAGACACAATAACTATAAAAATGGGTTTAAACATATTATAAAACATGAGGTTGAAATAGGACAAGGTTTAAATCTGTTGTAGTTGCAGTGAGTTATAGTTGACTCCATGGCACCTAATAACATTTTTAGAAATGCTAGTAAATATCTAAAACACACATTACTCAATGTCTTGATTTAATGTTAAATTCCTCTTGTTACTAGAGCTTTATTTTTTTTGTTGTTGTTTTTAATAATGTTACCATTCTGAGACTGAACGATAGATATGATAGAATTATGTATACATCTCAGAGCCTGAAGTTTGATCTCTCTGTTGTAAGGCTAAATAAGTTTTTAAATAAATGTCAGACTAAAAAATATCAAGACAATGTTTTCTTCCCCCTACATTGTACCTCTTTCTGATTCAACTCTTCTTGCATTGCTTTTCCCCAACTCCTGCTTTACCTTATATAGTATTAATTCATAACTCCTATTTTCCATTTTTCTGAAGCTTTTGAATCCCCAGGGTGCTGGGTGAAGTGCTATGTTGAACATTAAAATCATCTGACAGAAAGGAGAATGATGATGGCTTTAAGGCTCTTTGCTGCTACAGCTGCTTTCTGGCTGAGTATAACCACAAAGCATGAAGAAGGTTCATGGCCAACTGAAAAGTCCCACCATCAATTACAGAAGCATTAGTTGAAAATTCATATTTTATTTGTCCACACCCTGGCACTGGTCTAGCCCAACTCTATTGTTTGAGTGGTGTACACAATTCTTTCTTTTTTGTTATTTATACTCACTGTAACTACCTAACTTTTCCCCTAAACGAGTATGCAGTTTCACAGTTTGTTTGTAATTCCCATGAATGCTACACTATTAATTACACTCTGATTGAAAGAATTATAGTGGACATTTCTGCAAAAGAATTGGTCTATGTAAATAGCTTATAATGAAGTTGCCTTTAACTTAATTCAGTTTCATTTTAAACCTGTAAAATTAAAATTAAGTTAACAAAGTCATACCCAAAATCTGCTTAGCTGTCACAGTTTTTACACAATGAGTTTTTTCTTTTCATGAGTGTTTTGTATGCTAATTTTTCTTTTTAAAATACACTCATTTGAAAAACATAGTCTGTAGATATATAGTCTATAGATATGTATCTATAGATTTCTTTCAAAGGAATGTTTTTAGCATTAGAGTGCCAAGAAGCCAAAGCAAAGTGAAGAAATCAGAAAGGGAAAGAGCTGAACAGATGAAGAAATCAGAAAGGGAAAGAGCTGAACAGATTTCAAATGTCAAGAAGATTTACAATGAAATGTGCAAGGATCTGGAGTTGAAAATCTAAAGGGATGAACTCATTTGACATTTCTTAAGCTGAATGAAATGAAGAAAAAATCCCAAGCCTCGAGTTGCAATACTTCAGGATGCTATTGACGGAGTATTAAATGATTGAGGAAGCATAAAATGAAGATTGAAGGAGCAGACAGTCACTGTACCAAAAAAGAATTGACTGACACAGAAGACTCTCATGAAACAACATATGACTGAGAGGCTGTGATGATGAAAGAGGATGTTCAAGCTGCTCTATAGGAACTGGCAAAAAAAACAAGGCCTCAGGAATTGAAAGAATACCAGTTGACATATTTCAGCAAACAGCTGCAGCCCTGAATGTGTTTACCAGGCTGTACCAAGAAATCTGGAAAGGAGTTCAGGCCTCAGGCCTGGAGGGGAGAGAGGCCACATGGATAGGAGACTGGAGCTGCACTCACACTGGCCCACCAACCCCAGGACGTATTTCTGATGATTCTGCACCACAAGACTACCACCTTCACTGACGCCAAGGAGTAGAGCACCCTGTTCCAGCTGAAGCGCATCGTCGGAGGCATCCTTAAGCGGCCATCCAATGAACAGCATCTGTACGAGGTCGACCAGTTCCTGGAGGACGCTAAGCCCCTGGGCGAGTGTGGCTTCACCAGTCAGACAGCGAGACCCCAGGCTCTAGCCACAGTGGGGCTGGCATTCTGGAAAGATGACACTTCAGAGGTCCTCCGCATCAAACCTTTCTCCAACCCACTGGACGTGCCAGATGTGATGAAGCCGCAAGATTCGGCAAACGCCAATGATCAGTGAGGGTAATGCACCTCCAAAAGAGATTGAGGTGTCAAAAAAAAAAGACATCTGGAGGACAACTACCTGGCCAACTGACTGGAAGAGATCATATTTATTCCGATTCCAAAAGTGATCCAACAGAGTGTGAAAATTATACAACAATATCATTAATACCAAGCACGAGCAAAATCTTGCTGAAGATTATCTAAAGTAACTGGAACAGTACATTGGCAGAGAACTGCCAAAAGTGCAAGCCGAGTTTAGAAGAAGCTATGGCATGAGGGACATCATAGCTAATGACAATGGATCTTGGCTAAAAGTTGAGAGGAGGAGTGGAATATCTGTGTTTCATTTGCTAGGCAAAGACATTTGATTGTGTGGGTCACAACAAATTGACTAAACTTGCTTGTGCTCATGTGAAACCTATACTTGGACCTATAAAAAAAGGTGTCATTAGAACAGAGCAGGGAAACGTTGCATGATTCAAATTCAGGAAAGGAGCATGTCATGGATGCATCCTGTTTCCATACTTTTTCAGTATTTTTCTGGAACAGATCATTCAGGAGGCTGGAGTTTATGAGGAGGAATGTGGCATTAGGGTTGGAGGAAGACTTACCCACAACCTGTGCTATGCAGATGACACAATCTTGCTTACTGAAACTGAGGAGAACCTAAAGTGTTTGCTGCAGAGGGCCAAGGATTGCAGCCTCCAATACAGATTGAAGCTCAACATCAGGAAGACAAAGATTTTCACCACTGGGCCAACTGGTAGCATCATGACAGATGTAGAAGAGATTGAGATTGTTTATACTTTCATTTTGTTGGGTTCCACAATCACCCTTGGCACCAGCAGTTAGGAAGTTAAAAGATGAATTGTGTTGGGTAGATCTACTGTCAAGGACCTCTCCAGAGTGCTGAAGAGCTACAGTGTCAGTCAAGAGACTAAAGCGTGCCTGATCCAGGCATGATCTTGGCAGTCACTTGCTACTCATCAGAGAGATGGAGATTGATAAAGGATGATAGAAGAAGAATCAATGCCTTTGAGTTGTAGTGCTGGAGAAGAATATTGAACATACCATGGACTACCAAGAGAACAAGTACCTCTGTCCTGTAGAGAGTGAAACCAAGTTTAGTCCTTGGTGGCAGGGATTTTAAAGCTCCATTTCACATACTTTGGACATGTTGCCAGTTCTTGTAGAGAAGGACATCATGCTTGGAAGGGTGGAGGGACAGTGCAGGGTGGAGGACCCTGGATGAGACAGAGTGACACAATAACTGGAGTCATGTGGGCAGGTGTGTTGGAGACAGTGATACTGGCTTGGAATAGGACAGGGTTCAGACCTGTTGTGCAGAGGGTTGTTATGAGTCACAGGTGACTCAATGGGACACAACAATGACAACAACACAGCATTTAAAAATTGCACTAGAGAATCAAGAAACCAAAACAGAGGGAAGAGATGTTGAAGTGAAAGAGTTAAATAGAAGGTTTCAAAGGGCAGCTGAAGAAAACAAAGCGAAGTATTATAACAGAATGTGCAGAAAACAGGAATTGGAAAATAAAAAGGGAATAACTCACCCAGCAATTCTCAAGCTGAAAGAACTGAATTACAAGTTCAAGCCTTTAGTAATACTTAAAGATGCTGTAGTAAAAGCCTTGGATGACCCGAGAAGTATCAAAAGAAGATGGAGGGAATACATACATAAAATAATCACTGTGCCCCCCCAAAAATTGGCCAACACTGAAAATTTTCAGGAAGTACCACAGGATCAAGAGCTAATATACAGGGAACTCTGGTGGCCTAGTAGCAAGAAGCTGTGCTGCAATCCCTAATCCACCAGATACACAACTGGAGAAGGAGGGGCAATCTCCCACTGTGGCTGTTGGATCTGACTCGATAGTACACAACAACAACAACAACAAAAAGAGCCAATAGAATGAAGAAGTTCAAGCTGCACAGTAGGCACTGACCAAAAATAAGGCCCTAGGAGTTGATGAAATACAAATTGACATCTTTCAACTAACACATGCAGCCCTGGACATGCTCATCAGTCTATGCCAGAAAATTTGGAAGACCTGGCCCACCGACTGGAAGAGATCCATGTTTGTTCCTATTCCCTAGAAAAGTGATCCAATAGAATGTGGGAATTACTGTGAAATATTATTAATATCACATGCAAGCAAAATATTCAAAAAGGCCTAGAAAAGTGCATAGAGAATGCCAGAAGTTCAAGCTGAATTTAGAAGTCTGTGGAACCAGAGATATCACTGCAGAAGTCAAATCGATCCTGACTGAAAGAAGAGAATACCAGAATGTCTATTTGTATTTTATTGACTATGCAAAGGCATTTGACTGTGGATCATAACAAATTATGGCTAACATTGAAAAAATATTGAGAATCCCAGAACACGTAATTGTGCTCATACAAAACCTATACCTAGACCAAGAGGCTGTTAGATGAACTGAGCAAGAGGATACTATGTGGTATAAAATTAAGAAAGGATTTAAAAACAAAGTAAAAAAACAAAAGGAACCAAATAAAATTATAAAATTAAGAAAAGAGTATGGTAGAGTTGTATCCTTTCTCCACACTTAGGGAATCTGTATGCTAAACAAATTATTCAAGAAATGAGACGCCATGAAGAGGAATGTGGCATCAAGACTGGAGGAAGATTCCTCAAAAAAGTGCATTCAGAGTGCTCCTTGGAGGCAAGATGACAAAGCTTTGTCTCACACACTTAGATGTGTTGCTAAGAGAGTCTATTTTTTTTGGGGGGGGGTGGACATCATGCTTAGAAAGATGGAAAAATAGCAAAAGAGAGGAAGGCCTTCAGTGAGGTGGAACAACACAGTAACTGCATCAATGGGCTCAAGTATGCCAGAGATTGTGAGGATGGCACAGGAAAGGACAGGGCTCAGATCTGTTGTTCATATACTTGACTACAACAAACAAACACTAATACATTAAAAGAAAGTCAATATTAAATGAGTGATTAGACATTGTATTTAATTAATTACATTGTTATGTGCAAGAGAATTTGAACACATGCATAGCTGACCCTCCAGCAGATTTTTAAAGGCTATGCTATCTTTTTTCCCATAGATCAGCTCATGGATTCAAACTTTTTGCCTTCAGGTTGGCAGAGCAGTTCCTTTCCACTGGGTCACCAGAGCTCCCTAATTAATTAATCAATGGTAATTAATGCTAGAAAGCAAAGTACTTTAATGATTGAGTGAAAAATCAATATGTTTGCGAATTTTCATTGAGATTAAAAATGAAAAAAACACAGTCATGTTGTTGTTGTTGTTATGTGCCATCGAGTCGCTTGCGACTCATAGCGACCCTAAGTACAAGAGCTCTAAATGCCGTTCCATCCTGTGCCAACCTAGCCATCTCAAACACACTCATTCCCATCACTCCAGTACCAGAATTGATCCACCTCATGGAAGGTCTTCCTCTCCTGCACCACCCCTCCACTCTGCCAAACATGATGTCTTTTTCCAAGGACCAGTCCCTCCTTGCAACATGCCCAAAGTATGTCATACAAAGCTTCAGAATCCTTGACTCCAGGGAACACTCTGGCTTCACCCTCTCCAGGACAAAACTGTTTGTTTTCCTAGCAGTCCATGGTATATTCAACACTCTTCTCCAGCACCATAGCTCAAAGGCATCATCAATTCCATTTCTCTCATCCCTAGTCATTGTCCAACTCTCCAATGCAAAGCACATAATTGCAAAGACTATAGCCCGGATCAGGTGCACCTTTGTCTCCAGCCTGACATCGTTGCTCTTCAGTACTCTTGAGAGGTCCCTCACAGCTGACTTTCACAATGCAATTTGTCTCTTGATTTCCTGACTGCTGTTACCAAGAGCATTGACTGTGGAGCCAAGTAAACGAAAACTGTTAACTATCTCAATCTCTTCACCATCCATACTGATGCTGCCAATTGGCCCAGTGGTGAGAATCTTTGTTTTCTTGAAGTTGAGCTTCAACCCATATAGGAGGTTGCATCTTCTCTTGATACTTCCTGGATCATTTAACATTCTACCCAAAGTATCCTTAAGTATTGCCACCTGTGGCTTGAATTTGTTTTACAGCTCCTTGAGTTTAAGAAATGCTGAGTGAGTTTGGTCCTTTTGATTTTCTGACTCCAGCTCTCTGTACATTTCATTGTAGTATCTTGCTTTGTTGTCGCGGGCTGGGCTGCCTTTTGAAATTTTCTGTTCATCTCTTTGATTTCTTGGTTTCTTCCTTTAGCTTTGACTTCTCAGTGCTTTAATGCAATACTCAGAGTCTCATTAGTGGGTATTTTTTATTCTTTTTAAGTTAAACAAGTGCCAGTCTAGATCAAGGTCATGGTCTTCACAATTACATGCTATACATCAAAGATCTGGACAGTGACTAAGGATGACAGAAGAATTTATGCCTTTGAGTTTTAGTGCTGGAGAGGAGTCTTGAACATACCATGGACTGCCAAGAAAATAAATAGGTCTGTCTTGAAGAGGGTAAAACAAGGTTTCTTCTTGGAGGCTAGGATTTTGACGCTCTATCTCACATGCGTTGGGCGTGTGGCCAGAAGAGACTAGTCCTTGGAGAAGGACATCATGCTTTGAAGGGTGGAGGGACAAAACAGAAGAAGAGGACCTCGGATGAAATGGATTGATACACTAACTGGGGCAATGAGGATAGGTCTGTCGGAGTTGGTGAGACTGGCTCAGGATAGGGCAGGCCTCAGGGCTGTTGTACAGAGGGTCACTATCAGTCACAGCCTACTTGATGGCACATAACAACAACAACAAGGCAATTTTAACGTGCAGTCACTTTAGTTGTTCTTTGTTCTTCCTGCTAAGTTACTTCTTAAAAAAGTTATGTGAGCTACACAATACATTTAAATTTCATGAAGATACTTATGGATACAATCTAGTTATTAATTGTTATCAATAATTTTTCTTAACTTCATTTAGTTTGATGCCAAACTAGCAAGAATTCAAGCTAAACCAGCAAAATCATATCTGGATTCTACAGCTTTGCCACAAAGTATCTACAGAAGGGTATGTGAGTATTTATCCCATGGCTGTTGCTTAAGAAAATAAAAATATTTAATGATTTCTGTAAAAGTTATTTAGTATTTACTCATATTTAACAGTTCTTTCATGAAATACAATGTATAATAAGAAAGACAATAGATTTTGAATACTTAAACATAAGCTTAATTTTAACTAGTAAATTTGAGAAACACATAAGTTGTCTCACTTTCTGCGCCTCCTAGAATTTCATTATATGTTTTCAACTAAAAATTACTTGAATGTTTAGAAATTATTTTGGAACTTAGATTTATTTTGGTTCAGATGTCTTATTTGTATAGTTTATAACTTCAAGATTGACAGAGAGGTAGGAATAAGTGGAAACAAATGGTACTAATAGTTGGTTTGTATCCTTATCCAGCTACAATTCGTTGTTGTGTATCATCAAGTTGTAACCGACCCATAAATGACCCTCCCGTGGGTTTTCAGATCACATGGGGGGAGATTGTCCATCCTGCTCCTATGGGGCAGCTGATGGGTTCAGGCTGTGTGACTTCAGGACTGCAATGCAGCTTCTTTCTACTAGGCCACCAGCATTCCCTCAACTCATTAAGAGCCTCAAAATAGACATTATGGAGCTTTCAAAATAAGGCCTTTTAAAAAATAACTACTTAAATTAGAACTGTATTTATGTTGTTGTTCCTTCTTCTTAATCTTGTTATTTCTACATTGTGACAAATTCTTTCTTCATCATTTAGAAACTTCAACATTTTCAAGAAGAAAAAAACAAGGAGATTGCAGCTCTTCATAATACCATCCGAGATCTAGAGCAACGCCTTTCTGTTGGCAAAGATTCTTCCCTTAAGCTTATTGCAAAAGATTCTCACCATAAACGTAGACGGTTTTGAGTATAGCAGTAAATTCATTAGTAACTAATTTTAAAAAAAAAACAAAACTGTTGAAAAATTCACTTCTGTTTCCAGTATAACATGCTGACTGAATAATCACAACAATGGGGACAACTTTGACCTTTTAAAAAGCGCATTTATTTAAACAAATTTGTACTACCATGGCCAACTGTGTATTCCATTCTTACTTAATAGTATTAACCATAGAGGAGTTCAGGTTTATAGTACTTAGTTTACCTATAAACCATCATTGACTGTGGCAATACTTCCTAAGTAGTCTAGATATACACAACAGTCTTTAATTCCTCCCCCCTTCCAATCTTTCAAAATAGGCACTCTCAAGTTTTAGAAAAGCTTGACATAGTTCTTAGATAAACAAGATACAAAGTCTTAATTGATAAATGATTACTTAAAATATAGTTTTTTAGCAAAATATCTAAGTGTTAAGCATTTCTGAAATAGTAAATAATCTCTTTATAGTTTTAATCAGTTGAAAATGTTAAGAAAAAGATAGTTTAGAGAGAAAAGGATAATGTGTCTTTGTTGTTCTTTCTCCATTCTAAATTGCTAATTATCTAACAGAAACCCCTAGGTCATAGTTTATGCTTCTGTTTTCATTGATGCAAATAGAATGTTGGAAAAAGAAGAAGAAAGACATATTAACCAAGTACTGCAATCACCTATCAGCTGCCTTGTAATAACCAAATATGGTATGGATCAAAATTTTTGTGATCTAATTTTACAATTTGGAAGCCAATGTCAGAGATTTCTCCATGTTTATATAAATCCAATTTCTGGGTTTTGTCCCGCTTTACTGGGTAATTTGTTAAAATTCTGGAAATAAAATTGTGTCTAGACTGACTTGAGAAGGATATCCCACTTATAATATTTAGTTTGAAGCTCACTTTCACATTTCTGCCTTATTCTTTCAACTTCAGGTGGTGCTGGCTTCTGTGGGCTTAAGCTGCTGACTTGCCTGTCAGGCAGCTGGAGGCAGACGTCACTGTCAAGATTCAATGACTTTCTCCTCCACCAGAAGTCCCTGTCAGCTACATAATGATGGGAGGTTGTCTTTACAGTGTCAGGTGATTGCAGACCCTGTTTTTTCAAATATCAGATGTCGACAATGTCAGCATCAGCTACTAGGAGCCAACCCTGAATCTTTGGGCAACTTGCAGAGCAGTTGATTTTTACATCTCTTTTGTCAGAGCTTTTTCTGTAGAAGGGAAAGTTGTGAACCCTCACTCTCTGGCATATCTCAGTTCTCTGGGTGACTCTGCCTTTGATGGCCCTTGAGCTTGTGGTGGTGATGAAGGCCTAGAGGAGGGGGCTGCTGATGAGCATCTGGTTCGCCTGGTTGCTGATTCTCCCCTTGATGTTGATGTGAATGCTCATGATTATGACTGGGTCGGTCATGACCGTGATGGTGATCTGGTTCAGGGGCCTCAGTTGTTTCATCCACATTAGCCGAAGTGACATTTTGACAGAAGATTTCATCTTGGAGAGTCTGAAGTAAATACACAAATAACTTATCAAACTCTAAATTTACCAGAAATACACAAAAATTATATCTAAAGCTGACATATATGACATGCCAACTAGTCAGATAATACTGAGCTGGCTTTTTTTTTCCATACTGCCATTCTAACGAAGAGTGCTCTGGGAGCTTAGTGGTAATGAGTTGTGCTCCCAACCCAGAGGCACATGGTTGAAATCTGCCAGCTGCTCTGTGGGAGAAAGATGGGCAATCTCCTCTTATTTGACTTACAGACCCACTGGAGGTTCAGTTAGGAGTCGGTTCTGACTCAACAGGACGTAATGAAAACATACTAATGATAAAAGAGTAATGTCTGTTTCAACATCTAAACTTTCATTCACGTTGGTTCCTATGTATAGCTAATTATAACGTGCTTCTTATTCAAAATTTATTTCAATCAAAAGATCCTGAAGCATATATCAAATGAATATTGTTACTATTTTATAGATAGGTAAAATTGAGAATTAAACTTATTCAACAGTATAATTCAAATTTTGCCTTTGTTATCAAGAACAATTGATAAGTCTTCAAAATTCTAAAGAGGAATTTGAGAGTTGTATGAGGCTAAGAAAGAAAGCCATACCTCTGTGATGTGTATTTGCAGAAGCAAAATTAGATTGACATATTAAAGGACTATAGATTGCAGTAAAAGCAAATAAATTTCCTATCCTAAAATCAGTTTACCTCTGTAGAATCTCTCATACTTGCTTCAACAGTTTATATCAAATCTAAGCACTGACTCTGGTAATTAAAAAAATACCATGGACTGCTGGGAAAACAAACAGATTTGTCCTGGAAAGGGTTAAACTGGATGGATCCTTGGAGGCAAGGATTCTGAGGCTCCGTCTAACATAATTTGGACATGCTGTGAGGAGAGACCGGTCCTTGGAGAAGGACATCATGCTTGGGAGGGTGGAGGGACAGCGCAGGAGGGGAAGGCCCTCTATGAGGTGGATTGATTCACTGACTGGGATAATCGGGATGGGAGTGTCAGAGACAGTGCGATTGGCACAGGACAAAGCAGAGTTTAGGGCTGTTGTACATAGGGTCACTATGAATCACAAGCGACTCGACGGCACATAACAACAACAACAACATAACAACTATGATGCTAGGCCTTCAACACCAGAAAAAGCCGAACACACAAAGATGTCCAGGGAACATGAGCCTACAGATGCTGAAGGAAACAGAGACTTTCTTCCAGAACCAACAGAGAGAGGGGGTTTTCCTTTAGAGTTTGCACCCTGAATGTGAATGTCTAGCTCTCTAAACTGTAAGACAATAAATTCCTGTTTGTTTAAAAAAAAATACCAATAAATTTTGTTTAAAACTAGGTTTTTGTATGTCAGATTATGCTAAGAAATGTTTCAACTCTATTTATATCATGTCCTGCTGTAGTGCTGTTAACTGAAAAGGCTGCCCATTTCCCACTGATAATACTCCTTTCTGCATTACTATGGGTGTTTAATTTCCTGAAAATGTTGCTCTATTGTTACTCAAAATTGATCAGATGGCATTGTAACAGTGAATCTCAACTAAGCTGATTTGTAAATTAAGTTACAACTTCAAAGACTTAAAAACTCATTCATTCTCTATGTTTGGTGTGTTGTATGTTTTGTAAGTTTCACTGGGTTTTTAATATAAAACTACTAAGTAATCATTTTCTTGATTATTTATTATTTACTTCTAAAAAGAATGACAATATTTTATAATAAATACATGATTTTATAAATATTTACAATATAGTGTGATTAAACCTCACAAATAACTGTAGCAGTCTAATTTAGAAAAACTGATTACTAAAGAAATTGATTGCTCTATTTTGTTGAAGCACTTTGTTTTCACATTTCACTATCTCTATAACCAGTATGTGCCCTACAAAAATATTTCAGCATTGCATCCCTCTTCAATAGGCAGGATTTCTTTTCCTTGCTGTTGTTGTATATTGTTGATTCAGAAATTATTCATAATCCAGTCCTCCAGTGGGTTTTCAGAGGCTGTGAATCACACAGGAGATTACCCATCTTTCTCCTACTTACCTTTCATATAAACAATGGAATCTTAGATATGATAAAGTTGAAAACTCCAGTATGATGCAGTATTCAGATATAAAGAGGATAGATACTATTTCTATTTTTAGATGACTTATAAATTTTAATCATATTACAGGAAATGTTTTGCATCTGTCTTAGTCTAACTAGGTATATTTTTAACCATTAGACCCGCACAAGAATGTGAAATATTGAAAAAATTCCAAAATGCTATATATATTGAGTTAGTATTTTATTTGTATTATTTCAGACTCTTCCTCTTTAAAAGGAGTTAAATAGCCCTGATAGAATTATTATAAGGATTAAAATATCCCAAAAAATGTGATAACTAATTAACCCTTGAACCTTAACAACTAAGTAAATGAATTAAATGATTCATTGCCATTTGAGGTGGATTTCTTTAGAACTGGATAAAATCTGAAAGAAGTTCAGCTTACAAATAAAATGCACATTTTAAAACCTGAGTTAAAGTAGGGCCAATTTATGCTATCAAGAAAGTACTGTTGGTATTATTTTTCTTTTCCGTGTAAGGGAAAGGGTCTAATTAATGAAATAAAGTCAATTCTTTGAGTACAGTTTTTAAATGATATAAAAATATAGTACTTCTCATAATTATAAAGTCTCATAGTTATTAACAAAATATTAACAATCAATAGATAACATTCCATCTTGAAATAAATTCCAACTACAGAACGGGAAAACAGAGTAAAGATCTCACAGAAAAACTCTTAGGTTTGCATCTTTGATAAACTAAGTAGTTCTTTAATTCCTTTTACATTGCAGGAAACTCCCATTAAAATAATGTTTTATGTTAATTATCTGAGCACTTATGCTAATAGAACATTATTTGATAGTAGCTGATATATGTTATCTATATGAATTTTTTAATAAAATTCTTGTACTCAAAGACAATGATAATACAGACCTTAGAAAGGTGTCTTGAAATATCTATTAATAATAGGAAATGTCTGTAATTATAATTCTGTAGTTTCTTTTCAGCATACTAAAAAATACTGACTAGCTAACTGGTCATGAAACACTAATTCATTTAGATAGCTCTTTGAATACTTTTCTGTTTCCTTCCATTAAGAACAATTGAGAAAAGTACCATGAGAGAACAGTTTCCACACTTCTTTTCACAGTAAGTAATCTTAATGGCAGCTTCCACATATGGAAAAGTTAAGAAGGAATAAGGCAAACCAATGTGATACACAAGACGGCCACATCTAAAATTTAAAAAAAAAAAAGACAAATACAAATGTCATTATAATATTTTCTGTCATTATAACATTTATCATAATCCTAGCCCTTGGAGGTTACTCTTCAGCCCTTTAATAGTCTGGCTTATAAAAGAAACAGTGTCACCTGTAAACACTATGTTCCCTTATACAATTGACTAGAAGAAACAAAAAAGTCAGCATTTACCCAAAAGCAAAGATGAGAAAGCAAAGAGGTACAAGGAAACTGGATCATTGGAAATAGAACCAACAAGATGGAAATAATGAGAAGCTGACACATTATGAAAATTGTAACCTGTATCACAGGATGATTTGTATAAAATTGCTAAACAGGAATCTAATTTCTGTGTAAACTTTAACCTAACACAGTAAAATATTTTCAAAAGCCTATCTGGGTATTATAATACAAAGCACTTAATAATTCTCTTTTATATCCTTGACACTCATACCAAATGCTGTCATGGCAAGACTACGTAGTCTAATAGCATTTTAAAATATTATAGATATGTAACCCTATGTCATATTTAAAATATGTAGTAACATTACTGCTATGTAATCAAATACAATTTTGTAGTTGTATTTATCTTGGAGAAGGACATTATGCTTGGAAAGGTGCTGTGACAGCGCAGGAGAGGAAGACCCTTGATTTGAGATGGATTGATGCAGTAACTGGGGAAACGAAGGTAGGTGTGTCAGAGACAAATTCGCTCAGGATGGTGTTGTCCATAGGGTCACTATGAGTCACAAGTTATTCAATGGCACATAACAACCACCTTAAATTATAAGTTTTGGACAAGCAAAGTTTAGTCATGCTATTAATCTCCAAAATATTTTAAATGTCTATGTGAAATACAGGATAGTGTGTTGTGAATCTTGGATCAAGCTGGATCTCAGGATAACCTCTCGCGTCTTGAGGAGGGACACATGGAAAGCTCAGGACTCTTATGGCTTTCTTTTTGCCCCAAGTGGGTGTCAGCAGATGGGACTTGACATATGAATTGGGGGTCTCTGGCTCAGAGTCCGCCAGCATTTGGGTATTGCAGAATTTTAAAATACTGAAATGTTTGGCCATGCCTGCAGGCTGAGGGCTAGGGTACTGTGAATCTCGGTGCTCAGGCCTGGTTTTAATTGTTTTTGGTCAAACATTCTTCTGGGTTGTATAACCCTGGTCTGTCCACTTGCTGTACGGAGGTAACTCGTGGTTGCTGTGATAGTGAACACTTTGACGCTGATGTGTCTGTCATATGTGATAATGGTGGACAGTGTTTGGTGAAGCTCCCCAATTAAAACAAGCTTGGAAGCAGGAGTGGCACCCACTTCCAAAGTAGCTTGCCTCCAGAAACCCTATGAACCTGGAGAAACGATGAAAGTCATACAAGTGTTCAGGTCTTTCATTCACAGGGTCGCTATGAGTCGACAACACTTAACAACAACATGTAAAATAGAAGGGAATTCTTTTTATTAATCACAGTGTCAGTTTATGGGGTGGGAAGGGAGAAGATGTGGAAGGGGAGAGTCCATTTACTTTATTTTCCCTACTAAAATGAACTCTGTGTGTACTCTACTTGCAAAAATTTCAAAGCAAAGATTTTAATGAGCTCATCAATGGAACAAAAAGGCCTATGTCATTTCAAATCACTATTTCATTAAATACAAAGTGAGTATATTGTAATTGGGGTTGTGAGAGGGGAGGGGAAATACACACCTATCATATATGAGGAAGTCATCTTTGTTTCCATTTAAAAGAGTCCAGACATCTGTTTGGTTTTCTTCTTGTTGATAAACAGGAATATGCTCTGAAACCTTATTTTTAAGGTATAAGTATTTTAATTGAGACTCAACTCCTTGATGATTGACAACTACATAGGATATATTAGAATAACCTTCTTTTTCCAGTTTTACTCGCAGGTCTTCCAATCTAAAATAAATGGGGAAAATTCATAAAATTCATTATCTCCTTCAATTCTATTAGTCATTTTTTATCTTTTTCTCAATCTCTTTTTCCCCTATATGAAACCCTCTGCTATCTTTTAATTTACTTATAACTCTACTACATATCCTTGAAGATTCTGAAACTTCCTTTTTTTTTCATTCAGAACAGAGCAGGGTAACACTGCATGGTTCAAAACTGGGAAGGGTGTACGCCAGGGATGCATCCTGTCTCCATACCTTTTCAGCATGTATGCAGAGCAGATTATCCGAGAGGCTGGGCTCTATGAGGAGAATTGTGGCATCAGGATTGGTGGAAGATCTATTAACAATCTGCGTTAT
>NW_006399829.1:9930665-9937972 GCF_000299155.1 Elephantulus edwardii
AACAACAACAACAACAACATTGAATACTTCTGCTCATTCTAAATGCTTACATATTTATTAACCCAGCTAATGCTCCCAATTAATCCTATGAACCTTATCTTTTTCTGCATCTTACATATGCAAAGAATTATATCTAATAAATATTTGGCAAGTAACTCCCAAAATATGATTTCACTTCCTCTATATTAAGCTTAGTGGCAAGAAACTGCACTGCAATCCCAAAGACATGCAGTTCGAGGCCACCAGCTGCTTCGCAGGAGAAGGATGGGCAGTCTCCTCCCGTGCGATTAACTGCCTCTGAAAACATGCCTGAAGGTCAGCGATGGGTCGGTTCCGACTCAATGGTACACAACAACATTATATTGTAAATGTATTACATCAAAGGAGCTCTAGTGGTGGTGGCGTAATGTGCTGCACGTTGGACTACTGAACAGAGAATTGACATTTTTTTTAATTATTATTAATTTCAATGAACATTTACAGAGCTTTTGGATTTCCATTCATTCATTGTTGCACTTTTCCCCCCGACCCACCCCCCCCCCCAACCCCCCGTTCGCTCTTCTCTTTGAAAAGTAAAAAATTCCTTCATTGGTATACAATCCCCCAGCGCCCACCCCACCCCCACCCCGAGTATATTCCACTGTGCAACCTTCATTCCAGACTCTTATGATACTCATAATGCCTTATTATATATTGCTTTTAAAATGTTTTCTCCCTCATCCGTTTCAATGCAGTATACATAATTAACCCTCCAGCTGCTTTGCACATGAAAGATGGCTGTTCCTTCCTGTAAAGACTCAGAGCCTCAGAAACCCTGTGGAGGTCACCATCAGTGGGAACTGCCAGGAAAGTAATTGGTTTGGGGTTTGAGTTCTTTCCTAAGTGACCCAAGAATTTTGATGGAATGACAGTTCCGTTTATTCTGCTCTGGCAAGGTACTCTTTTTTTTTCCTATATTAATCCATTTTTAGGTGTTTTTTTTTTTCATTGTACAAGTAATGCAGATTTAGTAGAAAATTAGAAAGCATAGGTAAATGAGGAGAAAAAAAATTCATAACCCAGGAAAATTATTTTAAACATTTTGCTCGATGCCCTCCAGCATTATTTTTTTCTAGAATGTTCTTTGTAAACTTCTATAGCTTTGGGAGTTTTTTTGCTTGGCTTTTTAAAAATGTGATTTAGCAAATGCATTTCTTGAATGTGTATTTATTCACTTTCTTTTCTAAGGAAGCCGAGACCAACAAAAGATGCTCTTACCTGGATGCCTGGAGTATGCACAGGTATCAGCTAGCTTGAAGAAGAGCAACCACAGTCACTGAACCATTGGAGTTCAGCATTGGATCTTCCTCCCTTATTCTCCAGGGTGGAGGTTGTTTACAATAGGAGCTTGGCCCCTGGCTCTCCGTTCCTCCCAAGGGGAGAAGACAGAGAGCCAGGGCAAGCCCCAGGCTTCTCCACATTGCTGGTATTTCCCTGTAGAAGAAGAATGTCTCTGTCATCATCGCAGATATATCAGAACTGTGCATTTCTATAAATCCAGCAGGGATGATTCTCCTTCCTGGAAATACCTAGCCCATATGTAGCTCTCATCCTATTGTTGGGCCTCCCTGCACTAATTATTCTCAGAAAGGGAAAAGTATCTGCCAGAGATAGGAGGGTTGCAAAAATGCCTCTGTGTGTTAGAAAAGCACTGGAAATTTGTCTGATGAGGTAGCCAAATACTTCTCTAAGGGAAGAGATGTTTAGAAAAATACTGACTGAACTCTGTAACCAAGTAACATGCTGTAAATAAATTCTGACTTTGATTTGAGATTCACCAAATTCCATGTCCTCCTTTTTGATCTCATCTTTCTGTCTGGGGAAGGAGGTAAATAGGGGGTTTTAGACAGTAAAGAAAAGTCAGAAAGAGAATCCTGAAGAGAAGATGGCAGTAAGAACAGCATACTAACATGAGAATGGCTCTTCAGATTCAACCCTTCCACATTTGTAGACTCTAGATATGGTTCCCTTCTGTACCTTTCTCAAAGTCTAGTTTTCAAATAGCAATAATTTAAATCTCTCCTGATATGAATCTCTCAGCCGTAATGTTAGTACCATACCCAAGATAGGAGAGAAATATGATAAGGCCTCTGTACTATGTGAGAAACAATGAAATCTGATCTACTTACAACTGCTTTCCAGAAGCTCCTGTGACAAGCTGACACCTTCTTGGGTAACATATAACCCCTCTCAATGAGAAAGGTAGAAGGTTACTTGTTAGTTGACTCATAGTATCCTTGTATATAACAAAAGGAAATGTTACTAAGCCCTATACCATTGTCATAATTAATGGTATGCCCCAGTCCACTGTCTGTATCATTGTAATTTTCACTTCTGTCAGACTAAGGAATTGATTTCCCAGAACTATACTAGACAATATTTTCTCATGGTCCATAAGCTTTTAATTTATTAATTTTCAAAATTAGATTAGCAAGCCTTTTTTTCTTAGTCCATTTTAGTTTGGAAACACTACTGAAACCTGAATACTTAGGGTAATGCTATTGTTGTTAAGTGCCATTGAGCCAAGTACAACTCAGTTACCTCAAGTCACAGGTATAAACCTTGTCCTATCCTGAGCCAGACAGTAAGGAACCCTATTGGTATTTGAAATATTGGTGGTATAACTTCTAACAGTATAAGCGACACATAAGCCACTACAGTACAACGAACTGACAGGCTAGATTCTTGTCCAAACAAGTACCAGATGACATAAAGGTTGTAGTCCTCAAAACTAGGCCTAGCTCTATCCCCAAAATGCTACAAATAAGAGATGAATTGGAGATGTGTTGGGGGGGGGAAAACATACTAAATAACAATAATAATAAAATTAAAAAGCACACTAAACAGGTAAGCAGAGGAAGAAAAATCTACATAGGCTTATTTTGAAATAAGAATCTGTAAAGAAAGACCAGGATAAAACTTCAGAACTCACACTCATTTGCATCATATCAGAACCAACTCATAGCTGACCCTCCAGAGGATTTTCGGAGGCTCTGAATGACATGGGATGTCTCCCATGCCTATATTTTTGCCTTGGAGGCACTGGTGCATTTGAAGCAATGCCTTTGAGCTGGCAATTCAACTCCTTATCACCAGGCCACCAGAGCTCCCTCGTGGTCAGGTAAAGAGTCAATGAAAAAGAAGACCCTTAATGGGTTGGATTGACACAATGACTGCAACAACAGGCTAAAGTAGAGCAGAGATTGTGAAGATCCGCAGGACTTCCTGCTGTTGCTGTGCATGGGGTTGCTATGAGTTGGGGCAGATTGTTGGCACTGCAAAGCAACAACCAACCTAGGATATTTCTTTAGGTAAGTTTCTATTGATAACAAACTTGTGGCTACATTCATAGGATTACAGGCAGATGGTGCTAAACAATTTTTATGTATGTTATGTCAACTGTGCACAAACAACAATGTGACCATTACTTCCTTTTGTGATGAAGCAAGTCACAAGACAGACTGGACTAAAGCCAGTTCTGCTGAATTCAAGCACGACCTCTTAAGCACTGATTATATTGATTTAGGAAAAAAGATAAGTCATCTTGCAATAACTAGTAGTCAGTTAGTTGGAGACTCTTTTCACTTCAATTATTATTATTCCTTAAGGTGGAAATGAGAAAAAAGAAATTATTTCTTTTAAAAAAATCATTTTTTAAAATTAATTATTAGAATGGCTGGAATTTCCTTGCTCTTTAGAACACAAACTCATAGCAATCAGTTCTCATTGGCTAACTGGTGAATATAAATGACAACTCTATCTCACCATTTTCCTCATTCAATTTTTGTTGAAAAAATTATGAAAGCCATTGGCAGAGAGGTATAGAATTCATAGTTTAAATTTTCCCAAGTTTAATAGGCAATCGGCTATTCCATTTGGTTTTTCTAATAATTTTTACACAATAAAATTTTATTACCGTTATAACTGTTAGGTAGCAATACAGAAATAATGAAGTAATAAAATTCAATTTACCAAAAGCTGATCCCAATAAATAACAATTGAAAGTGACCTTCACCAGTCTCTCCACTGTCCTATCACAAAGCCTAGATCCTTGGCCAGGCACCACCTTACTAAGTGCCAGAGTTGAAAACAAGGTGTGCGGAAACTTTCTCCCATTTCTCCCCTAAACTACAGAACCAGCACCTCAGACTCTTTCCTTTTTAACCGCAAACATCCACTTTTAATTGCAAAACTTTGCATTTAATCTTTTTGATACTATTAATCTTTGCACTTAATCACATCACCTGATTCTGACATGAGTTTTAACCCTTTTCAAGGTAACCAATTCTATCCTGTAAACCAAACTTCCCGTCCCCTCCTCCCACTCCACTCATTTTTACTTTCTGGAGTTGCCCACAGCATTCCTGGACAGCTCTGCTTCACTCTCTAGAGAGGCAAATGCCAGCCTCTGTTTTCATATCCCTGGGTCATTTTCCTCCTTACAGTTCTCACTCTTTCAGTGAGAAATGTATAAAGCAACAACCTTTTGCAGAACAAGAATGTTGTTTGGTCCCTCCACCCTTCCCTGCTGCTTTCTCAGACCACAACTTCAGCAAAGCTGAAATCAACAGGAACTGTCCCAGATGTGCACCGCAGATCTTCACCCACCACACTTAACTTCACACTTTGCCTCTTTTCCTTTTTATTGCTTTCCTTATCCTACCCTTGTGGGTTTTTTAAAAAAAAAAAAATCTAGTCTAATAAAAGAAATATTTCATAAGATCCAAACCCAAAATATTTATGAATCTCTGAAAGAATCAAATATGAAAAAGTAAAGCTGATACTTACAACACCCCTTGGACGATTCTGCTTTCCTTCTCTTTGCTCAGCTGCAGTTACACAAAGCTCAGAGAGAAACTCTGGTATTTATAGTCCTGTTGTTTACCTCACCCCCAGCTGCAGTACAAGGTTCAGCCCTCCAGTTGGCTCAATCTTGCAAGCAGAGCAAGCCCTTGAGCTAAGACCATCTTAACAGAAAGCAACCAGCGGTCTGATGCAGAGCATGGAATAGGGAGGAGGCTTTAACAATCACAATCAGTGCATCTTTTCAATCACCCCAGTATCTAGGATCAGATGGTACAGTCGGGGGCGGGAGGAAGGCCAAAGAGCAGCAAATTCTGTTTTTTCTTGAACTGAAAGAACATTTGCTAATTCAACAAGTTATACTGTCGCTTATTTAAAAAAGAGAAGGGGGGGGGGAAACCCGCAAAAACAAAAACTTCCTTACCTTTTTTCTTTTTGGTAGCCAAGTATGGTGCCCCAGGATGTGAGCTTTGTCAGAACAGTCACCTCTTTTTCCCCAATCATTCCATTTTCTGCAATTACATACCTGCTTGGCTTGTTTGGGACTGTTTAAAGCTTGAAGCTGAGTGAGAATTTCACAGTCACCCCTTTCCTTTCTGATTTAAGGGAAAGGAGTAAGAATATAGCTCCACCTATGTAAGGAGCCCAGGTGGCATAGTCCACAGGGAGGATATGCCCCTCTGACAGCTCAGATCCACACAATAGACTAGGAGTCCATTTCTTAACTGTTGTTCTTAAATGACTTTGAGTCGCAGGGGACTCATAGCAACCCTATGAAGGAGAGTCCTTGACGCTTGGGTGCCTTTTCTCCCTTGGAGCTTCTGGTTTATTTGAACAGTCAAAGAGGCACCACTTCTGATTTGGCAGCACAACTCCTTACCTACTACTACATCACCAGCATTTCCCTTCTTCAGGTAATATCCTTTATTTTGTGTCAATTTGTTATTTCACTAGAAAGTCACTTCAGATGATAGAATTGGCTCAAGATTTTAAAATTATCTCAGGATGAAAATATCAAGGATTTTTTTTTTCTCAACTGGCCAAGTAAGTCTAAATTCTTAAAATTTTGAGTTCTGTGGTTTTTTGGGTTTCCCCCCCCATACACTTCTACTATTCCCAGTACTGTGTTGGCTACACACTTTCTGTCTTGTAATGAGAGAAAGACCCTCAATGAGATGGATTGACTCAGTTACTGGAGTAATGGGAATACAGGTGTGTTGGAGACGATGAGGTTGGCTCAGGATAGAGCAGGTTTCACAGCTGTTGTACATAGGGTTGCTGTGAGATGCAGGTGACTCTTTATTTATATTTAGATTCTTTCTTCATCTCTTGCCGTTTTTCCCATAGTTGTTCATGTTCTTCCACATCAATATATTTCTTATGGTTCCCTGTCTCTGGATTGTTCACTTTATTGCTGGCTTCCATTCTTCCTTGTCATTTGCATCTTCTTCCATAGCTGCTCATTTAGCTCCATATCAATGTACTTATTTTGGTTCCCTGTCTGGAGTGTTCTCTTTATTTCCAGCTTTCATTCTTTCTTCCATCATTTGTACCTTCTGCAGTAGTTGTTCATATGGTTCTGTGTCAATGTATTTTTTTTTTCTGCCTCCCTGACTCTGGGATAGTCATTGGGTCTGCAATATGCTCTGCTCTGCTTTTTTTTATGAGAAGACTTATTTTGTTTTTACAGAATATTTGAAGCTACCTGCTGATTCTTAACATGTTGTTGTTGTTCTTACGTGCCATCGAATTGCCTATGACTCATAGTGACCCTATCTCTGACGCCTGCCCTGTCCTGAGCCAGTCTCATTGACTCCAACACACAAACCTCCATTGCCCCATTTAATGTATCAATCCATATCATTTGAGGTCTTCCTCTTCTGCACTGTCCCTCCACCCTTCCAAGCATGATGTCCTTCTCCAAGTTTCCTCCTGGCCGTTTGTGAGACAGAGCTTTGAAATCCTAGCCTCCAAGGAGAAACTTGCTTTCACCCTCTCCAAGAAAGATCTGTTTGTTTTCTTGGTGGTCCATGGTATGTCCAAGACACTTCTCCAGTACCACAATTCAAAAGCATCAACTTTTCTGTCATGCTTAGTCATTTTCCAGCTCTCTGATGCATAGCAAGTATTTGTGAAGTCCATGGCCTGGATCAGATGCACCTTAGTCTCTAGACTGACATCATTGTTTCTTAGTACTCTGAAGAGGTCCTTGATAGAAAATTTTCCCAGTGTAATTCATTTTTTTAAATTTCCTGATATTCCTAGAGCAGACACTTAGAATTAAGAACCTTTCCCCAGTACTGCCTCAGACAATAACCCTTTCCTAAAGCTAGTACAACCACTTGGCCAACTGACTGGAAGAGATTTATATTTGTTCCCATTCCAAAGAAAGGTGACCCAACAGAGTGTGGAAACTATAGAACAATATCGTTGATCTCACATGCAAGCAAGATTCTGCTGAAGAT
>NW_006399829.1:9940337-9950070 GCF_000299155.1 Elephantulus edwardii
CATCATAGGCTTCCCTCCTGCTGGCAGGCTACATCAGCAGAGTGTTTTACTGTGTCTCACCTCCTCTAAGGAGGAGGCGGGGGGAAAATCCTGTAAATCTCCTCCCTGACAGTGTACTGCCCAAAGAAAATGTTCCAGAAAGCGTAAGGGGGCAGACCAGGTCGTTTCTGTCCTGATCATTGGCATTCTTGTGCTTCTGCCAGGATTCTACTATCTGTGTATCACCTACTATGGATCCAAAGGTTACCAGGGATACTCCTATGATTACATTCCATTCTGTGATTACCAGTACCCACCTGGGACCAGACAAGAAGTGTCACAGATGGGACTCAGCCCATTTAAGACATTTGGCAGAAACTGTAGCTAAGGGCTAAGAAGTTCTGTAGATATTTAGCAGCCAGATTTTATGGGTCTGTCCCAAAGCATAATACATACAAAGACTCACCCACCAATATTGGAGGATGCTACAGGCAATATATTGAATGACCTAGAAAGCATCAAAAGAAGATGGAGGGAATACACAGAATCACTGTACCAGAAAGAATTGATTGACACTGAAAAATTTCACAAAGTACCATAAGAACAGGAGCCAATGGTAACCAAGGAGGACACAGAAGGTTTATCAAAGGCATTGGCAAAAAATAAGACCCCGGGAATTGATGGGATAATAATTAACAGATGTTTTAATTAACAGATGCAGTCTTGGCTGCACTCACTAGCCTATGCTAGGAAATTTGGAGGACAGCTGTCTGGTCAACAGATTGGAAGAGGTCCATATTTGTACCCATTTCCAAGAACGGTGATCCAACTGAACGTGAAAACTATCAAATATGATTGATATCACATGCAAGCAAAATACTGATGAAGATTATTCAAAAATAGCCAGAAGTTTTCATAGATAAGGAATAGCTAGAAGTTCAAGTGGAATTTAAAAGAGACTGTGGCACCAGGGATATAATTTCTGATGTCAGATGGAGCCTAACTAAAAGAATACCAAAAGAATGTCTATTTGTGCTTTATTGATTATGCAAAAGCATTTGACTGTGGATCATAACAAGTTGTAGCTGGCACTGAGAAAAACGGGAATCTCATAGCACTAAATTGTGCTCATGTGGAACCTATACCTTGACCAGGAGGCTATTGTGTAAACAAATCAAGAGAGCAATACATGGTTTAAAATTGAGACGGGAGCGTGTCAGGGCTGTATTCTCTCTCCATACCTATTCAGTGTGTATGCTGATCAAATTATCCAAGAAGCTCGGCTCTTGAAGAGGATTGTGGTGTCAGGATTTAAGGGAGACTTATCAATAACTTGCATTATGCAGACGACATAACCTTGCTTGCTGAAAGAAAGAAGGACTTGAAGCTCTTGTTGCAAAAAGATCAAAGAAAAAAGCCTTCAGTATGGATTGCATCTCAATATCAAGAAAACAAAGATTCTTGCCTCTGGATTGATAGGCAACATCATGATGAATGGAGAGGGATTTGGGTCCACAATTAACACCCTTTGTACCCGCAGTCAGGAAATAAGGAGACATATTACACTGGGGAAATCTGTAGTCAAGGACCTTTCCAAATTATTGAGGAGTCATGATGTCAGTTTGAGGATGAAGTTGTGTCTGATTCAGGCCATGGTCTTTCTGATCACTTACTATGCATCTGAGAGCTGGACAATGAATAGGGATGATAGAAGACTTGATACCTTTGAGCTGTGGTTCTGGTGTTGAAGAGCACTGACCATCCTATGGATGGCCAAAGGAACAAACAGATATGTCTTGGAGAGGAACAGCGGAGTGCTCTTTGGAGGTAAGGACGATGAGGTTTTGCCTCACATACTTTGGACATGTTGCTAGAAGGGGCTATTCCTTGGAGAAGGGACATGATGTTGGGAAGGGTGGGGAGGGTCAGAGAAAAAGTGAAAGGTCCTCTACCAAGCAAATTGACACAGTGACTACTGCAATGTGCTCTTGTGTGTCAGGAAGTGTGAGGAAGGCGCAGGATGGAGCAGGGTTCCCATCTTTTGTTCTTAGGGTCACTATGAGTCATACTCGACTCCAGGACACCTAACAATAACAACAACAGCACCCCAAAGCTGAGCTTCCAAGTAACTAGGACATGTTTTATTATTCATATCCTACTTTGGCTAAACTTCCAACAAGCTTTCCACAGGAATCTGTGTCATGGGAGAACAGTGATGTAAATTGTGAGTATTCTGTAGTGGAAAGTATTGTCCTCACCCTCCTTAGCACTGAAAATTTTCTTTTAAACAGTCTTCAATGTCAATTTGTTCTTTTGCTAAAAGGAATAATATATGTTTGGGTTTGGGGATTTTTTAAAAGAAGAATACAAAAAAATCTAGTGGGATATTACATCAGTAAAAACCACATCTGTTTACTCCTGCATCTTCCCACACTTATTGCGAGCAACTGGGAATTTTTAAAACCCCAGTATAGAGTTTTAGAATGCAATCATGTACTTTGTTCACTAGCTGTTCAGTTCTGATGTGGTTTTTGAAAGGTGGACCAGCATAGAAGTTGTGTTATGGTTTGTCTCTAGATCATAATGCTCTGCATAGCCTCCTTTAGAGGACTGTGCTTTTGGCTGTTTCCTGATGGAGAATCCAAGCAAGTGAGCACCTTGCATTTTCCACTCTCATCGTTAGCGTCTGTATTCCTGCTGTTGTGCTGAAGATCAGGACTGGATCAGGCAGCTTAGTTTGATTCTGCTTTCTAGCTTGCAGAGATGACACTCAAAAGCAATTAAAATGTGAAAATGCAAATATCAGCCTTAAAATGGGTTCTCTGTGAACATTTTTGGAAACTTAAAAAAAACAAACCTCAAAACCACACCCCCAAAAATCCCCAAATATATGTGCCAATAACCAGAGCCTAAGAGGAGGAAATAGATGATTTCTATGAACTTTTGCAGTCGGAAATTGATTAAACATGCAACCAAGATTTTTAACATATGTAAAGTTTTCCTTGGTATGTGTTAGGACATTTCTATTGTGTCTGTGTAGATTGTTGATAGTCCTTGTTGATGTTATTGAATAGTTGGCAGGCTTAAAGTGTTCAGTCTATGGGGCTAGGTAGCTCGCTGTTCTCAAAGTCCTTTCTGAGCCTGTGGAGTTGTTGAAAGTTTGCCTTCCCTAAAGTTCTTCAGGTTCTTCCTGGTCTCAGTGCAGTCCTGTGGGAATTTTGACTTATTGCAGCCTCCTCTCCTAAAGTCTATTGCATTCTTTGGTCTATGGAGTGGCCCGAACTGGTGGAGTTCCTTTGCTGGGCCTTCTCTCCCCAGCACTTGAATGTTCTGGCTCTGGAACTGAGTCTCTCACCTGATTGCACCCACCTCTCCTGAAGTCTGCTGTCCTCTTTCATCTGTGGAGGGGCCAGACCAAGTTCCTCAACTTAAAGCAGTTTCAGTCCAGGGAGGATTGTAGGCAATTCCCTCCCTAGCACTTCAGTGTACCAGTTGTGCAAGTGAGATCCTCAGTTGATTGCAGCCCCTCTCTGGACTGCTATTGTGCTCTTAGTCAATGGGATGGCCCAGCAGCAACCAGGTTACCCAACTAGAGGAATTCTTTTCCAGGGAAGTTTGAGGCCCCTCCCTCCTGAGCATCCGAGTGTCTCTTTTTTGTTTTTTAAAAAAGATGTCTGTGATGAATAAATCATTGAACGTACAAAACTCATCATTCGATGCTCCATCCTCATTTCTATCACCAAGACCATGCTTTGCAACAACTATTTCTTTTTCATTATTTCCAACATTTGCATTCTAGGAACCAATAATTATTTATATGTATTAGGCCAATTATTTATATATTGTTACTATTATTGTGTCATCAAATCTACTACAACTCATACCAACCCTATGAACAATGGTTCTGAATCTTGCCCTATCCTGAGCCAACCTCACCATCTCTGACATACCTGACCCTATTGCCACTATCACTGTATCTATCAATCCATCTCATTTCAAAGCATGATGTCCTTTTCCAAGGACTATTCTCTTTTGGTAATATGCCCAAAATATGTGAGATAGAGCTACAAAATCCTTGTCCACAAGGAGCAAACTGGTTTCATTCTCTAGGGGACAGGCCTATTTGTCTTTTGGCAGTTTATGGTATGCTTAATACTCTTCTACAATACAACTCAAAGGCATTGATTCTTCTTCTGTCTTCCTTAGTCATTGTCCAGCTTTCAGAAGCATAACAAGCAATTCAGGAGATCTGGTCTGGTTTGAGTGCACCTTAGTCTCTAGGCTGATATCCTTGCTCGTTAGCTCTCTGAAGATATCCCTGCCTGCAGATTTCCCCAATGCAGTTTTTGTCTTTTTATTTCCTGACTGCTGGTGTCAACATCTGAACAAGGTGAAATTGTCAACAACACCCATATTTTCTCTTTTATCATGATTCTGCCTATTGGCCAAGTGGTAAAGATCTTTGTTTTAATGATGTTGAAATGCAGTCTATATTGTAAATTATGTCATTCCTTAAGGTCTCTCATTCTATAGGCTGTCTTTTAATACTTCTGAGGGAAAAAAATTTATCAGCTTGGGTGTTTGACTTTTGGGAGGTCAACAGAACCTATTATAAAACCCTTTCCTGTGCTGGTCAAGTTGAAATGAGTTCACACCATCAAGAAAGCAGATTTTCCAAGTAAATCCAACAAAAATGTATTGGGTATCTGTACCAAGAACAAATGACAAATTTGGGGGTATGTGTAAATTTTTAAATTTTTCTTTCTATTTAGTGTTTTATAGGCCCAAGGAAGCCAGTAATGTAGATAGACAAGAAACTTGAAAATCATTTTGTGTTATAATGTCTAGGATTACAGAAGTACAAGGATCACTAACTTAGTCTGCAAATAGAGCCACCAATGTAGTAATCACAGCACTGTCTAGCCATTTAATTTTATTATCTCAATGTTTTCAAGCCATAAAATCACCTGATAGTTTCGTCTAGCCACCACCACTCTTTCAAATGATAACTAAAAACAACTCATTGGCTATATTATATTCAGTTGGACTTTATTCAAATGATCTCATCTCTTGTGATTTCCAACCTCTGAGGCAGAAACCTGTCTTTCTTCATGTCTCATTCTTCCATATCTTTATCACTTATTCATGAGAATATCTATGTGCATACCTAATCTATATTTTTAATAAGCATTCTTACCTTTGTGTTTATGGGTACTAGGTGATTTCCATGGAGAATAGGGCCCTGAGAATCTGTGAATTTGGTTAAAAGAGAAAAAGGCCTTGAACTATGATGTTATTAATCAGTTTATTAACTATGACATATGAGACTATGGCATCCATGCTTGAATTAGTATTTACAAAATAAAACTGATGCCTTCAAATAGAAGAAATTGGAAGTGTTCTTATTTAAAGAAGTGTTGTAAAAGAATTATTTTGGCTTATTGATCAGATGGTGTTTTATACGCAAAGAGAAATAAAAACTTGCGCAATATTTTGTGAAGTTCTGCCTTTTGACATAAACAGTTCTTCCTCACATATTCAAGAAGGTGCCCTGATCTCAAATAAAATTGTTTGAGCATCTCTGCTGAAAGCTCACTCCACAGAATAGTCAAAGGATGTTTAGAAAAGGCAAGAGTTTTCAAAGAGAACAAGATAAGTAAGAACAATGGCCAAAGGAAGGCATGGAAACAGCAGTATGAGTCAGATAAGAACTAATTTGACCCTTTGAATCCAAAACAGACTGAAATATGCTTTGAAGAAAATTCTTCAGGCTCACATGTTTACAGAACAAGGAGTTGTTTAACATATCAAATATAATGCACATACCGTGCCAAATCCTTGTGGGACTGAGTGCATCCAAAGAGTAACAAACACCAGAGAACTTTTGCTTGGAACAGAACGTTATTTAGGAAGGTAAATTGTTCAAACTAAAGCAAATGCCTGCAGCTGCTACATGAAGCATGGTATTAGCATCACAAGTAAAAGTGTATAGTAGCATCATGTTAGGTGCTGTGAAGTCAACTACAATTCACAGTGATACTATGAATACTGGGTCTGAACCTTTCCCTGTCCTGCACTGTCCTCAGCATCGTTGATTGACTTGAGTCCATTGTTAAAATCAATACATCAATCTATCGCCTTGAGAATCTTCCTCTCTTTCAATGTGATGATCCATTCTTCCAATTATGATTTTTCCAAGCAAGGACTAGCCCCTCCTAGAGCATATCCAAACTATATGAGATGAAGTCTCACCATCCTTGAATCCAAGGAGCACTTTGATTACACTTTCTCCAAGACAGATATGTTTGTTCCTTTGACAGTCCCTATTCAGTTCTCTTCCACAGCACCACAGCTCAAAGCCATTGACTCTTCTTCCATCATCCTCAATCTCTGACAGACTTTCAGATACATAGCAAGTAACCAAAAAGGCATAGCTTGAATTGTTGTTGTTAGGTGCTGTCAAGTCAAGTACAACTCATGGAAAACCTATGAACAACAGATCAGAACCCTGTCCTATAGTGTGTCACCCTCATACCCCCTGACACATTAGAGCCCATTGCAGCAGTCTAATTATTATTAGCTTGAATAAGGCGTACATAAGTCTTTAAATAACATCTTTGCTGTTTAACACCTTGGAGAGGTTCTTGACAGCAAGTTTTCCCCAGTGCTACATGTCTTTTGCTTTCTTGACTCCTGGTGCTCAGATGTTGATTATGGATCCAAACAAGATGAAATTGTTGACAACTTAAATATTTTCTCCACATATCATGATGTTTTCTATTGGTTCAGTGTGGAGAATTTTTATTTTCCTCATTTTGAGATGTAATTCATATTAAAGGGTACACCCTTTGATCTTCTGTAGCAAGGGCTTCAAATCCTCCTGTTTTAGCAAGCAAAATTGTGTCATCTGTATAAACACAGCTTACTGATGAGGCTTCCTCAGTTCCTGCTATCATTGCTCTTCATTAAGTACAAGCCCTTGAATTATTTGTTCCCATAAAGATTGAATAGATAAGGATAAAGTGTTTATCCTTGATGCATACCTTTCTTGATTTTTGACCATACAGTATTCTCTTGTTCTCTTGTTTGGACAATAGCTTCTTAATCTAAGTTCAGGTTTTGCCTGAGTACAATTAAGTGTTCTGGGATTCCAAGTTTTCTTAATATTAGCCACACAATCTTCTTATTATATCTACACAGTCAAATGTTTTTGCATAGTGGATAAAACACAAATGGGCATTCTTCTTATAGTATTTTTAGTCAGGCTCCATCTGACATCTGTAATGATAACCCCGGTGCCACAGCCTCTTCTAAATTCAACCTGAATCTCTGGATATAATCTTTTAGATGTTTAAAAAATAATTTTCAGCAAGATTTTGCTTGTATATAATATTAATGTTATTGTTGTTATGTGGCATCGAGTCACTTGCTACTCATAGTTCTGAATCCTGTCCTACCCTGAGCCAGTCCCACTGGCTTCAACAAACCCACTTCCATTAACCTAGTTGCTGTGTCTATTCATCTTATCCAGAGTCTTCCTCTCATGCACTGTCCCTTGACCCTTTCAAGCATGACGACCCTCTTCAGGGACTGGTCCTATGCCCAAAGAATATGAGAGAGAGTTTCAAAATCCTTGTCTCCAAGCAGCAGCCTGGTTTCAACCTCTCCAAGGTAAACCTGTTTATTCTCTTGACAGTCCACTGTACATGGACTCTTCTCCAGCACCACAACTCAAAGGCTTCAATTCTTCTTATGTCAACTCTAGTTGTTGTCCAGCTCTCTGATGCATAGCAAGTAATTGTGAAAGACTATAGCCTTAATCAGGTGCACTTCAGTCTCTAGACTGACATTGCTCTTTAGCACTTTGGAGAAGTCCTTGACAGCAGCTTTCCCCAGAGCTTCTTCTTTTGATTTCTTGACTGCTGGTGCCAAGAGTGTTAACTGTGGATCTGAATAAGAAGAAATGTATGACCTCAGTCTCTTTTCCATTTGCCATGGTGCAGCCCATTGGCTGAGTGGTGAGAATCTTTGTCTTCTTCATGTTGAGCTTCAATCTATAGAAGACTGTAGTCCTTGAACTTCTACAGCAAGTATTTCAGGTCCTCCTCAGTTTCTGTGAGCAAGGATGTGTCATCAGCATAATGTGGGTTGTTGATGAGTCTTCCTCCAATCCTGATGTCACATTTATCCTCATAAAGTCCAGCCTCCTGGATGATCTGTTCTGTATATAGATTGAAAACGTATGGAGACCTGACACATCCCTGATATTGTTTGATAATTTCCACATTCTGTTAGATCACCTTTTGGAGGGAAATGGAAACAAATGTGGATCTCTTCCAGTCAGTTGACCAGATAGCTGGCCTCCATGTAGGCATGAAAACTTTTAGAAAACAGTTTTTAAAAAATAGAAAATACTTGTTGTTGTTGTTGTTAGTAGGTTTACCTAGCTTTGGTATTAGGGTTATGCTTATTTCGTAGAACAAAACTATAAACCATATTTAACAATATAATCAAGAGGAAATTCCCTCAACATAATTAAAAGCCTTACTCTAAGCCAAGAGCCAACACCATTCGCAATAGAGAGAGATTATAAGCATTCCCCGTGCGAACAAGGACCAGGCAACAAGAATACCCACTACTACCATTCCTATTCATCCTATTCAAAATTGTATTAGAAGTCCTAAGAAGGAGAAGAAGCGAAAATGGCAGAGTGCGGTGCACACTGCTGAAGCAGACTTGGGGCCGGGGGTTGGGCTGGCCCTGGGATGTCAATAGTGTTTAATGGATTATGTAGGGATGATAGAAAATCGATGCCTTTGAGCTATGGTGCTGGAGAAGAGTGTTGAATATGCCATGGACTGCTAGGAGAACAAACAGCTTTCTGAACACAAGAAAAACATTTTCCTTGACATTTAGGTGATTTTATATTTTCTTGATCCCAGAAAAAAAAAACCAAAATTCTGAACTCAGGACTTGGCAAGCGTTTGTGTGTTGTCTCCTTTATCAGGTACTCCTGCTCCTTTTATCCAGCCACATTACCTTGTCTTTAAATTAGGATATTGTTTCTCAACAGCTTACCTCAAGGATTTGGAATCGAAAAGGCTGCTTTTCTTTTTAATTCCACTTCTTAAATTGAACGTGGTGAAGTTCCTAAATCCAATAATTCTGCAAAATTCTCCAAAGAAAGAATCAATTGTCAAGGGTCTTCTGTTGCTTACTTAATTGTAAAGAAATTATTTTAAAAACAGGAGTCTGAACTTAATTGGAAATACATACTTTGATGATAGAATTTCTGAATTCTTTACCTTTTATTCCAAAAAGAAGATTAAATCAATAGCAAGTGTGGATGACTTCAAGGCTTGTTTAAATGTCTTCCATTTTCAGCCACCATCATCAAGCAGAGTTCACACAGCAGCAGTAATTCCAAATATGCGATCCAACTTGAACTGACAGAGATAGTTAAAAATTACATTGATTATCATATTAAAATCCTGGATCAGCTCTCTCAATTTCTTGAATAAACAAAGGTCCTGTTTTGCAATTAAACTTTTATGTGATAAAAAGCATAAAGACAAAATACCTTGAGGTTAGTATGTTGTTGTTGCTATGTGCCGTCGAGTCGCTTGTGACTCATAGCGACCCTATGTACAACAGCCCTAAACTCCGCTCTGTCCTGTGACAATTGCACTGTCTCTAACACTCCCATCCTAATTATCCCAGTCAGTGAATCAATCCACCTCATAGAGGGCCTTCC